>NC_079152.1:70985072-71310628 GCF_947563725.1 Argiope bruennichi
TTCATCACAAATAAACCATCGCGAAAATTCTCAGCCTCCGGTCTGTTTTCTTCTTCTAGGAAAATGGCGATTTCTTCTCTTAATTCATAAATACGTTGCAAAAATTTCTCACGTGATAATCTTGCCACGCAATAAAATAGTAACGTTGAATGTACTGAACCCATGTCTTTACAAAGTGCAGAAAAGATTCTGGATTTCAGGGATCTCATTTTTATATAATTTACTACGGTTACAACCGTAGTTAACACAATATTCAGACCGGGACTCATTTCTTTCGAAATCAAAGCTTCTCTGTGGATCATGCAATGTGTCCAGACGCACTGAGTCGATTTTTGTTTTACAAGTGCTTTTATACCTTGGAATCTTCCGAACATTGAACGAGCACCATCGGTGCATATTCCGACGCAATTTTTCCATTCTATGTTTGCCTCGTTCATAAAATCATTTAAAATAGCAAATAATGCGAGGGACGTTGTTTTTTCTATTAATTTGCAGAAAAGTAGTTCTTCTACAACTGATATATTATCACAAAATCGAACATAGGCAATTAAATGAGCATCTTTATTACTATATGTTGCTTCATCAAGTAATTAAATTGCTTCATCATTGAAAACAATTTGTCATGCAACTTCGAGAAAAGCTGACACTGTACATCTTCAGCTATATCACCAATTCGACGAGCAATAGTATCATTTGAAACAGGTACGGACTGCAGTTATTTTGAAAAATTATCTCCAAACATAGTTTCTACAATCTCAATAGCTGCTGGCAAAATAAGCTCTTCACCAATGGTGTGTGGGATGTTTTTTACATCTGGTTATTTTATATGAAACTTTGTAAGTTGCAATTAAAGCTTTTTAATTCACAAAGTTTTTTTAAAAAATGATTTTTGCTTTTTATATGATTTTGATTTTAATTCGAAGAATTCTCTGGGTTTGTTGACGTACTCACAATAAGGCGTTTCCAAATGTCATTTAAGTTTATTAGGTTTCATGCTGCCTGCGGCCAACATTTTTGAGCAAATGATACACAGGGGCCTTTCTTCTCCATTTACTTCAGTACTGGTAAATCTAAAATTTAAGTATTCTTGAGAATATTTTCTTGATTTTATTTTTGGAACCACGCTCGTCTGTGTGCTTGTTGATGCTTAACTGTCGTCTAATGCTCGTTTACTTCCGCTTAAAAATTTATTCATGAATCTGCATGAATATGCTGCGGTAAATATTTAATATGGTGAATTTCAATTAACACGAAAACATATATAACATACACATTCGCGATATATTCGATAGCTATAGAAGGATCGACTCGAATGAGACTGACTGGAATAGAAACTTGCGTTATCGAACATTTTCCTTTTTCCTATAAGAAAAAATCTGCGCATGCTCGAGACGGCATTGGTCGTGTGGATTCTCTTCCACAAACATTACTTATTTTTTTCTCTTTTATTTAGTCCTACTTCTGTTTTATTTCTTTTATTATTCGAAAAAATGTATTCCCAGTTTCTAAATTTAGCTCACCCCATCTAGGTCAAGTTTCATTAACGAATTTTTCTAATTTTATATTCTTTTAACGTTATCTCCCTGTTTGGCTTTCATTTCAAATATAATATTTAAATTTTCCCCGCTTTCATTCGCTTCATCTGTTTACCGCACTCTTATCCAAAATGCCAGATGTGATTTCTCGCCAGTGCTGGCTTGTTTTTACACTTTTTGGCAGTTAGTTAAAAATAATTTAAAAACAGAATACAATATATACATTATTGTTGTACACATTTTATTGTAAGAGAGGGGGTAGAGATGAAAATTATGATTGAAAACTGGGCCGCGAATACTGAAAGGTTGAGAAACGCTGCATTGGCACCATTCTTTATGTACTGCTCTCTTACATTCTCGTCATTGAGACGTATTATCGACATCATTTGGTGGCATTCGGTAATTTGCATATTATTCTTGAAAGTGTATGTGATAATTCTACAGGCCAAATTTTTACTGTAGAGTTCGATTTCCATGTGATTTTGCATTATCCTTAATTTATGCAAAGTGTAGTAGGTTCCTCCGAGTCTCTCATTGTGGTTTTTACTTCACCAACAAATTTTCAATCCACCATAGAGTGTAATTTCAGTGCTTAGAAAACTTACATCTCTCTTGAATCGGTTTCTTTATATTTAAAAAAGTAGTTCAAAATTTGATGTAAAAACAATAAAAAAATTTCCTTTTTTTATTTAATGTGACAATTCGAATTGTGTTCCATAGATTCTGACCTAAAATCAATGATTGTTTATTTATTTATTAAAACTTTCAAAGATGTAAACAAATTACTTTGCAAGAAATCTTGGAAAAAGGCAAGAAAAGATCTATTATTTCCCTCTTTCTCCAAAGTTCTTTACTTCCTTCTCTTTAAAACATTTAACTTAGGTTAAAGCTAATGTCATAATGAAAATTTTTAAGTCCATCCCCAAATAAACACAGTGCAGATTCAAATATTATTTATTATAACTAACTCCCGGCCAACTAATTTAATGAAATTTTACTTCTGTTTTTAATACTGAAGCATGTTTGACAGAGAGTGGAAACAAGATATTGTATATAAAATTTGCCATCTAAAACATAACGTAAAAAAAAAAACCAAGTCTCGCAACTCAGTTCTTCTATCGTAAAAAGTTGTGAGATCCATGTAATACCAAGTCGGTCCATTTATTCAGTGCCTACTTAAGGGTCCTTCTGTCTTAAGTTATTACGTAATTAGCTAACCTAACAACGTCTTATAGTGACCATATCAATATTAAAAATCTTTTATGGTTTAAATAAACAGATTGACTTGGCCATCTCATGAAAACACAATGTATCTTTACATTAAATTAGATTAGATTTTTGTATGTAGTCTTTCTCTTTTTCTTTTCCGGTACTACTTCTTGAGCTTCAGCTACAGTTTTTCTCAATATAATAGAGTCATCATAAGAAAGACCGTTTTACAGTAATCTATATTGGATGCTGTCGGATGCCGAGCCAGTGATTCCAGAGCTTGGTGATAAACTTGGCGACCATTTGGCGATTTGGCGACGAATTTGCCGACAAAATGGATAATGCACGAAACTTCGAGAAATCTATCGATCCGTCCATTATTAAACGCATATTTTAGTTTTTCCTTGATACACTAAACACTAATTGTATTCTAAATTTGAAGCTTCTATGTCTGCTAGAAGTGCCTTAGAATTTTGATGATCTGTCAGTCAGTCAGTCAGTGACAAAATTCACAAACTTTGACTAGTTATAATTCTTAAACTACTGGTTCAAATTTAATGAAATTTGAAATATACCGTGTTTATATAATATCTGCTTGGTTACTGAAAATTCAGGCTTCTAGTTTTATCCACAACGAAATTATAGGAGATCGAAAATGGCCTGAACTGCTTCGAGAAAAGGATGGTACGGCCGTGCCGCTTATTTTTGCTCGACTTGGTGGGGGCACTACTGTGCCCCCAGATATGATTTCAGAACAGTTTCGTAAGTATAACATGCATAAATTAATTTCGACAAATGTTTGAAATAAATAATTTTATATTGCTTTAGAAATTGATATTTGAAGTGGAAATGATTAAAAAACTTGATCTTGTTAAAATCCATTAAAAGATGGATATCCACGAGAAAGGTAGATATCCATATTGGATTTGTTTTGTAGATATCCATCTTGGATATATAAAGGCTAATCCCATCATGTTCAAGTTTCATATCCTTCTTGGATTTGTTTTGTCTTTCATAATGCAGCAGACTTGAAAGAGATCAAGCCACTTTCAGAAAGAAACTAGATAAAGAATTATTAATATTTTGCAACATTTCTTTTAAAGTTTGATTCTTGACTCTATAATTAATAGAAAGTTTAAAATGAGATAAATTAGAGACGCAAAATTTCTTGGAAGACGAATCTAACAGATGTGATAGAAGAGATGGATCATTTTAATGTCCTAAAATAAAATTACTTTGAAAATAATCTTGTCTTTTATCCTGATTATGGTGTCACGATGTTTGTTATCTCTTAATGTTTTTCTCGGATTTCATCTTTGCCCTTCTTAGTAATGAAGGATTTAGAGAAATCAGGCCATTTCTAGATAGAAACCAAGCAACTATTAACAGAGTATTATCAATATTTTTCCAACATTTTCTTTTTCATTTTTTTATTTATTTTTTTAGAATTTAGTTCTTGATGTCAGTGAGATCAATTACAATTCAGAATAGGATAATCTCTTGAGTACGAATGACAAGAAACCGATATTTGACAAAAAAGCCAGAACTATGGTCCGAGAAATAAAGTATTATTTTTGGGTTTGATTTTTTTGTCTTTTAAAATGTTTTTTTCTATTTTAACTTTAATTCTCACTTCTTAAATGTATTTGAGAGATAGTAATTTAAGTCAAAGGATATCTTCAAATCCTCTAAATGAATTTGATATCTTTTTATAAAAATTTCTCTTAGTCTTTTTATTAGTATTGGTTATTGATTATTAAAGCATTCCAGGCAAAATATTTTTTTGTGTGAGGAAGATAGAATGGAAATCCTAGTTTTTTTTTTATCTTAAATTTTGTATTTTGACATTTCGATACCAAACTTCCATACTAAAGAAGGAAGATGTTACGTGTAAAACATCTTTGAAAGTATTATTACTTATTAAAATTTACTAACGGAACACTAAGCGGACAACTTTCAAGAAATATTTAGCACAGTTTTTCTGCCTGTGCTTCGAAATTTGGTATTTGGCTTGGTGAAGAACAGATCTTCTTACAAGATGTCTAGGAGGAGGAAATGGATTATTTCAGGTCCCACCTTCAGTGTGTTGTCTTGCTTCGTTTTGACTTTTGCCTTTTCATGCCGATGCAGTGTTTGAAGAAGACGAAGAGGAAACTCGTGCCCAAGAGTTTCCGTTTGTCATTCCGTGCCCTAAACCACAATTTACCATCACTTTCCCCACCCTTTATTTTTCATTATAAGATTTTATAACGTGTACAAATCGTCGGCC
Organism: Argiope bruennichi; assembly: GCF_947563725.1. Classification (NCBI taxonomy): domain Eukaryota; kingdom Metazoa; phylum Arthropoda; class Arachnida; order Araneae; family Araneidae; genus Argiope; species Argiope bruennichi. The sequence continues at coordinate 70,990,086 of NC_079152.1, forward strand.
CTCTCCGGAAGCCAACGTGCGGACGCACCCATTAAGATTCGCCTTCTCCTCCCTTTGTCGAGAGACTTTGTCTGATCACACTAATCGTATTATATAGCCAATGACACATTGAGAACGAACCATATAAATATCGGCAATTTTTTTATGTGTATATATTTAGGCCCCACTTCCCCTCGGGGTCTCTCCCCTTAGGGTAGGGGCTCTCTGAAGAGGGGGGCTTCCCTTTAAGAAAGAGGGAGGGGAATTTATGTGGGCACGAGCAGCATCTGGACCGGCTCAGGAAGAACACACCTTAAGCACGTGCACGGCATCAGCTGCTGCCACCAAGAGGATGCAATAAAGAGAAAATTGAACTCCTTTTTCTTTGGTGAGGATAATGATCTTAGATCATCGAGACCTTAATAACTTCAATCGAAATTTGCCACACACACCCCCTCCAGTTATGGTCCAAGTACAGTAAGAATTGTATAAAGGCAAGATTCTTGAGCAGATAGATCACCAGAGATCTGCATAAACCAGTCACGTGTTAAGATGGAAGAATGATCTGGATCAGGAAATACTGACATTTTGGATCTGAATGGAGCAATAACAAAATGTAAACTATCTTTTTTTGAAATGAAATTACAGTCACTTACTTTTAAATTATACATGGAGCTGAAGGACTCTTTTATTTATATAATTCTACACATTTAAGTTGAATATGGGATCATTATTTAAGAATTTGTATACTGCTTTTGCATGATTTTTAATATTTTTAGAATGGAATTTTGAGAAGACGTAAGATAAAACACCAGATTTAAAATTTGTTTAAAAGAAATGGGATTGATTAAGTTGAACAAACTTTAAAAGAAATTGAAAAATTCTGACCTGTCGAAAATAAAAGTAAATTTCTGATGGCTCCAAAACATAAGTAGCTGTCAAAATTCAGAAATTGGAAGGATTTTTGAAGTCGCTACTTACTTCCACCTCTTTTATTTTAACTTAACAGAATTGGGATATTTTGGATTTTTTTTTTCATATTAATATCGTTCCTTGTATTATAAAAACGAATACTGTTAATTGATGTGTTTAATTGCAGAAAATGAAAGTAGAGTTTGGTATATGATCCAGCTACTAAAATTTATTATTCAGGAAAATTTTTCAAATATTTTACGATGTTAACAGCTATTTGCAGAATTTATTTGAAATATGCAAGTTATTATGCAACTATTTTTTTTTCTTTCAGTAAATGCTAGTAACTTAAAAATATCGTTTATTTCTCTTGAAGCTTTGTGGCAAATGAGATTCTTAAATGAAAGAAAATATTAATTAAATTTCCAATAGTATTTAAGTTCTAAAATATTTATATTATCCGAGATAAAAGCTTTATAACAACAAAACTAAAAAGTGAAAACCGAAAGTAAACGGAGTAAAGAAGATAAGTGTCTAGAGCATATGAATAAAAGTGGAGAGAAAAAAAATGTAAAACTGAAGAAAAAGGAAAGCACAAAAAGTTGCTATTTAATGAACGCCCTGGAAATAAATCATAAATTAATAGTAAGGCGTAAATACAGAGTAAAATTCCTCTTTTGCGGTCCATATTGATTTCATTCCTTGATGAACAATAAATGCGTTGATCGCCCCAATTTTTCAAAATTATTTTTCGATTTTAACATACAAAGTTCTAAAGTTCATACTTTGGGATGCAAAAATCGCTTTCCAAATAACCATTAAAATTTTATATATACTATAAAAAAACTAATTTAGCATATTTAAAGCTTATATAATATCAAATTTAAAACTTTAATATATAATTAAAAAGAGAAATCATAATTAGATGGGGAGGTGCATAATGATCTTTGCAACAAGACATTCCCAATATGGAAATTCCTTTACTTATACCAAGTGCAGGGGCAATTTTATTTCCTGATATATGAAGTATATAGAGAGAAAATATTTCAGTTATCAAAAAAAAAAAAAAATTGTAACGCGATATTTTAACGAATCTTTAATTATCAGACCCCTCTGAGATGGAAAAACAGGTTTTTTGACTATGTCTCCTTGTTCGTTTTATTTGTCCCTGTGTGTGATTTGTCTGTCTTTATTTGATGATAAATCTGTGTTTAAAATGTTTCGAGCAAGATAGATGAAATTTGATATATAATCTTTGCAATAAATTTGTGTATATTTATCAAAATTTTGGACGAAACCTATGAGAGAAAATCTGTCTGTACGCCTGTCCGAATACAAACGAGCATGATGATTACAAAACGTAAAGACTTAGATGGATAAAATTTAATAGACAGATTTACCATCAAAATTGTAGTTTCCGCGTTATATTTTAAACCAAATCTGATACGAAGTCGGCTGTCGGAATTAATTTAAAATATGTTCTATTGGTTTGTACATTTGCAAGTATCTGAACCCTATATCTGAACTCCAAATCTTGAATAAATGAAATCTGGTATACAATTTCAGCATTTAAAATGTAATTCCTTGTTACATTTTAAACAAAATCTGTCAAAAATTTGACCATTTCTCAGTTCATACTTTCATATGCATGCAAATACGATAACTAAAAAAAAAAAAAAAAAAAAAAAAAAAGCAACGATTTTAATCGATAAAATTTGGTATATACTCGATTAGAATTGCAGTTCTTTGTAAAATCTAGATATCAATCGGTTAGTAAAAAGGCAAATGAAATACTACTTGTGTATTAACCACATTCCAGCAATTAATCGTTAAATAAATAATAATTGTCAAAGATCGCATACTAATAGGCTCTTTCATAACTATTGTTGCCAATGGCTCACGGTTAATAACACTAAAGTGCTGGAATTCTTAACTATTCTACGAAGCAAATATATTTCATGCCCAGGACTGTGAAAATAAAAATCTGAACACTCGTGGATCTCACGACCTTGTTGGAGGTCCACAGTTCTAAGCGGAGGGAGAAGGAAAATGGTACTTTTTTTAGAGAGTATTCGAAAAAAATGTCGCGTTTTTGCACCATTTCTGCTCATTTGAGCTTATTACGCTGGATTGAATTTCAATAGACTGTAATTGTAATAGTTGGTTTATTGGTTTAAAAAAATGATTGATAAATTTCAGTTTGAGATCACCATGTAATGCCTTTTATCGTATGTATTCTAGGGCCGCAGTGGCCTGGTGGCAAGGCTTCGGAACCGAAGGTTTTTAGGTTCGAGACTCGATTCCACCGAAGAACCATGGAGTAAGTGGGTCCGGAGCACGCTACATCCGTCATGGTGTAGAAGCTTGGAGAGGGGGTGCCTGCTCAGGTGTCGTCCTCTTCATGCGACCGCTGTCCAACATTACGAAATCCGTCCCAAAATAGCCCTAGCGTTGCTTTAAATCGGGAAGTTAAGATATCTAAACTAAACAAATATCGTATGCATTGAGAACACCCACTATTTTAACTACTTTTCCATTTAAGAGATTCCTTAAATTTTCGATTACTCATGTGTCTGAATCAGTTAGTTCAATTAAATTGCGCTAGTTTTCATATAATTTTTTTATGCCCTCAATATTGTAACCTGATTTGGTTTCCACCACAATCAAATCATTAAGGAATATGAAAATAAAGAGCTGTAAAATTTTCTGTTGACATATATCCTCAGTTAAAAAGCTGGCTTCAGAAGGTTCACAAAAGAGTTAACAATATTTCCACACAAAAAAAGAAAAAAAAAAAAAAAAAAACGATGGATGTTTCAAATCTTCCCAAACATCCATTCATATCCGTCTTATTTCCTTTTCCCAACAAGGTCGGGTGCCCAAAGAAGGGATGTTTCTCCCAAACGTGTGAAAATACATTTCCTCTGCCTTCTTTTATCACAGTTGATATTAAATCATCATGATCACCGCAACTCCCCATTCATAACTTGGCAAAGAAGCATCATCAACCATCAGTGCTCCCACCTATTCAACCTCGACCAAGATCTGCAATTTACTTGGATATTTGCCACTTTTCTTCAGCGCTTAGATCTCAACCAGAAAGAAAGAACCAAATAAAAAGCTCGCTGTGTTTGCTTTATCGACAAATTTGTTGATGGTTGCCCTCGGACCGAGCAAAAAGAATACCTCGAAGAAGAAGAAGAAAAAAAATTATTCCTCGGTTTGAGGAGGCTTTCCAGAGAGTCACGGGTCATTTAGACTTTGATATTCCTCCCTATGAAGTCATTAGCACACCCCATACATTTCAAATCTGGTCATCAGCGCTTCATTCGCGAGTCTTTTAGGTTGAAAGAGTAAAAAGGAAAGCTGTAGACTGGGAGCACTTTTTTTGCTCTTTTTTTTTTTTTTTCGAGCAATTTTCCTGCAACGCGTTGTGCGGTGGCGGAATGAAGTTGCCTGAAAAAGAAGAAAATGCTTTTTAAATGTTAGACAAGGGACGTAAGTCACCATGAGAAGATTCTCACTGTGTAAGGGTCCGCCTCTTGTTTCCCACAAATTTATTGCTTTTTTGTGTTAGCTTTGAAGCGAATGAGAAAGCGAGAGATTTATTTAACCGAACCATTTTTTAAGGGAGAGCTGGAGAACACCATTTCGAAATTCCATGTTTTCTCTTTGTATTCTTTTCTACGGTGAGCATTAAGCTTTGATCGTATTGGAAAATAAAAGTTGGATATGATATACAAATATTTTTTTAATGTAGAAGAAGTTATTTAATCTTTTAAATTATCAGATTTTCTTTCGATTATCTTCTTCCTGCTTTTTTCTAGTTTCCTGAAAATTCAGTGCCGAAATATTTGAGAATTTTTTGACTAAACAAATTAGATTTGATAATTCCTTCAGTTTGATTTACTCACGAATTGGAGGAGTCAACTTTTTTCGCTTTAGATGTTGGCAACACTTAAACCTAAAACGATTTTTGTGCAAGCTTGAAATTGTACAATTAGGAAACAACTACAATTTTACAGGTTTATTCCCTTCCTTGAAAATTTAATTCAATTATTTAATTTCACCGACAGAAATTGTATACATTCCATTGAACAACAGAATATTTATGTAAAATAAAAATTAATTTTGAAATACAGTGAAGCATCAAAATATTTTCTATAATATCATGCAAACAACTACATCATAAAACGAATTTTTTGGTTTTCATCTGGTTCTATCAAATTAATATCCTATTTTAAAGAAAATATGAATATTTTCTAAAGAATGACACAGGTGTCGGCATATCCTTTCCACACTTTTGTATCACATCAAATTAGTAAGAGAACATCAAATTTAATATATATATATATATATATATATATATATATATATATATATATATATATATATAAGAGAATTTATATTATTGCTCCCAGTTGTAATCTGAAGAAAAAAAATTTAAAGACATTGCAATAAGGATGATTTCAAAGTCCGAACTCTCCTTCATTAAAAAAAAAGAACAAAAAATCTAAATCTCACATTAATACAATTTCTTTGTTTAAAAAGATGAGCGAAATTTTTAATTTCTTTTTCTTTCTGACTAAATAGGTTTATATCACATATCTTCACATAATATCACATATCTTCTATTCTTCAGAGCGTTTTCCACTGAAAAAAGGTATTTTGAATTTTTCTCATCTCTAAATAATTTATTTGAAAATGGATCGAATATTTTATTCTCTTTAAATTTGGCAAACATCACAAAAGCAATTTTCTTTTAATTCTCGGAAACCGAATTGAATTTGGTGCATTTCCTGAAAAAATACTTTTGGCTTATAGTGTATCCACAGAAATCAGATATATACATCTGGTCAGCAAATAAAGTAAAAACATCTAACAAATGGCAAAATAGTGTCGCCCATTGATTTCGGATTGATTTAATTTGATGCTTCAATTTATGTTAATGATTCAAAACTATAAACAATGAAAGCGTTCGCAAATTCTTTTCCTGATTAAGTTGTTACATCACTTATTTTCATCGTCAGCTTTCAGTGTAATTAACTGACATTAATGCCCATCCTAACAAATATTAATGAACGGAAAAGGAAAAGATTTGCTTTGGGTGATAAAACCAAAACTGTCTTGATGGTTTTTTAAAACCAGAAACTCATCAACATTGGCTAAAAGCACCTTTTTGATGTAGTTCAGCTTCATCATTTGATCAAAAGCTTCAAAATTTGTTGGATTTCCAAAATTATATGTCAAATATACAGAAAAATTTCATAATGAAAGTATCCTATATGTCCTATCCTATACGTCTGCTATAGATTTACTACAATATGAATTCTTCTTAAAGGCAATTCATTTCGAGTATATTGATTGTGTTTTAATGCTACAGCAATTTTTACAAAATGTCTTGTTGAACATGATATGTAAAATATATTTTTATTTCTTTTAAAACCGTGCTATAATAATAATCGATGATTCAAATGAAAAGTTCCATAATACTTTACTGATTATTTGAATTTTCAAAAATACACTACGATGAAAAATGTGATTTAAGCGCTTCATCATTTTGTGCAAAGATGCTTATAACAAAAATGTATAACTTAGTTTTAAATAAATTGATTTAGTTTCATACAAATTCATGTTGCAAATATTAATAATAATAATAATAAAAGAACACTGGATTACTTTTAAAATGTATGGTACTATTACATTTTTGTGCTGAAGTTAAAAGTATTTCAGATGAATTAAAAAGAATGGTCACCCCGAACTTTTTTATTCTCTAATAAAAGTATTTTTCCTCCTTTTCGAATATAAAAATTGCAGACGATAAGTCAGTGAATGTGATAAATCCTAAGATTTTAGTGAAATGAAACCACTCATGGAGGAGTGTTTATGCCCTCCAATGAGCTGTTTGTGCTTCGTAATGTAGGGGGAAAAAGTTTAAACTATAACTTAAAAACGTCACTATCGTTTCTCTTTAACAACAGTTCTTCCGTTTTTTATAGTAATTATAACTATAAAATCGAAGCGGTTTTAATATCATACAAAAAATAATTTGTTTATTGAAGCAATAAAAAAATCTATTTTCATACTCAAATGCCAGTGCAAGAACTTCGTAAATATCTCACAGTCAAAAGAACGTAAATTCACATTGTATAGAAAACTAAATAAATGAAGTAATGTGTATTTCGACATGTACATTTGAGTTCTAATACATGTTATTATATTTTATTTATTATAATATTTTTATATTTTATTTATTATAATATTTTTATATTTTAATTATAATATTTTATTATTATAGAATTTTTTTTACTCAGAAAATCAAATATGGATTAAAATTAAATTATATTTCATATGCCAGTTTGCTTTTATTATATAAGTATCATATTTAAAACTATTTAAGAGGCACAATGATCCTTCAGCAACTAGCTTTCTATTGCGGTAAACAATAACTATCACCAATTTCAACAGGACATAATCATATTATTATAAAGTAACATTAATTTTTAAAAAATGAATATATGAATAATCTTTTGATAAAATGGGTTATAGCATCAAATTTAATTGATATTCTTTCACATCTGGATAATTTCTGCTTACAAACATTAGTGAATTCCCCATCCCCCCCCCCCAAAAGGAAATCATAGTAGAATTCTTCTTCCAAAATCGTTTGTATAATCCTGTTTGGGATCACAAACCACTGTTTCCGAAGCCTTGAACTACAAAAAAATTTCAAGTAAAAGTCCTTCGCCATTTGTTACGAACAAGCTTTCCACATTGTTACAGTTGCAGCTCATTTCTGAGCAGCGGAGCACTGCTTCGCATAATACGTCCTTAATTAACGACTTTTTTCTTCTCCTTCCTCAAGGGGCTGGATCCATACAAAAGACTTCAACCCCGAGCAATCAGATGGCACGCGCCGACTCTGTGGCAGCCAGGTGCTTGATGAGCGCGTGTCTCTCTAAAACAACAGGACGACAGACGCGCGTTCATAAACATTCGAACTGCTTCGCTGCCCCCTAGGCTCACAGGAAGTGGTGGCAGAAGTTCCTTGTCACCTGCCCCCGATCCTGACCCTAACCTCCGTCCGAGGAGCCACGCGTCTTCTGTCCTCCTGTGATGTACCTAATGAGGTACTCATTAAGAAATGGCAAAAACTTTCACTCAAAAAGGTATATGCCTAAAATGACACCAGCTGCTGATGCGCGCCGAGCGATTTTGGAGCAAAAATTGCCAGAGATAATTGATTGCACCCAGAGGCCTAATGCCTAAATAAGGAGTTGATAAAAGAATAAGAAAAAGAGTTGATTAAAGGCCACGCGCCAATTTCCAGCTGCGAAGATTGGGAGGTTTCCAGTTCCGGTCTACCGAAAGATTGCCCATCTAAATGCCTGCTGCTCTAGAAGGAATTTTAATACGCGATATTCGTGTATTTATTTAAAGAATTCTTGCCCTTGCAGCCATTATCACTGACATTTAAAAAAAAAAGAATTTGAAAACTTTGAACATTTGTTACGACAGTAGGCTGTGCTTTTCCACTTTCGTGTTGTTTAAGATGGTAATGTTTATAGGTTGAATGCCTTCTGTAAAATGCAATATGTGATACAAAAATCGTTCCATATATTCTGTACAATCGCTGGATCTAAAATTACCAAATTAGTTAGTTCGTAGATAATAGAAGTTCACAAAGAAAAAGTTTTTCAAATTGTTTGATACATTTTTAATTAAAAATCAAAATTTTAACATTTTTATCCACAACTTAGAAGCCTATTTTTGAACATACAGCAATTTGACTCCACTTCGAAATTTAAAAATTGGCTTTTCAGTGATACAATATTACTCATTTCAAAATTTCCTCCTCATTTTAATGAATTTTTCAGAATGTTTCACAACAGTACTTTTCATTATTTTAATCACAGTGTCCCTAAACACATGAGCTGAGACAATATTTAATATTTTTTTTTTTTTTTGCCTGAGTTTTATCTTTTCGGTAAATCAAAACAATTTTTAATAAACAGTATAAGAACCAACAAATCAAGCCTATAATATTCTCATAAGATGATATTTCAGTGCTTGAAGTTCTAATCTGTTTCTATTTCTTACTAAACAACAAAAAATTATCTTAAAACTTTAAATTACAAGAAATGGACTTTAAAAAAATTACCCTTAAGTTAATAAAGTTACAAAAAAAAAAAAAAAAAAAAACTCCTTTATCATTTTGTTATACTGTAAATACTATATACTATTACTATTTCTATTTCTATTACTATTTTTTTAGTACTATATACTATTTCGCATACTATTTTGTTATTATTCTATAAATACTATATTTCGAGCCATATCAAAACTATACCAGGCGAAACTAGCACACTTACACCAAGTTAAAACAGTGCAAAAGAATAATTAATGCTATGCGTGACATGCCTTTATAAAGGGGTATTATGTAAAATTTGTGTTGTCCTTGAACGTAATTTTCATATTGTGTGATGTAGTAAACGTATTTTATAGAATTCTACATAGTGCACGAAAATTGACCGAATATCTGCTAATAATAAAGATGCATGTGTATGTATGTGTCTATGCATGTGTAGTGCTATAGAGGCCAACCCGATTGACCTTGAGCTCGAAATTTGACAAATATATAATTTGGAATGTAGGAACGTATATTTCGGAGCTATGCTTTGGAAGTTTCGATTACAATTTTAATTAATTAAAAGGTAAGCGAACATGTGGTATTTTTTCGCAATAATTTCTGAAAATATTGCTGCTAAAAATGATTCTAATATTATTTTAAAATTTAAAAATATTATCTTTATAATGTTACCAGTTTTTGCTGTATAATTTCTTTTTCTATTGTTAATTATTTTCAAAAAATATCTTTTTCATATTTTTTAACACTGTATTTGATTTTTGAAGAGAAACTGAAATTTTTTTCATTTTTGCTGTCGATATTTAGTATCCATTTTTTTTTTTCATTGTTGTGATCGAGATATAAAGATTCGGCTTATTTTTTTTTTACCAAGTTACACAATTTATTAATTGAAAGTTTTAGCAGCTATTCATCTCTGCTAACTGACCACTTGCTGCTAGTATAAAATAATTTCATAAGTTAATCGCTCTCATGAACAGAAAGTATCTGCATTTATGTATAATTATCTTCATTGGATTTCTTCGTTGCATTATCTAAATTTTATTAAATTCGCTAAGACTCCAAATCAAGTTAAATCTATTTCAGACAGGGTTGTTTTGTTTTTTTTTAATTTTTTTTGTCAGGTAGTGTGAATTCATTACTGTTACTAATCTCCTGAATGTAAGTATTTTAATCATAATTGAGAAAATATAAAAAAGTATGGCTTTATAGAAAAAAAACTATTTATTTGGTAATTCAGTCTTATAAAATCTGGATTTCATCCTTATCTTTTTTCACATATATGGCTATTTATTCCCTCTTTATGAGTAAAAGTCGGTAATTTCGTATCAGAGATATTCATTAGATACCTGACATGCGTGCTGTATCACTCTATTGGTGGTATTGTAACACTTTACATTTTTACACCTTTATTTTCTAATAAAGGCAATCTATTGCGATTTTTCATAGGAAATGAGAGTCTCAAATAATGCATAGAAAAATTGAAAAATTGGAAGGCAATTGAAATGATCATAAATCTTTTTGAAATACATCAGGAAATCCGAAATGCACTGGGGAAGAATAAGTAGAAATCATTCAATTTAAATATTATATTAAAGAAATATTTTATAAATTTTCTTCCATTTTCATTTAATATGATCATTTTATTAACAATTCAGTGTCAAGAAAATTTGATTAAATGTAGATTATAAATAATCACATGTAAATACGAGTTGTGAACTGTTGGCAAATTTTATAATTTTGAGTAAATCTCGAAATAAAAGCTGTGTTTTAAAAATATACAGGATGAGTACAAATGAAGGACCTGATTTAAAAAATAATATTTTCGAAACTGCTGCACATATTACAATAAATAATACATGAATTTAAAGAGAAATATACCAATTTTTTTCAGTTATAAGTGTTCGATATTTGACCCTCTTGTTACACGGCATATGTTCAATCTATAATCCAGTTCATTCCAAACATTTTGTAGCATTTTGTTTTGTCTGTTATCTTTGACATGACCCCACAAATTTAAAAAAAAAATTGTTTTAATCATTGAGACAAGACATTGTTTATGTACCACCAATGCCGGAAACTCTGACAGAACTTAACAAACACATTTGTACAGCATTCAGAACCATTGACAGAGTGTTGTTACAAAATCTTTGGATCGAAATTGGTTACAGATGGGATGCATGCCGTGTAACAAGAGGGTCACACATCGAACATTTGTAACTGAAAAAAAACTTGTCATATTTCTCTTTAAATCCATGTATCACTTATTGTAATATGTGCAGTAGTTTCGAAAATATGATTTTTTTTTTTAAATCGGATCTGTCATTTCTACTCACTTTGCATATTTATACTTAAAAAATTAATGAAGTTGTAATAGAAATAAAACAAATTTCATTTTCTTTTCTTTTCGAAAAATAAAATAATACATAAACAATAACCGGAAAAAATCGATTTAAATAAATAAAAAAATCAAGAAAAAAATTGATTTCAGAATGCTAAAAGCAAATTATCTGTTAGCAAAAAATCACTGTAATTTGACCTTTTTCTCAGAAAAAAACTAAATTGACGCTCATTATAAGGAATCAAAATTCAGCAAATAAAAAAAGCTTGGATTCGTTTACAATGTTAAGAAAAGAAATTTTAAATAAACGTTTAAATCCATGTATAGGAAAAGCACGCACAAGTGACATATATAAGAATTTAGATTTTTCTCTCGTAAATATAAATCTTTACTTTCAGAATTTCCTTCTGTTCACTACTACGTTCTTTTTTAAAAAATCCACCCAATAGTTCAGATAAAATTAAATTATCGTTTAAAAATAAAATGTATTTGATATTAAATTATTAAACTCTCAAGAATAGACTTTTGATAATTTCTAAATATTTCTTCGAAATTTTCTAAATATTTTTTTGAAATTTTTTAAATATTTTTAGAAATTATTTTGATTATGTTACAAAATATATAAAATTAAAACATTTCAATTCGCTTATCTAAACCTGGTGCTTTTATAAATGCAAAATTTGCTTTTTATTTTGGACTTGATGAATGTCATATCTGCTAGCATGGACTAGGCATTCTTACACTGCGTAAAAAAAGTAGAAGGACAGTGTCTTTTTGGCAATTAATATCTCTTATTTTTTCCTAACTACCAGATATTTATGCAGATTTAGTTTAATGACACTTGTTTTCATTTTAGGCAAAAATTAAACATCTACCCCTAATATTATTAAGAAAATTAGTATATATAATTTCCGATGCGTAAAAAAAGTAGAAGGACACTTGCTAATATATTTAATTTAGTAAGTTGTTCTTTATTTAAATAGTGATTTTGTACTTTGTTTATCCTTTTCTGTCAAAAAAAATCTAATTTGTTTAAAAGTTACGTTATTTCTCCGTTCACAGAAATGCCTAAACGAATACCTTTGAACAATTTGCAAAAGGATCAAATTTCCGCATATCAAAATGATGGTAAAGGTGTCAGAGAGATTGCTCGATTGTTGCAGGCGAGCCCCAATACAGTTTCAAACTTTATCAGAAATCCTTATAAAAATGGAAATAAAAAGAAGACTGGTAGACCGAAGAAGTTAACACCACATGATGAAAGAAAACTTGCTCGTCTGCTGAAGAAGAACAAAGGAAGTGTTTCAAAGGCAAGAAATCAAGCAGGACTTAATCATGTGACGAAACAAACAGTTTACAACTATATTAAAAGATCTAAAAAATTCATTTTCAAAAAACGGAAACATCATCCTAAGTGGAAACAAGCTCACATTAATAACCATTTAGTGTGGGCTAAGGAGCACATGTCCTGAACTACAGAATGGACTTCTGTGATATTTTCCGATGAAAAGAAATTTAACTTAAACGGTCCAGACGGATATCAGCACTACTGGCATTGTCTGGGGACTGAAGGCGAATACTATTCAACACGACAAATGGGAGGAGGGAGTTTAATGGTTTGGTTGGCTGTTGGATACGGAGGAAGGACAAGTCTGGTTTTCTTAAATGGTAGGCAAAAACATACAGACTACATTCAAGTACTGAATTCCGAACTTCTTCCTTATGCCTCTGACATGGGGGGTGAAGAGTGGAAATTTCAGCAAGACGGAGCTTCCATTCACACCGCGACTGGAGTCAAAAATTGGTTCCTAACAAATAATGTGGATGTTTTACCATGACCAGCCAAAAGTACTGACCTTAATATAGTGGAAAACATTTGGGCAATGTTAGTTCGTCGAGTTTATGCTGATGGAAGGCAATTGAATTCGCAAATTCAGCTTCGAGAAGCATTGAATGACTCGTGGGACAATTTTTGTCAAACTGAAATTCAAACTCTATACAATTCACTTCCAAACAGAATATTTGATGTTATAAAGGCCAATGGGAAGACCCTTCCTTATTAAAGTCACTATTTTTTCATTCATTATAATGCTGTCCTTCTACTTTTTTTACGAAGTTTCAAAAAAGAGAAACTATTTTTGTTGCCATTAATATTTTATGTTTGAACATCATAATTCTGATGTTAAAATTGTATTTTTAAAATATTTGTTAAATGTTTCTAATAAAAAAATTTTAATAAAAATAAAATATTTTTCGGTTATTGTTACAAAATCAAGTGTCCTTCTACTTTTTTTAAGCAGTGTAAGTCGTTATGCAAAACTTAAAAATTTGCTAACTGTCCCAGTGTTGTTATTGTCAAAGTCGGATGTTTAAATAATTTTTTTATAAAAAAGACAATTTCCTAGGGACTCAAGCTTCAATTTATATAATATATGAAATATTTCCAAAGTATTTGAATTTTTTACTTTGTGTGTGTAAAAGAGAGGATTTAAGTATACTTAATTCATACTAAAATCAAGTTTCATTGAAATTTTATTTTAGCTTTATAAATTGTAATTCCTTACTAATTATCTTTTACAAGTTTTGTATCATGTTGTTCAAAAATTCGTCAAAAATAGGCTACTTAATAATTTTTAAAAATGGCCGATTTTTCAATTAAATGATATTTAGAATGTAACAAATAGGTTCTGTATTTTATTTTTTATTGTTTCGTTTAAAATTGCTTTTAAATTTGCTTTTGGGATTTTTTTCTGTTTGACATTTATTGAAATTCTCCTAAAAGGAAACCGCAGTTAAAAGTTTTGTTGCTCAGTCCGGGAAACTTTGCTATTTGAAATGGCTTATATAAATATTAAATCTGTGACATCTACTGACCACAACTCGACTCGTCTGCCAACAAAAAAAAATTCTAATCGGAAGAAGGCGTATTTAAAAAAAAATAAAAAAACTTTACGTAAATTTGGTATTTACCAGCGTATGTAAGTAAACATGTTTGACTTTTAGTCAGTGTTTACAATAGATCTTTCTTGTTTTAAATATTATTATAATTATTGATGCTTTTTTCTACTTAAAAGCTTTAATTACAAACAAGGTCTTCCATCTGAGGGAGGTCATGTCGAATAGATTATCATATGTAATTCTTTCGACTATTTCATTTCGCATTAAAATCAATAAAAAAGAGGGGAGGATCCTTTATTGCTGAATTACTAAAAGGCTTTACTTTCTTAGTTATCGTTAGTTAACAGCAAGCCAAATCTAAAATTCATTTCAAAATAGTCATTATGCGATTCTAAAACGGGATGATAATGACACAAATCAAGATTAATTTATTTTTCATATGCATATTTCATTAAATTTCATAAAACAAAAATATTACTTTATATTTATTTATTCATTTTTTTCCTGTGTCAATTTTTTAAGGTTAGCTTAGCTGTTCAGTCTTTTACCAAGACGCAAACAAGTCCGACGGAACTTGACAGCGGATGTTTTTCCAGCATCACTCCAAACTTCCCCATCTCTCTCAATTCGATCGTTTTTCCTACCCACCCCTCGGAAAGGAAGCGAAAAGCTGGTGGCACCTCGGAACATCTGCGTCCGCCGAAAACCTGTCGATCGTAATTCCAAAGTACAAGCTGCTGTCTTGCAGAAAAATCTGCCTTCTGCAGTACTTTGCATTTTCTTATTAAGAAGGTGGAAAGGCTGAAAAAAAAAAAACTACATGCACTCAGCCTGGTGTTTGTTCTAAAAGCTGCAGCCTGCAAGTTCTACTCGAGAAATATCACCTGTTAACTGAAATTTCAAAGTTCTGCTGTGATGGAATTTAAATTTAAACGTTAAGTAATAGAAATAAACTCTGGAGACTGATAAAAAAATCGATTTTGTTAAAAGTGCTTGGCGAAAATGTAAAAGCAGAAAAGTCTAATTTAATTAATTCAAAAAATATCAAATATTAATAAATTGTGAGAATTTTACAAATTTAGAATTTTTAATAAATAAAGGGGGTGGAATGATAAAGGAATGATAATGTTTTATTATAAATTTATTAAAAAAAACATTCTAAAATATTCTTTTTCTTATTCCTTTATATAATCATATAAGGGAATGATATTATTTATTATAAATGATAATGCTTTATTATTAATTTTAAATGTGAGATAATAGTAAATGAATGCCAAATTCAAAAATGAATTTTTGAAAAATATAATATAAATTAAAACATTAATCTAATTCGTTAATCAGATTACTTACAAACAAATTAATTATTAGGGAATATTCAATATTACTTCTTAAGAAAGATAAAATAGGGTATACCACGGTAATTATTTATACCCGCATGATATTACAATATATTACAATTACAAATTTCCTCCCAAAATAATTTGGCAGAAAATTCATGATTTTTTTTTTAAATCTCTGTTGAACAATGATTTTACAAACATATAATTTTCTAAAAATTTTCACACCACATCAGCAGGAGAGGGGCGCTTATTTTTTATGGATTTAACATGCTTCAGACTAGTATACTAGCGAGAATTAAAGTGGAATCAAATCTCAAATTAAAGGCCTTCGGATTTTGGATTTTTCGATGTGGAATCAAACACGAGAGTTTTATAATTATGAAGCTGTAATTATGTGGCACCAGGTAATTTTCATATCAATGCAAAAAAAAATTTTTAATTAAATAATCAGAAAAGTTTTTCATCACTTTTTTTTAAAATTGTTTTTTATATATACAATTGTTCAGTAAAACTCAAATCGGATCAACACGAATTTAATTTTTTGAAAAATCATTTTGTTAACAAATCGTGTCTTCTTTCAGTTTTATTATATAGTTTTTGCTCCTATCAGATGAAGTAACTATCTGATAAAATTTCTATGAGCATTTTTGTTTGTCTCATCAGCAATACAAACTGTTTTCACATTCAGTTAAAACGAATTATTTACATTCGTGTGAATTGACTTAAGGCATGGAAAATATTGACGAAGCCATTTCGCATACATTTGAAATGAAATATTTATTTTAGTGTAAGTTGACTTAAAGCAGAGATCTGAGAAATCAGATTCTAAGAGAGATGAATAAAATTCGTCTTGGATTTTCTTCAGAATAACCGCACGGCCTATTTGTTTTAGCCAGAAATTGCATTTCCAGACAGCAAAACAAACGAATTTGTTTACTATGCATACTAGATCAAGGTGCAAGAGCAGATGATTGAATCTATAGGTATGTGTGGTGGTTGGTCTCATTGACGTATGCCGGGTGCACTGTAGAAGAGAGAGAAAAAATCGAACACCGTGCCGAATGGAATGCAAATGCACGACTCGCGCGCACTATACCTTGAAGATGCCACGCGCCCGGGACCATCTGGCGCGTGCAGGTATATACCAAACCATCTGCTCGCTTCCAGCACGCTAAATATAATATAAAATCACTACGTGCTCAAGACTCACGCACTACAAAGGCAAAAGATAAAGAAGGATGGATGAAGGGGCGGGGGGGGGAGAAAGGAAGATTAGTTTTTGCATCCCGTGGGCCAGTGCTTCGACCAATGGGAAACCGGATGACAAGTGGCGCGTGGCCCCGCGTTGTACTGCAGTACTACAGGGCACAAGTACTACAAAAGGTGGAAATGGGATGAGGAAGAGGTGTGGGCTTTTGAAGGGGGGGGGTCCGCATCGAGGGATGAAGAGGATGGATGTTTGCTACACTTTTCTTGGGGATGACTGGAGAGAAAGAGAGATAGAAAAAAAATGGAGAAAATAGATTCATCGTCCCGATTTTTGGTATATGTCCGTTTAATCAGGTTATTTTCGTCATATCCTTCTTTTAAAAGGTGAATTAAACCAGGTGGAAGCTCTTTCTGATTGCACTGCGAATAAAAAAAAAAATGGTGCAATATTTTGAAGTTCATCACGAAGATGAATACTGATAAAATTGTAATGAAAGGAAGTTAGTTTAAATCTGAGCTCCTAATTAATTAAAATTCGAATTATAGAGTATATTCGGAGTATAGAGTATATTAGAGTATTATAGTTATATAGTATATTAGAGTATTTAATTACTGATTAAATTTTTAAATGATCAAGATGTATAAGGTTAAAGAATGAAACATTTTATTTATTTATTTTATATTCTCTTTTGTTCATTAATTAAAAAAATTAATTAAAAATAGTTAAATATTTCATAAATCGTTATGTGGCAATTAGAGATAAATAAAATGTTGTTAACACACACTGCTGAAAATGTATAGTATCTAAAATTTATATTTTAAGCTGTCTTTTGCTTGTCCGCTTTTGAATTTAATATCTTTTACTGACCGATTTATTTGTTAAATTGATGTCGCATTTTGACACTATGTGAGCACTTCTGAAAGGAGACCACTTAACTTTACTCAGTGATGAGGGAGGTACCTGAAACGATGTAATATTTTATGAAATTGTACATCATATCAACGTGAAGATATTTTACATCCGACAACTCTTATGATTATAATTGAGAAGGTATTTAAGAAAATAATCTTGGTAATGATAGTTTTGCTTATAGATTGAACCTTCATCAGAGAAGAACCTTCTTTAAATGCAATTTAATCATCTGTAGCCTTGATATCAACCAGTTTTTAGATGGATAAAGATAATAGCAATTATAAAGGTTTGATATTTTATTCATATATGGCTTGCCTTGTATTGGGTATCAAAGCAATTTCAAACTAATATTATATAGAAGTTTAAAATGTGAAATGTTCACTGTTTTTCTGCTCTCTGTTCATACTAGCTTTAGCTCAGCTTCGATATATTCAGAAAGAATTGAGCCTACGGATGTAGACAAAAAAATTAATAATAATTTGTATCAATAAAATGTAGAAATAATAAAAACAATGATTAATTTTAGGACTCGTAAATCAATCGTGATTTCTTGTGTGTTCAAAAAAATTCGATTTTCAAGTTTGAACAAAAGGGAATAAACATACTTCATGAATCAAATTTAATTTTCTTTTATAACGGAGACAATTTATATATATATATATATATATATATATATATATATATATATATATATATATATATATATATATATATATATATATAAAACATTAAATTTCTCAGGAAATAGAGACTAAGCTATTGTTAACCAAGACGTGTTTATAATTTATAAATAAATTTTTATGATGATAATAGAAGGTTATTTCTGATGTTAATGTCTGATGCTTTTTTAATTATAATAAACTCAAATTGATAAAGGTGTTATTTTTTTTACATTTCTTTGAATCCCTAATCTACAGTGATATATAAATCTTACAATTCTTAAAAATGAGCTAATAATACTAAACTAATAATAATAAAAATAAGCTAATTAGTTGAAATGACAAATGGACTGTTAAAACAATGGGATAAAAATAATATTTATGTCCCTTTTAGATGCTAATCCCTGACCAACAAAACTAGTAACATATGACATAATGTTTCCAGTTCTACGCCACTGAAAAAAAGGAGCAAATGAAAAAAATATTAAAAATATTTCATATCTTATAAAATTAATTTATAAAAATTCTTTCTTTTATTGACAAACTGTATTACCTTCACCGTAAAAAATTCAGCGACACCTTTCCTAATTAAAATTTTGAAACTCTGACACCCCCCCCCCCTTTGTGGCCGATCCCCTTCCACCTTACGAAAGAGGAGGCGCCCTACTCCCGAAGTGAACTCCAGTGCATGTCCGTCTCTCTCTCCACCATCTGTAGCTCCTCGGAGGGGAAATCAGGTACTGAGACATCTGCCGAATCTTGACATCCTTCCGAAAGGGAGGGCTATTTTATGACTTCCCTTTAAACTTCCCGTCTGGCCGATCCGCAACTTGACTTGAAAAGTGTTCCTCCTATCTTTTATTTATTAAAGGGGCGCCCCATCTATTAAAATGGAACCAGTGACGATTTTTTGATGCACAATGCCCAGGCGAGAGGACGTCCTGGTGATAAAAGTTTGCAAGACACTGTTCATCCCGCGTCTTCTGTGTGTTTGGATGGTGGCTGCCTCTTTTTTCTTTTACCCCCTATTCTAACTTGTGGATGGCTCGTGGCCTTCTTCTGCTTCGTTGATGCTGAATCGCCTGCCGACTTTCTTGATAAAATTTACTTGAAATCCTGTCATTACCAGAATAAGAGGGATGCCGGACCATTTTTGATTTTCAAGCAAAGAGGTCTCCTTTCAGATAATTCATCCGTTTGAAATAATTGCTACGTTAAAGAATCAAAATTTGTTGACACCAATATCTGTGAGATCCAATTAATTACAGTTTTGGATTTTACAGTTACAAACGATCAAGTTTGTAAAATTTCTTGAGTTAAATTTTTGTTCAAATAATTCTACAATATTTTTTAAAAAGTTATAATAAAGGTCACTCAAGGGTCATGATAATTATGTTAGACTCTGTCGTAATATTTGACTTTTTAAATGAAATCGCACGGTAAGGCAACATATTTGCTTCAGTTTGTGTGTATTTGCCGTCATCTACAGCCGGAAATATAAATGAAATTTTTGGAATTATCAAAAGATTTATTGAAATGAACGATTTTTTAAGAAGTTAAATTTACTTTGGAAATCAAATATTTATTTTTAAATTTATTCATATTTCTTTTTAAAGTTTATTACGAACTGAAATTCATTATTAAATTATAATTTATTTAGTTAATTTTTTTTTCTTTAAGGAATTTCAACACTGTTTTTATATTTTGTAATTATAAATTTCAAATCAGTACATATGAAGACATTTGGGGAGTTTGAAGACAGTATATTTTTTTAAAAGACCCTAAAAAAATCTTTGGCATCACTTTTTAAAAATTAATATCCTTTTCAGTTCAGCATCAAAAAACGAAGCGTCTAACAACCATATTTTCTTTATTGGATTCCCATCAAGGTTTTATTTATTTACAGAGGATGCATTAGCATAACATTATTTGTCAACACAAGGCTGTGAGAGTAATTCATTCACTAAAATGCATATGAAATAAACGAATAATATTTAATATGAAAATTTTATTCATTTCCATTTAATATGTTTTGCCTTTTTTTTTTCAAAATTAAATAACTGTATTGCATTAAAAAACATCTGCTTATTTAATCTTAATTTTATTTGATCTAATCAGACATTTTAGTATAAATAATAAGAGCTTTATAAAAATATTAATATTTTTATTTTGAAATATATGCATTAAAAATTGTGATTTATTATATTATATATAGATTTTTAATCTAGGAAAATATTAGTGTGGGTTTTTTTTTGTTATTGTTTTTATTTGCATGTTTAATTTCATCGTTTTGTGCTCACTACATATCTTCATGATTTTTCAAGAAATAGAATCTGTAATGATATTTTAAGTATACTATTTTACAGGTTTCAATTTTGCATTTGTTTAAAACTAAAACTCAAAAAGGAGAGTAACGAAATGTCCACATATGTACTTGTATTGCCTAATATTGTTTTTTTTTTTCATTTAATAAAATTTTTGAATCAAAGATTGCCCACCCCTCTTCTCATCCCTTAGAAATCTCGATATATATTGTTCAGCGCATCCTGTCCCCTTTATCTCTTTTTATCTCCAGGATGGTACCTGACCCGAATGATTCGGAAAACCCCTCCTTTATCTAATCCCGGATGCTGACCCGGGTAAAATGCCTGTGAATCCGAATAGATCCGGCAACTCATTTTGGAAAATACCCATTCTTTTCTCTCGCCTTTTTTTCTGGACATTTGAAAATGGCATGAAAAAAAAATGCCTATAAGGCAAAATAGTAATCATTGTTTTGGTTCTTTTTAATCAATTGACGTGTTTCGCGGACATCCGATTTTGACAGTAAAAGAGGTTACCAGACAAGAATTTCTTCATTTTAGAACTTGGTCATATGATGAGAGCAGCTGACTAGACCAATTATTAATTTGTCTGATCAGAAGGATACTTGAAGATATACACCAACCTGTATGTCTATCATACACAACACTAACACGTACAGCAACGTGTACGTGTATACAAGTTATTTCTAAATTAGTTCACAATATCATATGAAACAGCATTTACAATATCATGTCAAATAACATTTACAATATCATAGCATATCAATTACTTTCTTGTATGCAGGGTATATATATATATATATATATATATATATATATATATATATATATATATATATATATATATATATATATATATATATATATATATATATATATATATATATATATATATATATATATATATAACAAAAAAAAGCATGCATACATATGGTAAAAATTTCGATATCTTCATTATACCAAAATGATAATCTCAATTGAATTTTTTAACAAATTTATGAAATGGAGTTGTCTCTATCCATCTGTGTGTTTGAAAATGCATCGAGGTTTATGAATGAATTTCTGCACATGATTTTTTTTTCACCAGAATTCTCTCTCTCTCTCTCTCTGTGTGTATAGAATAATTCTGTGGATACAGTTTATTTTTTCATGGGAGGGCATAATTTGTAATAGAGTAGAAGCAATGATACGCGTCCATTAATATAGCGACACAAGACCAAAGTGCGAGAAGTTTTTCCCTCAGTCATTTTAATAAGAGATTCTTTTAAGAATTTCTTCGACACCTGACGATTTAGAAAAGGGTTTTAATACCTTTAATACTGTTTTTAATACCTTTAAAAAAAGTTGTTATCGCTCGGAATGTGGAAAGTCAATTTTTTGGAGTGTATATTAAAAATAATTAATTAAAAAAATATGCTTTTATCTGGAAATAAGAGAACATTTTAGATAAACTAACATGGGTTGGTTTAAGATAAAAATTAGGAAATTAAATAAGATTTGAATTAAATTAAGAGATATTATTACATACAATGTTTGCAAAATTTTACCATTGCAGCGATATGGCTATACAATATTTATATAGAAATAGAGAAAAGAAAGGTGCACGAGGCTTAATCTGTCCTAACCAGCGGCATAGCTATGAGGTGCCAGGACAGGTAAAATGTCAAAGATCTAGGATCGTCAGGTCCACATTCGGAAAAATGGTTACAAATATTTAAGAATGCTTTAAAAAAAGAAATCATGCCAAATAAAAAATATAAACAAATAAAGAATTATTTTCATGCATCTTCTAAATTTTAAAATGCGCCAACAATACTATAATGAGCGATTGAGAATCTCAAAAAATGAAGCACTTTTCTAAATAATAATAATGAGAAGTTTAGTTTCTAAAGGTTCTAAAATATTTGCAGAAGCTACTATATTTCTTAGTTATGCACTTGTTCTATTCTAAATCGTCAAATTTTGAAACACCAAAAATAAATTCCCTTTAAACTCTTTCTTCTAAATCTTAAGTAAAAGTGTGAATCATGTTACTGTGTTAATATGCCGATTGCTTTGGATAGACTGCTGATTGCGTCTATATGTGAAAAACTGTATAAACAATTATCTGTAACATTTTCAAGATATTCATGCATTGAAAAACCTTCCAATAAAATTATCTACGGAAACTAGAGGCTCGCATTTATTTCTGTTTGTTTAGAACTTTTAAAATAATATATATTGAAAAAGAATAATAAGAGAAATAGAGTTATCAGAAAAAAGAGTGGAAGAGAATATTATAGCTCCCCAGCAGGATTGACAGAAATGAAACAAAGATATTTTTGTTGATATTTTTTATCCAGTTCATGAGCGATAAAAAGTAGAAATAATTTTCATTTTTTGTAATTAACATTTAATCGCGTATTTTCCATAATGGGATGTTTTAAAATCATTAGATAAAATGTGCACAACACGTTGGTGATCAAAAAAGGGATAAGTAAAATTAAAAGCTCACTAAAATTCAATGCCCTGGAATATATTTTGATAATTTTTTTTTAATTAATAATTATAAAATCAATTTTTTCCCGTATTTATTTCTTGATGGATAAATATTATTTCGCAACTGTATAAAACAATACAATTTTTTGTATTGATAAAATTGCTGTACTAAAAACTGTTAAACAACTTTCGCAGTGCAATCAGTGGATAAACGATAAAGACAACTTACAGGGCAGGAAATTAGAAAAAGTGCAATTACATTTTGTTTTGCTCTTCTTGACAAAGACCACATTAAATTACTTTAAATTGAAATAATGGGCAATATGTTTAAATTTGTTTTTGGTTTTAATTTCTTGATTCCATGGCTTGTAGCTTTTTTAAAAGGTAACAAATTTATTACCATATTCTATAAATTTTTGAAACTTTAATAAAATATTATCTATAAAATTAAACAGGCAATTGTGTTTGAAAAAATTTCTACGTAGTAAATAATAAAGAAATATATTTTTCAATCAGAATTCGCATATAAAAACAATCATTGCATAATTATTTCACAACCGAGACTTACTGCATTTTATGGATAAACTCAGTAAATAAGAAAATTTAATCATAAAACCAGCGAAAGAAAACCGAGAGAAAAAAAAAATCCATTAAAACTTGTTACTCTGATTTAGTCGAGCACTATGCTTCATTCAAGCCATCTGCGATCACGTGATCATAGTACTCCAGTCCATATTTGGAAATGGCCACGCGCAGGTGTGACGCTTTCAGCTGCTGCCCCCTAGCGTCTTTTTATTGCGAGAACTCCGGTCTTTTTTTACTATGGATCAATCAGCATGCGAATAGGAGTGATGTTTTATTTCTACTTGATTCAGCTTTTGAATTAATGAAAATTTATCTTCCCTATTTAATTTTGTTCAAAAATTTAATACTTGATATCTTGTACGTTCAATTTCTATTTAATGAAGCATCACAAAAAAGTTTTGACATACAATCGTTACAAGCAGTATAAATTGTTTTAATACCAAATTTTAAACGGTATTTTAAATTGTCTACTTTTTAATTAGATATCTATATTTTATTCTTGCTCGAATCGTGAAATATTACATATCTTACAGTATTTGATTGAATCGCATATGACAAAAACGACGTTAATCATATTCATCTCAAAATGTAACTCATATGTCAATTAAAAAATCTGTAAGAATTTTATTACATAATTTCTAAATCAGAAAAACAAAAAAATTGTATAAAAATCTTATAATACTAACAGTTATTGCTAGTCCAATTATTTATCATTTTATCGTCAAAATTTTTGATTTCTTAAAAATAGTTCTTTGTATTAAATGAATTACTCACTTTTCTTATTTTTATAAGTATTATGTTTTGCTCACATTTTAATAAAAACAAAAAAGAAAGTAGCAAAAGGTATATATATAATAAAGTTATTTCTTCTTACAAATACAAATCGAATATATCTTATTTTAATGAAAAAAAAATGAAAAAAAAATTATTATTTTTTCTTAATTTATCCTTCTAGCATTAAAATTAATGAAACGATCTATTAATCTTCAAAAATACTGCGTATATAGATTAATAAAAAAAAGCATTTAAGGAGGTTATCCTGTTCTCTTATTTTTTCCTGTGCTAAAACCTACTTCCCTCCCTTCGATTTTCTAATCTATTTCCATGTATCCCGTCCGATTTTTGTTCCCAAGACATTTTCAGATTGAGGACCATAACCTTTTCTACAGGATTTCCGTCGCACCAAAATTTTCTTAAGACGATCCTTACCCCCCCCCCTTCGCCAACCAACCTCCCCTTCTTTCTCAGCATACAAAATCACAGGACCCAAAAAGGAGGGAGAAGGAGAGAAAACCGAAAATAAGAAAAATAAAAAAATCTAATCATAATCATGGATTTCTACTACGTGCAAAATCTCAAGAAAACCCCCGGAAAAAAATTGTCTGTAGCAAGCTCACGACTTTACCTGAAGAAGTGAAATAATGAAAATATAAAGCAAAAAAATCGTCTGTTAATTCAGAAAAAGAGAAAAAGACGGGAGAGAGAGCATTGTATGTTATCGATGTTGCGAACGGAAGTGAGCGATCCGTCGGGAGAAGCCTGAGCCAATGGGGTGGCCCGCTGCTGTCAGCCAATCGCGTGGTAGCGCGCTCCTGCTCATTATGTGTTCGACTAGTCTATGTCCCGGAGCGTTGTATAAAATTCAGAATTCGCTTGCGCGCGGACGTAGTAACATCGCATTGGATACTAGTCAAGTCGAACGACGGAGTGTGATTACGGGGACGTGCTTGCCACCAGTCCCGTTCGGAAATTCGAAACGAACAAACACGCTTTCTCTGCATGGCGAGCCACTTGTGATCTTTTAATTGCCCTGTTTATAATTGGATTTAATTAACACTGGGTAATTATTATAACGCACCACATACTGGATTTTTATTTCCTGTGTTCTTCTTCGCAAAGAAACGTTATTGTTTTGTAAAAAAAGAACAAGAATTGTGTGTGTTTTTAAAGTTCTTCTGCTACATGAGGATTTTTATGCTGTGATTTGGATTTTTAACCTCATATAATGATCTGTGACAACGGAATGTTTCCTAACTAAACCCAAAGTGTGGATTTTTGTTATATTCTGAATCGTGATCGCTGTGTTCTCTTGGATTTTATACAGCGGTCATGCCATCAGCTACCATGCGGTGGGCTGGTAATTTGGCATTTCTTGTGATATTAACGTTATGGATCTCCAAGGTAAGTTAATCAACATTTTAAAATCATTCTCATCAAAGTTACTAAGCTTTTGTAGAAAAGTTATCTGTCAATATATGGAATACTTTTTTTATGTTTTTCAATGCTATAGAATACAAAATTGAGTAAAAACATTCCAATGGTGCGGATAGCTAGATTATTACTAAAATACAACCAATTAAATTTATTTATTTATAAGAAATTAGGGCATTAGAAATTTTGATAACATAAAGTATTTAAAAGTAAAGTACTTTTAACACAATGTATTAAATTGTGATAAAGAACATAAAACTTATTTTTGCTGAGGAAACAGTTAAATTTGTTAAATATCTTAAATATGGATCACTAATAAGAATTTAATAATGAAAAATATTATCTCATTTTCAGTGGATACTTTTATAGAATTTCTTTTATTAGTTGCTACTATAAATATAATTAAAGATTTTTCTTAATCGATCAATATACTAAGTCTTGAGACTTTAATTCTGTATGAAAATATTATAAGCACTTCCCGAAATCTATTAAATAGGAATGTTTGTGAGGCGATGTACCGAAGAAATCCTTATATCGTATAGTAAAATAAAATATACAATTTTTTATTAAATAGTAAATAAAAATCAGCCTCTTTAGTATTATTATTTTTTATTTTGGAAAGCTAGCAGATACACCAAATGAAAACAACTTATAACGTTAAAAGAATAAATATCGCATGCTTCGTACCAGTTAAAGGTAGTAAATCATTGAATTTTTGTTGATCCCCAACTTCTTAACCTTTATAAAATTAGCAATTTTAATTCTGAAATGCCGCATGAAGATGCGAATAGGGCATGTTCGTGAGCTTGTAGAAGCGGTAGACCTCAAATTAGAATACAAAAAACGTTCTCAACTAGTTCAAGGTTCGAGTGAAGATGGTTCGTTCTCTTATGTTGTCAGTCAGGGTCAGCTGAACTGCGGGTCGTGCGAAAATAGGCGCATATTTATTCTTTTTGCGCAAAAGTTCAAACTTGAAGCCTTTAAGCCACGCGTAGATTTGTGTTGTTTTATACTTTTTCCTTCAGAAGGAATGAAGTTGAAAGCGAAAAAAAAGATTTGACCAAAAATTCATTTGGATTTTACGAAGATAATGATAACTGAATTCTTTTAAATGATTAAATTAAGAAAAAAAAATGGATTTTTCTTTAGCATTTTATTTTAGTTAAAATGCAAATGATTTTTAGACCATCAATAATGAGCATAAACATGCTTATATTAATTTGGCAGATGATCAAAATTTTCACTTACGAGCTTGAAAACTGGAAAGCAATAACACGGTTTTTTCCAGATTTACGCTACACTTCCGCCATCTGGTGGCGATTCTGTGTACTTCAGCTGTGTTGAGTTGTAGGCGTGTGAAGCAATACTAGACATATTCATCTATATTTACAGGACATCATTAGATTGTAATACGTTTTATGTAGTGATTTTTAATAAGAGATTGAAATATAAAACGTTTTTGCACTGAATATTAGCAAAGTCGATATAAATAAAATACTTTCATTTAATATCAAAGCATTAGGACTTCAAAATTTTAAGCACCTATCAAAGCGTTTCCATTTATAATTCAGTAAATACTCTAAAGTATTAAATAATCGTTTTTGAAATGAATAAACTACAAAATATTATCCCTTAAAGATCTTATGATAAATATTTTAAAATTTTATGGAAAAAAAGAAGGCAGTAGATAAACAGTTGAAATATTTTATTTTAGAATTAATTCAACTGAACCAATTTATCAAAGCAAAATTTTCTTAGGTAAAATAATACAAAGAAGCATTCAGTTTTTTTTTTATAACATTCAAATTTTATATTCTATTTGTTGATATGTTATTGCAATTTATCTAAAACATGTTTACCTAAAACATCTCTGTCCTTTTAGGGATTTGAGGAACAAAACATTTCATAGTTGCCAATCGGACTGAACAATTATGAAATTCTAAACTTCATTGATTTTGTGAAGCTTTAACTGACAGTCATTGTATCTCATATCTACAAATATGGCATAAATTTTACTCTACGTTCGGTAATATGACAAGTTAAATACTCCAGAAGCTGTGGTGATATAAGACATGTTATTGTATTCAAAAAACATAGCATGCGCCTTTTACGATCGCAAACGTGGAGTACGCGTTCGATATTGTGTAAAAGCCATTGTGTTGCCGAGATCTTGATGAAATGTAAGCGAATGTTTCGCCTGTCATGACATTTACCAACACATCGAAATTCGCATACCTTATATCTTTAAAAACTGGCAGATTCATTGCAGTAGGAAAGATATTAATTAATTCGAAAATATGAGTTTATTTTGAAGATAAACTAGATGAATAAATAACAGCTGAATTTCAGCAAGAGCATACTGCTACTACTTTGCTTGTTTTTTATTCATTTATTAATCCTGATTCACAAATCTTAAGTTACAGTATTAAGCACCAAAAGAAAATGGGGAAAATATTTTCTTATTTAATGTGAGATGATTCAGTTTATGATATATTAAAATATATAATGTATTATGATATTATAAAAAGTGTTCAAATTCTTAATATTTTCAGTTGTTATTAATAGTTTTTCAAAACCAGGTAGTATTAAAAATTTGTAGACAATAGTAAATTCAATAGTCAGAGAGACAATAATTAAAACTACATTAAATTTTATAAAGCAAGTATTTGTAAAATAAAAGTGCATAAAATCTGGAATACCTTTTCATAGATTTTTTTTCCTTAAATTAAAAAGAAAATTGCTTTCAACACTTTTTTTTTATTATTATTATTAACAACGTTATATATTCTAGACAATCTTGCACTACAACAGTGTACAATATTTGTATTTTTCAAGCAATTTCAAGCATAAACTTGAGAATCGTTAATATTTTTTATACATTTTTCAAAATCTTTTCATATACACTTTTTTTATTGATTTTAATGCAAATAACAAACTATTTGTGATAAATTTATAATATGGCATGAATATTTTAACGACTTTGAAAGTCCGGCGTTTTTAAAATGAAACTTGATACTAAAAACAAATTCATTTCTTATTATACTTGAATCATATCTAAAGCACTGTCCATTAAAGCTCTAAATATTTGGAGAATGTTTCGATATTTAATGTTTCAATAGATGAGTGAATAATTAAATAATATGAAACTATCCCTTATTTCATCTACTGTGTAATTCCTATCACTGAAGAATGATAACTTTTAGAGCCATCTTTTCTGTTATAAAATTCACCATTCTCAATCATGGTGCCTTATTTAATTTCGGCTGTATATTTATTGTTCTACAAGAGTATATTCTTTTCATTGTAGTCGTTCAGTGCTTAGTATTCGAACTTTTACGACAGTTTTGTAAAAAGTGTATTGACTACATGTATATTTCAGAAGAATAGTTTTATTTCAAATCATCATTCTTGTGTTTGAAAATCTTAAACCCAACACTGTTTCAGGTGGAATGTTCCGGTATGTTCGAACTTCGGTTGGATAATTTTGTGAATGAATTTGGACGAGATGCCGACGGTACTTGCTGTCGAGGTGTCCGATCGCCGTCCGGTATGTGTTCCGGCACATGCCGGACTAGATTTCGAGTGTGTCTTAAGCACTATCAAACGACAATTGATCCAAACCCTCCATGCACCTATGGAGAGGTGCTGACACCAGTATTGGGAAATAATTCTGTTCAACTCGACACCATTAACGACCCTGAGACTGGATTTACAAACCCCATCGTGTTTAATTTTGATTTTTCATGGGTGGTAAGTTGCAGTTTTATTATTAATTGTACATTTATTATTTATATTAACTTTTATGTTGTAAGTTTCAAATATCCGTAGTAATTATTGTAATTTGAAAAATTTAAGCAATAGTTAATTGTACTATTAAAATATTTTAGGGGAGAAATAGCATTTCTACTTAAAGCGTAACTTAACAACGCCAGAAATCATATCAACTGTTATCTTTTAATATTAAGCTACATTCTCGTGTTGTGTTTCTTAAGAATGATAAAAGAAACCAAAGCCACCATTTTTATGAATTTTATAATCCTCCACAATGTGTTCATTTTCTTTTTATCTTAGAATAAACTTGAAATATCAATAGTTTTTAATTAAATTAATTTATAAACGTGCGTAAATGTTATATAAAGAGATATTTTGTCTTGGATAGTTTTAAATTTTTTATTAAGCATGCATTTTAAATAGTTTTCTGTTTTCAAACTTAGTTTGATTATTTTTAATTCATTTCTTTTGTATACGAAATTTGCACGATTCATTTTGTTTTAGCATTTTGAATGATTATTAAGTGAGTTTATTCAACTTTTTAGGGAACATTTTCTCTGATAGTGGAAGCTTGGCACGAAAGTGAACCTAATTCAACACCTGGTAAGTTCTTTTCTGTTTCTGTTTACAATCGCAAAATGTATTGCATCATGAACGATCAAAATAATAATGCTTGCTTTATATTTAAATATTGAAAACAATAAAATTAATTATTGCACTTGGCTGATAGAGCTCAAAATTCGTTACTGTGAAACAGAAAAAATGTTTTTTTTTCCTCTTACATCTAAATTATTTTAGCTACTAACTTACTTCAATCTTGACAAATAAAATTTTCCAACTCTCAGCTAAAGGTATTTGAAAATTTATAATCTCGAATTTCATGAAAACTGACTTATTCTGTTTTTATTTCGGCTTCATTAAAATTCCAGTTATATCGTCTAACAACCTCTCGTATCCCCCTTAAAAATTCCGAAACAACCCTGTCTTACTTACTTAGCTTCGTAATTATTATTGCTCCTTCTGTCCATTATTATGAGGTACTATATCTTGTTCGATAAAGAGCAACGTCCAGCGCGCATGCGCTCAGGTGTTGGGGGCCCCCTGCAGGAAAAGAAAACACCAAAAGAAAAAGAAAGAGAGAAAACAACAGACGATGGAAGAGGAGAAGGGGGAGGGAGAAGAAAAAATAAAGAAGAACGGCGCTGCTTCTTGCAAGCTCATGGCGTGGGAACTGTAGGGGGGAGGGAAACGTCTACTCGGGGCCGAAATCGTGTTTTGTGGTCCGTGAAAAGCGCGACGGCTTCTCTTCCCTCCCTCCCTCTGGTTTGGCTTTCCTCCCTCCCTCCGTCTTCATTCATGTTGTGGGGGGAGAAATGAAAATTGAACTATTTTTAAACGGGTGTGTTTTGGGATCCACGTTTCCGTACATTTGAAGGCCAGAGATGCAGCTTGTAATTAGACGGTTTGTTTGTTTGCATTGAACAAAATGAAACTTTCTCTTCAAAAGGGAATGGCATTTGTAGAATTAATGTAGTTAAAGTCGCTGATGTGCTTTTTTCTTCAGTGCTATATTAAAAGATGTAACATTAAGGTTAATGATGAAGAAGGTAAATCAATTTAACTTTGACATTTTAAATTTTGTTATTTACTTGCTTCAACTTTGCTTCATCTAGTAAGACTGGATTTGCTTTAATGATTCCAATTATATCCTTGTTTCAATGATTAAATTAAATTTAAACTAATTTTATTAATCAACTTTTGCTGTACATTAAAGAAACTTATTTTTAAACTTTAGCTGGTAAACAAACCTTCTGACTCCATTATTTCTGGAAGTTAAACAATAAAATTCTTAAACTAATAGCATAAATTAATAATTAATATTCATTCTATCGTACCTAAAAAAATATTCACTAATTTTCTTTCTAATTAAAAGCAGTGAAGATAAATAGACCACGAAATCCACCTTACTCCTTAAAAACTAAAAATATGACTTTTTCAATAATATATAATAATCATTATGAATATTTATATTACTGCAGTTCTTAATTTTCTCTAAATAGAACTCTTCAGAGCTAAATCTAGAAACATTGTTCTCAGCTGCACCTTCGAGAAAATATTAAATATACTCCCGCAATTTGTGCACGCCCCCTCATCCCTCCAGATAGGGCAGGCAGACGGTAGCAGAGATGCGAAGTAGGCAAGCTGAGAGGTACCCCGATGAGACGCGGTGCAAGCAATGGAAGTCTAGTGTGGGAAAGGAGCCCCGGGCTAAAAGCCTGTTTCTGATCCATCCTTACGATAAGTACTGGCCTCATATCCCCCCTCCCTCTTTCCCCGCAGTTCTTTAAGGAAAAACAGAATGGAAAAAAATATTAAAAGAAAACTGTGTAAGAAAGAATGGAGTGTGGGGTGTGGGTAGGCGCGAGCTGCTGATACTACGCATAGAAGGAGGAGGATGTTTGCCATCTTTGGCGCTTCATCGTCCTTTTTTTTATATTATTATTATTGAAAAATAAAAGGAAAGTAATATGTTTCGCATTCCTGTGGAAATTTATAATGCTGGGTCGGGTCCCCCCCCTGAAATTTTAAATTGGGTTGCATAATTTAAACATTGTTTTAAACCAAGACTTTTACAGCACAGATTTTCCTAAAAGTTATGTTATTGAGAATGTTATCTTCCTACCAATGATTGATATAGCAAGTAAAGTTAGCTGTAAATTTTTTTTTCTCAAATTGATTTGCGAATTTTCACCTAAATTATAAATGAGCAGAGATAGGTGAAAGCATATTATTTGAAATATGCAATTTTTTTTAAAAAAAATGGATATTTATATTTATAAATATTTTAAAGCATTTTCTACTTAATATTTTTAATATTGATTTAATAGATTAACAAAAATTACCATTTGAATTATTTGGTTAAAAGTATTAGCTTTTTTACGGCGATTTTTTTTTTTTTTTACTTTGGCGTGTTTGGAGAAAGAATTTGGACCACACGTTTACTGCAACCCTGCGCGTCAGGTGTATCCGTGCTGCATACGTTTTTGGAGTGCTAAGAAAAGCGCTTCTTTCCTAAACGGTTGAGAGGGGTCAGAGAGGGGGGGATTACTGTGCACTTATTATCAACAGTAGCTAAATTGATTGCGTTCTTGTTTACAGTTATTCGTTCTCTTTTATCTGGTAGCTTTCGAATTCTACAAAACATAAACTACCGTTTCGTTAGGTCTCGAATCGTACCGTGTGACACATGCCATCTGAAATGATAGGGCAAGAATTTTACTCTCCGGTGAATACAGCTTGCGATAAAAGTACTCTTGTAATGACGGGCCTTTTTTTTTTTTTTACATCTGTTGTTTTCAAAGAATGTAGCGAGTTTATTGTTATTCAAAAACTAAGAGACCTAATTTTTATTTTTGAATTACTATAATTGAGGGTGACTGTACGATTGCGATTTTTGAATCGTTATCAACATATATGCTTCAAAGTAAAACGATGGAACATCGGTTAATCGGTTTAACTTTGCATTGACACTTTAAATATGTAATAATTTTCTTAATTTATATTTTCGAATTTTTATTTTTTTACAATTACGAATTTCAGAAGTCTGAAGAATAAGAATGATATTTTTAATCATTTTTAGCTTCTTAAATTAATACGACAATATGTTTTAAATACTTGTTTAAAAAAAAACAGAGAAGTAGACAGATTACATTTGAAAAAAGACATACTAAGCAGTTTTTATTTATTTAGAACATTATGTAGATTGCTAGCATGATTATCATATTATATGGCTTAATTTAGGAAATAATCTTCTTATACCCTGACATGCTGTAAACTACGATTTTAACAACAGTGCAATCCTTCTTGGACAATCGAAGGTTCATTGCTTGATTTACCTTGAATTTTTATGATCACTGCTATAATATTGCACTATTGTAAAGTGCCTGTTTTACAACCCATTCCTTCTTAAAAAAGTTCTGCTCCACAGTAGCTGCTGTTTTCAGCAGGTGTCCATTACGAAAGGCAACTCCGGTGACCCCCTAGCTACTATAGCTAGGTGGGGTTCTTTGGAAAACGGGAGCTTTTTAATGAGGGTTGACTCTTGGCTACTGCAGCTCGCCCCATTCATCAAATGCTCAACGAAAAAGAGCAATGAATACCTTCTCTCCATCCCTCTACTTTATTTTATTTTATTTTTCTATACCACTTTTTCACCTTCGAACTTTTTTCTTCTTTGACGGCATTTCCTCGAATCTTCCTAAAGAATTTCTGTTGCTTAGTTTTTTCCCCCACTGCAGTTAATAGTGACTTACCCCCGCTTCATTCCCCCCCTACCGGCAAGTGATGTTTTTAAGGTTATTTATTGGGCTGTTAGTAGGGGGATATTATAATAGGGATAGCGCGTTCTAACTACCTAATTAAGCCATCCTGTTAGAAGATCTTTCTGCCACTGAATTCGAATGCATCGTATCTAAGATTAGTCTCGATTGTAAAGGCATATTTCTTCTTTTGTAAATAGCATTGCTACCCTTCTCAATATATAAATATCTGTCGTCACAAAGGATTCAATTTATTGAGCTGTAATCGTTTTGGCAATCCGTGTATTCATAGAACTATGTTAAGTATTCCTTTTTAAAATATTTCAATATTTGTTAGCGGAAATAGTCGAATTATCTTGAAAAAAGCATAAGTTCATTATTTGCCGAATTGAAATTTACAAAGGAATTCACCTTGTATTTAGAATTAATTAATAAATCATTTTTCAAATTCAATTTCCACTTTTTGGGGTGACGTCCTTGTTTCATATGCGAAAATTGTATCGGAATGGAGGTGATTTTATAAACTGTAATCTGTTATCAATATATATTTTATGCTTCTTTTTATATTCTGCATCAGCATTCGGTCGCATTTTCATTAATTCGTACACGATGATGTATAAGTTTAAAGTAATATAAAATTCCATATTAAAAAGATGTATGTCAAAAAATATTCCATCGAGATGAATGTATTATATGTAAAAAAAAATTAATAGTTAAAATAAAATTTATTGCAGAATGCTACACTTTTATCATCTACGAAATGAATTTTAACGTTCGAAAACATTTTTTGGCTTCCTTCTAAAATTATTTACATTATGCAACGTCTCCAAAAACATTTACTATTATCGTTACAAGATCATTTTCTTTTTAGGACGTAATTATCTGTTGGAATTTCTTTCTAATCTGTGACTGACAGTTAATTTTCCGAGGGACCTTCATTGTATCCCCTCCTCCTTCCTATTTTGTGGTCAGCGGTAGCTGAAATTCAAAACCTCCTCTGTTCTATCACCTGGAAGACGTTAACAGACCAAAGAAGCTCATCAGCCCATCCCATCCCTTACTCCCCCGTCATTACCCCCATCCCTAAATCCGTGGGAACGAAGCTTTTCGAAATCTTGACCATCTGTCAGGTCCACAATTTTGGGGGTTGTGCTAAGAAAAGGTCCTCCCCTCTGTTCACATGAAAGAGTTAGTTCCCCTTCCCTAAACCTTTACTTGTGATGGCCGATAGAAACTACTGAAACAAGGACAAAGAATAGATTCTGTGTCAGTTCACAAGATTGATTCATTTTTCGGTTAAGTACAATAATTGCTCAGTTAAATGTTGGGAGATTGGAAATTCCATAGAATGCGCCAATATAATCTTACCGATTCACTCTATGACTGGAAAGGGATTTGGTATCTGTCACTAAGCTTGAAAGATTGCGTGCCAGATAATCTTTGCTTATGGTCGCTGGTGTGATTCTTTTGTGATTATAAATCTACTTTCTTTGCGGATTAGACGAATATATTGTGGCCGTCTTGCAGCTATATGCATGTTTTTTCAAGTTTAATTATGTTCTCTATGTTTTGCTTTTGTCAAATATATGGATTGAAATATGGTTTATGAATTATGTTGGCAAACCAATATATATAAAACATTTCATATTAAGGGAAAATTAAATAGTTTGTTGATGTGCTTCTCAATGATATATAATTTATTTTAACTCGGAATTTCATTGACTGTAACCAGTAGCGTAATCCTATCAGAGAGTCATTCATAACACCGTTCTTGAGACTTTTGATGGTTACAGAGGGAGAGAAAAAAAGTCACACACGTAAAAAATGAACGGAATAAAAAAAAATACTGAATGACGAGGCGAAATCGTCTGAGAAAAAGAGAAAACTTTCCCATGGGGTGGGGAAGTAAGAAAAGGGAAGGGGGGTCGACATCCTCTAGACCTACTTTCTCGGTTGCATCTGTCGCGTCATTGCGTCACACTACGCTTCGCGTCCAGCTCTAACTAATTGTGCTGGTGCTCGTACGTGACGTAAGCAGGCGCATCCTTTATTACAGAATCATAGGGAAGAAGAAGATGTGCAGCTAATCTTAGAAAACCACAACCACGAATACGTTAAGAGAAATAAAAACGAGATGTAGTTTTGCTTATTTTTATGATTATAGTCTAGCGGGGAATTGAAGGTGGGAAATTGGTGGAGATTATGCGGTAATTCAAGGGCATATAAGTAACTGTGGGATAAATTTCAAAAAGATATATTTCGTGAGACTTTAAAATTTCCGTTTTCATTTTATGAAAAAAATTGTGTATTTTATTGATTGAGACTCAGCAGCTGTACAATTATTATTACAATTTTTTTTCATCAACAATAAATCTCAGAAATGAGAATATAAGTATTAAAATTCAATGAATGAACTATATGAAACTATTAATGAACTCATAAATTAGCAACAATTCTACGATTTAATTAAAAATAATTCTACATAAATTGTTTTATGGCCGCATACTATTTGATTAAATAATAAAGAGTGAAGAAAAGACATAATCGTGGGATTGGAATGAATACTTCCTGCATAAGGGAGGTGGATGAACAAGTTTTATTTGGTAAATCCTTTTGAGAAGTTTTGACAGCTCTTTGTCCCACTAACACCGGTTTCCCTTACCTCGAAATCGGGCTTTCACACCTTCGTTCTACACGAGCATATCGCACCGTGGAAGTAAAAAACAAGTTCAAAATTGCCTTATTTGCATTTTCTTGTTCCAAGTGAATGAATGACAGCGTGGGGAAAAGGTAATAGAAATGGGGTCAAGGTAAAAATGCGCTATTTTTCTCTCCAACCAGTAATTGGAACTGGAAGTGAATTGTGGCTGATGTAATTAAAAGGGTGCATCGACCAATGCACTATGCAACCCATGACACAGTTCTCTGCTATAGCTATGCCAACCACCGGCAATTCGTTACTAGAGTATTAAGTGAGTCTACGGAACGGTGTCTCCTCATGAAAAGGTCAGAGATCAAAACGTACCACTTTGCAGGTGCACAAGGTTAGGGTCGGCATCGCGGAAGACATGGTCGGATTCCACCCACAAGGCTTATTTTGATTAAAAGAAAAATAAGTAGATAAAAGGAACTCGAATTCTTAAATGTCAAAGATAGTTTTTAACCCTTCCGGCATTGGATTACATGCCAGAATAAGTAAATATATTGGATAAAGAAAGAAGTTTGCTACATTCTCATTTTTTTCCTCGCAGGAAAACTGATGCCACGATTCATGTTTTCAATTTTTTTTAATGCTTCATCTATACATAGTCAGTGATCAAAAATGTTAGCGGAAGTTTACACAACAGTAAGTTCGGCTTATTCTATATCTACTTTGACAATTGATTTAAGCTTAGTCATTCGAAAGTGTTCATCATAAAACTGAATTTTCCGTAGATAAAAAAAACTTTTTTACCATTCTCTCCTCCCGTTCTGATGACCAGTGCTTTTAACTGGCTAAATAAAACGACTTCATGCCGCTCTTACGCTCTTAATAAGAAACATTGCGTGTGTTCATGTCCGTAGTTCCTTTCTTATAGCCAAACTGACAATTAAGGAACCCAGAAGGTGTCCTCTCAGCTACTCGGAAAAGAAAGGGAGGGAAGGGAGATCAGCTATAAAACATGGAGAGGGGTACAACGACTATTATTTTATGACCTTAGCGCCCCACACTTCTTGAAGCGTATCGAAAGCTCACGCAAGCTTGTACTATTAAGAGACAAACGTGATCTGATGTCCACAGTAGCCTGGGGGAGGGGGATCTGCTGCTGTAATGGTCCTCTGACCTAGTTAATGACCTAATGATTTTTGACAGATTTTAGATATCCATTGAGAAAACTTTAAACTTCTCTATGGACGCATCGATACTGTATTTGGTTGATCATTTTCCAAGGAGTTAAATTTTTTTGTGTTTTTTATTTCTTGCAGGACCTGGTCGTAAGCTAATTACTCGTCTGGCAACTCAGCGATGGTTGGACGTCAGTCAGTACTGGACCCAGGATATCCACAAGACCAACCATACTGCTTTCTCCTATGCCATCCGAGTGCGTTGTTTGGATAATTATTATGGCGAAAACTGTGAGAAATTGTGCAGACCAAGAAATGATAAGTTTGGACATTATACTTGCAGTCCCACTGGCGACAAAGTGTGCCACAGAGGTTGGAAAGGAGAATATTGCACTATAGGTAATTGAACTCTAATGACTTTAGATTCATATGTTGATAATTTTGTCGGTGTGGTAAGGATTTATTAAATAATGCAAATATCTGGAATCTGCTGCATTTATTCTTGCTATTGAGGACTCTTGAATGTCTGATGGGAATATTTCTTCATTAAAACAGCAAAACGCTAATTAGAAAAAAATCAAGTTGTGACATTATTGTGACTATGTATATTTTGAGGGTGGGAAAGTCTAAAAGAAACACCGGCTGCATTTGCTTGCAACTGCCCCTTCCTTTCTAAAGAATCATCCACGAAAACACAGCAGCTGGCTGCGGCCATTGACAAAGCCTACCAGCTGGCGACTTCTCGCTAGTACGGGGGAAATAAATAACAAAAAGTGAGTCGAAAAAAGAAAAAAAAATTACGGCGTCCTTACTCGAGTAGGGTGTGGAGCGAGCATATACACTATATACAAGTCTTGTCCTCCATCTGGTTCGCGATCGTTCGCTTTCCCCC
This sequence comes from Argiope bruennichi, assembly GCF_947563725.1. NCBI lineage: Eukaryota > Metazoa > Arthropoda > Arachnida > Araneae > Araneidae > Argiope > Argiope bruennichi. Next base: position 71,028,888 of record NC_079152.1, read on the forward strand.
AAACAATGGACGGTCCCTACCGAGTCGTGGTGAACGTCTTACAAGTCGAACCCTTATCCAAGGGGAGGGTATCGGAAGCCGAGATCAAATAAAAAAAATACGTATAAGGGAGAGGAAAAAATGGAAAAGGAAGTTTGATGCAAAATTCACCCACCTCCTTGAAGGTACCTCCCCCCCCCCCCACTTCTCCCCAGACAAGACCCCAAGAGGAAGTAAAGGCAGACAGCAGCAGCATCTTGTATACGTCGGGGAGGATCTAAATTGCCTATGTGCCTATGATGGGAAACAAACTCTTCAGGAAGTGGCGGGTTTCCATTCTCGTGAGAGTCTTCTCTTCCCTTCTTATCGACGTCTTATGGGAAAAGTTCTTGAAGATGCTAAAATTCTTAATCTGGATAGGAAGGGATGTAGATGCTTGCACCCCCATCCCCCAGTTGTATATACAGATGGTAACTTAAGGGGTAAAGTTAAGTGAGACATATGAATCAGTAGTTGTGAAGAAAAAAAAAAGATTATTGCAACTTGACATATTGTAGAGGTGTCTAGATAGAATATTTGACTTCGTTTTCTCCTTATATTTAACTATTTATCCTTTAATAGTACATCAAAAAAAATAATAATTTTTTTTTTTAAATAAATAGGGAAATTAGAAATATAAATGTTTACTACGAATTAAGCCAATGAAAGATGAATTATCAAAAGATTAATTTAATTTATTCATGCTTTAGTTTTTTTTTAATTTAAAAGATTAGAGATATATGACACCTCACGCTATTTCTAGCAGTATGAAAATTTTTACATTGCATCTAATGTTCAAAAATTAAGTACAAGAGAATAAGTTCAGAAGTTATGTCAAAGATAATAAAAATGCTGGCCCACCATGGCCGTCGAAAGAAGTCAATTATCGAACACATTTTGATCCAAGCTAAGGCCATTATTACTTTCAGACAGTCTTTTCTAATCTGAACTCCCCTTCGCCGAACCCCTTGTGCGTTCTTTAGGGTATATCAATTATCTTTGTAGCTTACTGATGACACCATGAAAGCAGAAATCTTATAATATTTTTCTTCTTTACTTACAGCGGTGTGTTTACCTGGCTGTCATGAAGATCATGGATTCTGTGACCAACCGAACGAGTGCAAGTAAGTAATGTTTCTCTGTCTAGGTTTATTTATTAGATAGAAAAACACTGATGGGAAATCTATACCTTTTTCAAAAGCATTATTTGTACCTCTACTTGGCAGGTTTTAGAGAAAAACATTAACTGCAGGCCACACCCATAAGCAACGATTTTTCAGGCCTGTTGCGCTATCTATCCTGTACCTATGAGGGGGGTCCTCTATTACCTATCCTCTGCCTTTTGGAAATTCCTTGAAAATTCGAGGACTTTTTATCTTATCTGCGTGCACAGAAGCCAGAGGGGCTAAAAGCGGTTAAGTTGGAGAACTGCCCTCCCCATCACTTTCTTGCCCCATTACCAAGTTCTTTCAGAAGCAATAGAAAATAGATGGTTTTGCTTACACTTAGTATTGAGTATTACTGTAATCTTATTTTGGCATACAGCTTCCTTCTCTTCCCCCCCCCTGGCGTTTTCTAAAATAATGCATTTGTTATATTTTTAAAATCCTGGATTCAAATAAGTTTTCTTCTTCTTTTTTTTTTCGGTGCTATATATTTATGAGGGGAACTAATTATTTTTTATTACCCGTAGGTGTCGACTCGGTTGGCAAGGCACTCATTGCAATCAATGCATCAGATATCCTGGATGTTTCCATGGAACTTGCAACGAGCCATGGCAATGCAACTGCGACGAAGGATGGGGTGGATTGTTTTGCAATCAAGGTAGGCCTATGTTACATATGTACCTAAATAAATCGATCAGTTTATCCTTCGAATAATATAAATTCCTTAATATTATCAAAGTAAAAAAAAAAAAAATAAGTATGAAAAGCATATTCAGAAGCTTTAAAGAATGTATAATCCTGCTTGAATTCTTAAAGATATCAAAAGATGATTTGAATGAATCATCTTAACAAAAGAATGAAGAATAATACAACACACACAAAGGGAGTGGGGAGGAAAAAACTCACAAATTGCAAACGAATTTGTTCTTTGTGGCAAGCCGTGTTCTTTCCCATGTCCAGCGCTGCTGTCTTTTTATTTTTATTTTTTGCTTGTATCACGTGATCTATGGCCGCCGTCTTGGGTTCCTTTGTTTAAGTTCACCTTCAATAGTTTGCGTGTTTTAACACTTCCGGTTCAAATGAGGGAGGGATAAGAATTAAAGTAGGAATAAAAATAGGGGGAAAAAGGCTACTTGCCATTCTTGTGCTCTGAAATCTGACCACTCAAATATGTTTACAGCAGACTGCTTTACCTTTCTGCTCGTACTCTATGCCAAGGTCAAAACAATCTACGACAATTAAATAATAAATGCGATTCCCAGCCACTGATATTCATGTGGTGTAGTTGTCTGAGTGGCTGGACGCGAAGGGGAAGTGACAATGTTGCTTGAAAAAGAAAAAAGTATAATGCAACCAATGTTCTTATTATGCAGAGGATTAGAAGTGCTAATTATGCGGCTTTACTAGCTACTGTTTTTTTTTTTCCTCCGTGCTGGAGATTATAGCTCAAACCGATTAATTAATGACTTGTTGTTTTGAGAAAGCTCTTTAAATATCTAACTTAATGAGTATTAAATATTTTTATTTAAGAATTTTATTTCGTTGAAAGAGATTAGATGTCCGATTTAAAATACTCATTTGCTCTTTTTTATTTTCAGATCTGAATTATTGTACGAATCATAAGCCTTGCAAGCATGGCGGAACATGCACCAATACTGGTCATGGGTCTTATACTTGCACATGTGCAGAAGGTTATAATGGGACAAATTGCGAGGAAGAAATTGATGATTGTCTTCACCAGCCGTGCCTGAATGGTGGTACATGTAAGGTAAGTGGAAACAATAAAAGTTAATTTAAAATATTTTAATACGTTAGTGCATCCATCAATTCTGTTGTTAATGCATGCGATCAATGAAAGTGCCCTAACACAGCGTTCTAAAAGAATTTTCCGAAATAGTTATCTTTCTTTTTTATCCTTTCGCGAACCAATAAAGTAGTTAACTTATGACCTCTGCTTCTCTCTACAATGCAAAGGAAATACATTTTTAAAATGATGCTCTTTCGATGAGCACGTTTTCTCGTGATATCCAACACCTGGAATTGTAAGTTTTAGCGGCGCTTAATCAGCGCCATCCAGCGGTAAAAGAATGTAGTTTTTGTAAAATATCTTAACAAGTGTATCGATATTTACAGAATGGAAAGAATTCAATTGGGATAAAAAACTGAAAAGTGAAAATAATAAACAACAAGAAAGGGTCTTTCAAGCATGTTTATAAAGAACCAACATGCGGTGAAACAATTACATTGGTCACCTACGGTCTTTTAGAAGGTTTTCGTTCACCTCCCTCCCTCTCCCTACCCATTTTTTTTCTCTTATGGTTCAGTCATGCGCGAAGAAAATATTGAGTGAAATCAACTGTTATTTATTACAGTTTATATTGCAGCTCCATTTCAAATTTCTACACAACAGCGCTCTTTCTTTCTTTTTCTGATTTTTTACTTCAATCTTTATAGTTTTTTTTTTTTTATTGAATAAAGGCTACAGTGTTTCACAATGCGATTTCTTTTTCTCTTTCATCTATAAAAGAAAATATTTGTTATTGTTATTATAAAAAAAATTGGTAATTTTTTTCTGTTTTTTTTTAAAGTAGATAGATTCAGTTAATTTAATTGAAATATATTTTTCTATCCTCAGAGCACTGGAAAAAACTACACATGCGAATGCTCCCTTGGATTTTTTGGCCAACATTGCGAAACGGTGGCTAGTACTTGCACGGAAAATCCATGCCATAATGGCGGGACTTGTGTTGATGGGCCAAGCGGCTACCTTTGTGTTTGTATTCCTGCTTTCGAAGGACTTCAATGCGACAAACAGAAGGACGTTTGTGATCCCAGTCCTTGTAAGAATGGTAAGTTTTTATACAAAACTTTCTTCTCAAATTGCAGCGTCTTAAATATGTTGTACCTATTAGTGTTAAATAAATTTGGTGTTTATGATCGTTTCATTGTTTTTCTAGGTGGAAGCTGCGTGCATAAACACGACTCTTACAGTTGTATTTGTCCGACAGGATTTACGGGCGACAACTGTGAATCGGATATCGACGATTGCCTCGACAATCCCTGTTTGAATGGCGGTTCTTGTGTTGATGATGTTAATTCATTCCGTTGCGCCTGCGTCCCGGGATTTATGGGTTCGTTGTGCCAAACCAATGTGGATGACTGTCTTACAAAACCTTGCTCAAATGGTGGAACTTGCCACGATCTTGTTAATGACTACAGCTGCGATTGCCGGCCAGGATTTGAGGGGAAAGATTGCTCTATAAACATAGATGAATGCCAATCAAACCCATGCTTGAATGGTGGTACTTGCGAAGACTTGGTGGATGAGTTTGTGTGCCATTGTGTTTCTGGATTCAAAGGAAAGCAATGTCAGACTCCGGAAGGACTGGTTGAAACTGTTGTATCCATTCCGAAAGGAAATGGTCTCATCTCCAGTAGGATTGATGGAAGAGAAAGTGGCATATCCGATTTGGATAAAGACTACCCTAGAGAAGGTGTGGTCAATCCTGAAGACCATCACGATCGGATGAACAATGACTTGGTGATTAATCCGACTGCCTTGCTAGAGATTGCTCACCAGGTATCAGAGGAGGAAGAGGTCGTTCAAACGGATGACGCAGGAATGTCAACTGTACTAGTTATAGTGATTTCGGCCCTATGTTTTATAATGTGCATTCTAATTATTCTGCTTGTGGTGTGGCAAATCAGGCGTCGTAGACAGAAACGTGAACAGCGCGAAATGGACGCTGAAGCGTGCAGACAAAATGAACAAAACAGTGTCATGAACAATAAGTGTCTAGATAACCAAATAATAAACACTTTTGGCCAACCGGGCCACAAGACCCTCAAAATGACCAATGAGGGTCATGACTCTTCTTTATATCAGAAAACAGGGGAAGATCCCTTGCAAAGGACTAAATCGCAAAAACTCCTAAACACAGACTGCACATGCAGCAACAGAACCAGCAAAATGCTGGACACAGACTTAGAGCACGATTGTGCACCTAGGACACTAGACAGGAGAGATTCTCTCCCTCAACAGCTGCCCTCTAGTAAAAGGTAAATACTATAAGAAATCTTCAGTCTGTGATCTAGTTCCTTAAAATAAAATGTATTTATTTGTAATTTATTATTCTATTTTGTACATAATAGATAGTTCACACGAACAGTTGACTGTTTGTGTAAATGTCGAATGACCAAATTTGTATTTTATGTGATTGGGAAGATAAATTAAGCGAACGGATTTCAGTATTTTAAAGAAGTCTCGGGCATCGATCCAGTGATGCTATGAGATTTATTTGGTGCATTCCTTTTTTATCTTCCTCAGAATGAAAAAATTGATTAGGCATCGGATTTTGAAGCAAATTATTTATTAAGAAATGTTTCGAGGGTCGTCTAAAAAAGTATTCCTCTTAATTATAGATTCATAGTATTTGATGCATTTATTCACTCACAAATTTTATACAGAATAAATAAAATATTCTAGAAAGGACATTTTGATTTATAAATTTAAATTGACATTTTTTTTTTATTTGTAGCTACTGATTTTTTTATATTGAATATTGGTTGTCATAATCAGTGTTGATAGAGTAAAGAAAAATATATTGAAATGGATTTTTGTTGAAAATAAGCTTTAAATGTGTCATTTTTTTAAAGAATAAAATGGGTGAATGCTTCTATTATTTTTTTTTCATAAATTCCCTTTCACATATTTTCTTTGCCATTCTGAACTCTTAAAGCAATTAATCATTGAACTGTTCGAGATACGATGTTATAAACAGAAATTCCAAAATTTTAATGCCCTAAGATTTTCCCAGTATCCCTTTTATTGGCTAACACTACATTTTGTGACCTTTTAATGCATGTTTTGAGATTGCAAACCCCAATCTAAAATTGGTGTTTCCATCTTTTTCAGTGAGTCATCATTATACCTTTCGCTGGAGAGAGATCAGTGTTCACGGAATAGTGTCTACATCATAGGGGATCACTATAAACATCCGTGTCCAGAAGATCTCTTAGCGACAGAGGTCTAGTTATGGACTAAATCATTATCTTTTCAAAGTAATGATCTAATATGTTCTTAAAACTGTATCTGCAAGCATTAAATGGCGACACATAATATCAAACGAAAAAAAAAAGAAAATAATAATAATAATAAATGCGGAGCACTTTCCATTCTTTCTTTTAATGAAAAGGTCTCGGAAAGAACAAAGTCTGATTTTTTTAAAAAAATTTAATCATTATCATTCCCAACTTTAAAAAAACGTGAAAATGAAGAGTCTGCATTTTTATTCAAAATTTGATAAATTAAATCCAAAATAACTTGACATTATTTGTGTCTTTTACTGACGCTGGCACATTAAAAAAAAATAATAAGAAAGAAAATGATCGATTATTATTGAGGTTTTATACCGAAATAAATTTTGGGTGTTTAAAAAAGTAATTTACAGTTTCAATGTGTTGTATTTTAATGCTTGCTTTTATGATTCAAAGGACCTGAAGGGTTGCTACTACCTAAGAAATTCCTTTCAAACTTGATCCAAAGATATTTTACAAGTCCTAAGTCCTATTTATTTAATATTTGTACAGTTGAGATGCAAAGAAAATTTGTGAATTGCGAAGCGCGCAAGCCTTTTCGTTTTTTAAAAAGTCTTTTAAAAACCGGAAAAGTTGCATGTTCAAATCCACGCCTGGTTCGTGGTCTGTGGTGAAAAAAATGTCTTTTTGCTACGTTCTTTGCGAAGAAGCATTGCTTTAAAAAATATTTTTTCTAAATACCTTTGAAAGGTATGGAAACATGGTGCTAAAGTACTTACAAGAATTATCAGAAAATGGAAATTTAACATTTCTTTTTATAGTGTATTTCCAAAACAATTCCTTAGATTGTTTGGTAAAATAAATTTAATTAACTTTATTTGTTTCAAAATTTTAATTTTTGATGACAGAAAAAACATTATCATTTGCGTCATGCGTAAAGAACGTACTAAAAAGCTAATTACTGTGAATATTCATGTGAATAAAATATATATATATAAATGAATATTATATATATATTATATATGAAAGTCTTTCTACAATGCTTAGTGCCTTGTTTGTAATGTATATATTATATTGTTTGTGACTGTATGCGTATAAGAAGCTTTGTGTGTTTCCTTGAAACGAAAGAGTGTATTTATTTATCTTGATGAAGGTTTTACGAAAACAGTATTCAACCATGCCTTGATTTTCAAAGATTAAATTTTTATCCCCTGTAAATTGTAACAAAAAATTATCTTAATTATTAAAAATTATACTATTATTTTGCATTCTAATCGGATTTTTTTTTTTTTTTGAAAAAATATTCAAACTTTAAAACTTTAATTAAAATAGCATTTTATACATTACCTAAAAAAGAAAAAGCATTTGATAGAATTGAAATGTAATTAGAAGAAGAAAAAATGAAATTGACAGATTCACCTGCATTTCATTTTTGAATATTCTTTTTACCAAACTGTTGAAATGATAGCAATAGCAATAACTAGACTCCCTGAAGAAGTTTGTTATAGTCATTATATGAACTTGGTTAAGTCGTTGAACGATTTAATTCACTGTTCTTCACTTCGATGTACTTAGTATTTGAATTCCTAACAAAGAAACTTAGTACTTCGAACACTTGTTACTTCTCGTGACTTACGATAGTTTGACTGTTTGTGATTGTTATAAACCTGACTATTTAGGAAATTGATTTTCCTATTGTTCACTTTGTAAATAATTTGTGTATATTTATAGTACTCCGAATTTTTTTAAAGCATTCACCTTGTATATTTTATCATTTGTTTCATTACTATTCATTGTCAATAAAAAAATATTGTTTTAAAAGAATTTGTGTGATTTTGTGTACAATTATCCTCCTTTACAATCATTATATATAAAGATAAGACTGACATTATGATATGAGAAGGCGGATAAGCTATAAAGGAATCATCCAACAATCATTTTAATCGTTTAAAAATCTTTTTAATATATTAAATCAAAATTTAAGATAGTAAATAAATGGCGATTCCCAGTGTTCTGTCAATTAAATACTTTTGCTAACTGCTTTTAGAGATATGAAATATTAAAATAAATTATTTTGCTTATTGATTATAGAAAAGGTTACATATACATATAAGAGATCATAAAAATAAAATATACTTTAAATTGGAAAAATTTAATTATATGAATTTTATATTTTTAAAATAATTCATAATATTTAAATTTGCATGAATTTAATTTCAAGGAGCCTAATTCATTTTTAAAGCCTAATTTTTCTAGTATAGGATCCTTAAAAATCTTTGCAAGGAACTAACTAGACAGACTTAACTTATTGAATATGAAATTCTGATAATAAATTGTAAGAAAAATCCATGGAATAAATAATAGACATTGTTTTTATTAAGACTGGCAAATCCTCCAAATTAGATTTCATAGATTGATTAAAGAGTTTTAATTACTGGCAGCCATATATTACTCCAATGATAACGCCACTCATAATCCTTTGCATTCTTGATTATAAAGATTTATATTCATTAATGAATAAATCTAGCATAAAGTAATTGAATTAAATCATCCTCCCTAAATTTTTGGAGAAAAAAACAGTTAAAAGTGTTTCAAATTTAAAAAAAAAAAGAGAGAAACAGACAAACAAACAAACAAAAACTGTCGGGCAAATGCGTCAAATTCTTCAATTTGATGAATTTTGAATAAAAAGAGAAAGCATATAAAGCTTCTTAAATTTCGCTAAACATTGATAAATATTTTAATAATATTTCAAATACACATATCAGATTAGATAAAAGAATTACGATGATAAATAAAAAAATTTACATTACCTTTGCAAAAATTTACTATCCGCCTTTGACAACCAGTTTGTTCTACGGAATTGGTTATTGCTAACATTTTCAATGAAATATCTTTTGTCGATTACTCCTCGGCAAAGTATTTTTAAATGTTGATGGACATAAAACAAATAATATTTTGGAAGAGTTGCATCATTCTGCTCATGGAGCTATGAGTTTTCTATTATCTCACCTAAAATATGAATATGAAGCAATTATACTTCTGTTATTACAAAAAATTTTATATTTTAAATATTTATATATTTTGAAATGAGCACACTTTAAATATTTTTCCTTGTTGCTTAGTCGTGAAAAGTTAAACCTTAATTGTAAATATAACAAAATGTCAAATAGTTTAGTGAAATTATATTTTAAACAAAAACCAACTCAAAAAAGAAACCCTATCTTTCTATCTTCATCATCAATAATGGAAGAAAACTGCAGAATGAAATATTGACAGAAACAAAACGATTTGAAATATAATATTGTAAAATAAGCTTAAAAATAAAAAGTCAAGATTTTATCTATTTTAGAAAATTAATATGAATTAATTAGAATGTTTTGCTCAGCACTGAATTAGAAGAAATAAACTGCCATTCTAATTTTGAAAAAAAAAAAAATCAGTGGAACTCTCAGCCAGAGTTGAAAACAATCGGAAACTAGTACTTGCGGCTTTAAATTATTGATTATATTTATTGAATTAAAATTAAATAATTATGCTTTAATCTACATCCGTAGATTTTATTGATCTTCCTTATAAATTTTACAATAAAAAAATTTGGGAGTCAAGCTGCTGTATCACCGATTTCAGAGTAGTAGCAGAATGTTTACAATAAATTTAACTAATTAAATCTTTTTTTTTTTTCAAACTAGCAATTGAATTTCTCAATCTTAATAAGGCTTCTCTTAGAGTTAGTATTTAGCAAAAACTGAGCGTGCGACGTCAAAGTTTTTTTTAAAACCATTCTCATATGGATAAATTTGCTTATTACCATGCATCTGTTCTATCACGCATTTCGAGAATTAAAAGGTTAAGTATTATGTCATAAAGTTTTATAGCTCTTAGTTCCATATCGTCCGATGCATCTTGATTACATTTATATCGACGAATCTTGCAAATTACCAATAAAAAAAGGGCAGCCTTTCGAATAAAATATTTTTATTTATGTTTCATTTTTTTCTTATCCATTCTAGCTATCTGATGAGAAATTTATTTCATTTCTAATCATCTTTGGTGACCAACTAGTTTGTCGAAATTATTGTTTACGTAAAATTTGAATTGTAATTTTCATGAGAAACTCGATGCCTTCCTTATAAAGTATATTTAAATTTCGAATTTTTAACACAATGGCACCAAAAAGGATCAAAAAGACTTTTTAGATTTTTATTTGGAATCATATTCCAAGTTTAATAATTACTTCGTAATTATTTTTTCTGACTTTTCATAGAACAGTTGTTAAATTAGCATCCTGTATCTAAAAATGTGCTTGCACATGATATACTTATTTGTCATGAGGTATATTTTCACTCCTTAAGGATTTCATAAGAATATCTAATCTTAAACCATTTTTTGCATAAATCTCAACATCATGTCAATAATAATCAGATTTGAGAATCTCAATTTCAGCTACAACGGAAAATACTGGGACTGCTGCATTGCTTTGATGTTGGCTAGTTTTCCAATCAATTGGAATTTAGATAATTGCGCTGACTAGATATAAAAAAATTGAATAACATGTTATGTTCTTCATTTATGGTAGTGAGTTCGATACACATAATTTTTGTTTTTATTTATGAAAAAATTGAATCCCCCCGGGGGGGACACCTCGAATTGAGGATGAGATGCTTCCGGCATGGTGGTTGGATCTCGCCACCCTGGAGGGTACACTAATAGGTGGGAGATCTGACTCCTCCCATCGATGACAGGACGTACTTCCTTCGGGGAGGGTTGTACCGTGGCCGGTGACGGCCCTTAGGACTCAACCCCAGTTCCCGCCAGTGTTGCTGTTGCGACGGTCCGGTCATTCAGTTTTTATGGTTTAAATCCGTGTGCCTTCGTGGCGGGTCGGAGAGTTAGATGGCTGACTTATGAAAAAATTGAGAAACTTGTTGGTGAAATTATGTTTGCAGGTATGTGAAGAATAGAAATGTCTACAATACTGGTAATTATTTCTGTTTATTCTTTTTTGTTATGAAAAAAGTGTAAATAGCCTAACCTTAGTTATTTTTTTACTTCTAATTCTAAGAATGCCCTGAATTTCAAAAAAGATTGAGTTATTACAAACAATAAATAAGTTACAAACAATAAATAAATTACATTAAATAAGTGAAGAATGATTTGAAACTGATGAAGGCTCATAATCTGAAAGTGAAGATGAGTTGAACAATTCTTTCGAAAATGGCCAAGAATTCGATAACGATTATGAAAATTATTCATCAAGCACTAATGAAGAAGAAGATAATTTGAATGCCAATACAGGATTGCAGAGGATGGGATTGTTGACGGATTCTAAAGAATACAGTGAAGGAAGCAATGAACGGCAAAACATTAAAATTGCTTTTGATGGAACAATTTGGAAAAGGATTGAAACAACTTCATTCTTCTGACAGACCACTCTTCATACCAATTTCAAAGATGTATCTGATTTATCTGGATGCGCCAAACGAAATATTTTATGGGCAGAAGAAGCATTGGCTATGGTGACGGAAACAAAATGATCAAACAATTGAATATTTTATCAAAATATAATCTGAGACCAAATGTCATTGTTTTCAGATTCAAGCGTGTTTTCGAGTTCAATAAAAAGTGAAAAAAAAAATGGAATACTGAAAAGACACTGGGTACATTTTTCATTTTACAGTATGTAGTATTACACTGTCTAAATATTAATTTAAGTATAAGGAAATATTCCTATTGTTCAACCAAAGATTTTATTTTCTCGTTAAACAGTAGGTAATGTGCAGATTATCTAGAATAATCGATTATCTATTCCCTGCATATTAACGGATCGATAAATTACCAAGATTATCTACAAATTATCTGATTTCTGCTCTTTAACTGTGACACATGTACCAATTTTTTTTCCAACAAAAGCAGAAAAAAAGAATAAAATTCTAAATTAGCGTGTGTGGTTTGTGTTTTGTTTCGATTCCCTCCCCCTTTTTTTCTTCTTCTTTTTCTTGCTTTATTCACATTTTTTTTTCTTCCTTTTCCTATTTTATTCTGCTTATCTAAAACATCGATAAAACCAGAGTGTTACAAAATAAAACTATATTTCGTTTTAGAAAAATAAAAATAATTAAAAAAGATCCGGCATTTTATACACTCAACTCAATATACACTTTATAAAATATAAAAAGGGGATGGGAAATGCATCTTTATAAGACTTCGTTCCATAGTGCTATGTTTTCTTGATTCAAGATCAAAATCATACAATTTAAATTTATATTTAAATTTAACCCTTTCTATTCTTACATCGTGTTATTATAGACTAAAGAGACAAGACGCATAGAAATGCATTTACAGACTTTTTCTTTCATCTTCTGTTTCTACTTAGCTGTTTATTAGCTCTGAAATAATGCATTAAAAAACCGGTTAACTGTTTCGTTGCAACAGATTAAGGACTGAAAATAAATTAAGAAAACGGAAAAATAAAATTACTTTCTGAAAACCGGTAATTACTGACTTTTCAAAACATCATTTCGGTACCGTACCAGTTGCGCTTTCCTATTCGAAAGCTGTGAGAAATTTCAAAAATTGAAATAACAAAATATTAGTTACTGCTTACAATTACTACTTTCCCTTCAATGTTTACAGAATGTTTCCTTAAGTAAAAATTAAAATCTGCAATAAATTCTTATGTTTTGTAGTGACTCTATTCAATTCAATTACTCATAATCGTAGGCGTTGCCTAATTCACCATTAAAATACCTTATTATTTATACAAAAGGCATTAATAAAGATTTTTTTCTATTTTCTACAAAAATAATTGATATGGCAAAATTGACAAAAATAATCGATATGGTCTCTAGTAAGAGAAGAAAAAAAGTCTATTATTGTGTATGGCTTTTTTTAATATTATTTATTGAATCAGCTAAGTTATTTAATATTATCTTCCTATGTTTCGTTAACTGGTATGAAATACTCATAAATAATTTTTCAATAAAGAAGGAAAAACGAAAAAAGTGGGTCAGACGATTATAAACACACCTATATATGAATATGCAAATAATTATAGATTTAAATAATTTTGAATGTATTCTCTCATAAAATCAGTTTATGTACTGTGTAAGTTTTGTATCATTATTCTCCTCTGTAGTTGCTGTTCTTCATTATTTTAGGGCTTCTAATATTGCTTATAGTATGAGCTAATTGTCAATATACGAATGATTACATTTTCAATATTAGCAAATATTACACAATTTTAATACCGTAATTAACTTTCCCCACTGATACTGGGGCATTCCATACATTCTGATAATAAACTTTTAGTTTAAAGGGTGATTCAAATGAGTGTATCAATGCTTGTGAAAGCGAGTTACTTCCACTCCAATGATAGAACGTATTTCATACAGGAAGAATTGCAATCGACCAGGAATGATCATTAGGTTTTAACCAACGACGATAACTTATTTACCTCAAATGCTTATTTAAATGGGATGTACTCTGATATAGTTATTATTATACCTGAAGCAAGATGGGTCAGTTATTATTGAATATACCAAAATTGTTCACGATTTTAAAACTACAATGAGCAGAATTTTATATACCTCTAATCTCTGCATTCCTACTAAAGCTATATAAGATAGAGACGTATAAAAAAAATTGCCATTTTGGTAAGAATAGAGCTTATGCGGTACTTCTAATTCCTGCCTAGTTTGATGCAAAGCAAAAAACAATGTGAATACGTAGATTACATCTAATTATTTACGATTTTCATAATGCGCATATCATTAAATAGTAATGAAGTTTTCATGCTTAGAGACAGTCACATAAATATAATAAAACCTCCTATTCCTTTCTTAGATAAATATTCTGACAGAAAGCACTTCAGGAAATAATTGATTACGATTTATTTCAGCAAGTTAATATTCATTTCAGCTTTTTTAAGCTGGCTATCTTTGGCTTTTACTTAATAATTTAAGAAAATTTAAAAAAATTTCGATTTATTGATGATTATTATTTTATGGTGTTATTAAATAAAACCTCAAGGCTTTCAGTATTGTCAAGCTAGATTGAAATCTTCCATGGCACATTTTCCTACAATGAAAAGACACTCTCAAAATACATTCTGAGATATCGTTATTTTAGTGAAAGATTTCTGAAAAAATTAGGATATCGTCTTTCTGTAAAGACGCGAAGATATTTGACGCCAGGGGTAGAGATCTATTTTTTCGCTTCCTGAGATCGTTCACTGGTTGCTAAAATGTAAGCAAATCCAGTATGGTTTTCTCTTCTAGTCATATTTATGCTTAAAAACTAGCTTAAATTTATTAATATTTTATCTTTATGGCGCTCTGAAACTAGTTTCCGAGACATTTATCTATTCTATCCTTACCCTCTACCCAACCCACCTCCAATGTAGATTTGAGTCTGTTGTCTTTTTTTTTTTTTTTTTTTTTGTGAATGATAATTTTTATTATAAAAAATCTGCTGCCAAAAGAGTGGTGTATTGTTATGTTCTGTTATGTCTGTAGTCTGTAGTATGTATTGTTATGTCTGTTTAGTATTCTCACTTGAAATGCAAATTCCATAGTTCACTCGAAATTCAATCAATAATAATTTGTTCCTGATAACCCAACTGTGTGTTAAGATTTCTTCTCATCCTTGAATATTCCCTTGGAATTTTAGAAAGGAAGAAAAAAGCGTTTAAAATTTATTGCGTTAAAAATGAAATAGATATATCATTAATATACTATCTCAGAAAATGTATTTTAATAATTAAAACATTATTTCGTTAATAGATGTTTGAATAGTATTTTTTCATAGTACTTGTGAGGTCATCAAAGTATGCAACCGTTTTCAAGGAATAAAAACAAAAGAAATGTTTTATTTTCACAAGTCTATCTTCTTTTCTGTTTGCTACCAGCCTGAAAACTATTTATCGAGTCTAAAACTAAAGTTTAGATGTTTTAAGTGTTATTTACAGAAAAATGTAGAATAAACGCCATTTTATTTGCATAACATAACAATTCCCGCCGTGTAAAAAAAAGAAGAAAAAACCTGTAACTTAGCCGATATTTACTTCAAAGAATGTGAAGAGACAACGACGAAAATAGTGCACCAAGATTCTGACATACCACAGAAAAACCACACAAACAACCCTTTCATCCTAATAATTTAAATTCTTAAACTATAAATTACACCGCCCTAATCATCCTATTACTCGCAGCAGTAGCACAACTCGACTCGAGAACAACCGGCACCTTCTATCTCACCATTCAACTTTTCACCAAAACTTTTTTATTCCTTCGATTTTTTTTCTTCTTAAACTTACTTTAATCTAAGTTTGGGATGGAATTTTTCATCGGGCCAAACTGCAAAATCCTCTTCTACCCCCAGGTACAGCTTGCTTTCTCCCCGTCTAAACCCAAAGAAGCGAATTCCAGTCCACATAATCACACAGAGACTACCGAAAAAGTCAAGAAGACGAAGAAAAAGAATCGCCAAGAAGGGGAAAGAATAAGGATAAGATAAAATAAAATTTAAGGAGACATGGAAAAGTGTTTCTGAAATCAGCGAAGCGGAATTAATGAACGAATTGCAGGGTTTGTGTTCTTCAATAACCTCCTCATCTCCTATAAAACGTTAAACATCTTTTTTTTTTCTTCTATTACTACTTTCATCTATTTCGTCCACTTTTTTTGAACCCTCCCTTAAAAGGCTGCCATCCCCCGTTCACGATCGTTTTTATTTTCTGTTTTTCATCCCTCCCTCCCAGATGTATGTTTTTTTCATTTTATTCGCATGAGAAGTTTGTCACAGAACTTAAAATTTCGTTGGATTGTTGCAGACATGCGTGAAGATTGCTTTTATTCTATCTTTTTCAAAAGAATTACAGAATTATCCATGAAAATGACATCCAGTCCAAATATACGGTATTTAACGTCATAATAAAAAGTTTTAGCAAAAACAAATTCTAGTGTGTATCCTTCCATTTCTTGTTTTTCATTTTCTCGCAAATTAAATAAATAAAATCTCAATTTATCCGCAGGTGGGGGTGGTCTCCTCAAAATTTTCTCGCATTTGCTGGAATAAATGTGCTTATGTATTACTACCCACATGCGATTGGTGATTAAAACATACGAAAGAGCCAATTAGAGCCTGATCTATGGCGGTTAATCATTGGAATAAGGTTACTACAGCGCCAAAACACCGTATACGCATGTTCAAATCCTTTTCTTTGGTACAGAAGTACAATGGAAGTCACAAAAATAAATACTAAAATTCGTCTATTTAAGTCGTTGCATTTTAAATTTATCGTGTTAGCATGCTTGAGAGAATACAGATGCATAGATGGTCAGCCTCTGAATGGTTTTAATTCCAAATTTGAAGCATAACTACACTATAGATTTTAGATCAGTTGTTATCCATCAGTTAGATGTTATTTATCTAATTTTTTTCCGTTTTGTAATTATTATTGCATCGGACAAATTGATAAACAGACTTCTTCTGAATGAATTTCGTTCCATATTTGATAGAAATCTACAGATTTGAACTAGAGCCCACATACCTAATTTAAAACATTTTTGAGTTCACAGACAGATATAATTCCAAAAATGCGTTTTTCGAAGTCTGAAACGAGGAGATTCCTCAAAATATCGAGTTCGAATGTTTTGACAATTACAATAATTTCTCTTTGAGTATTTCATATACGAGAAAGTAAAATGGCTGATTAAAAATAAAAAGAAATAGAGGTATTTTAACAGAAAAGCGCAAAGCGCGCACAAATTTTTTTTAATCATCTTTTTTTTTTTTTTTTTTTTTTTTTTGTAAAATAAAAATTTAAAAAAAAAAACTTGTAGTTACTGAAATTTACTGTTTATTATGTTATAATTGATTGCGAGGTAATAAAAATTGCGATAAAAAATAGTTCAAAAGCATTTCGATATTTATCTATACTACTTTATCGGGTATTATTAGGAATTTAATGTACACAAAGAAAAAGCAATTTTCCCGAAATTCGGTGAATTACCAAGTTCTGGATTATCTGAATCAAATAAATAAATAACTTTTCTCTATCTGTGTGTATTTCAACTTCATAACTCAGCAATTTTATTAGTTATATTTAAAAAAAAATCATGTATAATCTTTACATTAAAATTTTAGATTCAACCAATTTTAAATTGTACTCAATCATTCAATGACAATTCCAAAGTACATATTCACTTTTCTTCATTGTTAAACAAAGCGTAGCCTAAAATGTTAAAATCGAGAAAAGATATTTCTCAATTTTTCACGTACGAGTTTTCATACGATATAAAAATTGTCGAAATCAGTATAGTGATTGTAGTCAGATGATTACATCAAAAGTCTTTTCTTCTTCTTTATAGGACATGTAAAGAAAGGGAAGATTTCTGATTTTTAGAATTATCGTCAAAAATGGAGGGTGATCAGGATAGACAATTATTAAATACAAATCTATGAGCTTTCATACGAAATAAAAATGAAACGCAATCGGATCTATTGATTTAGAAGATTGGTTCCTGATTCTGCTAATTATTTTAAATATGTGGATCTATTGCTGAGTTCATAATATTATCAATACATTTTCTGAATTAATTAATATATTACACAAGTAAAAATTAATGACAAGGAAATTAATAAGCCTAAAATTAATTGTCTGAAAACGGCTTTTTAGAGCGTTTTATCTTATATATTTAAAATCCAATATCTTAGAATAAAATATTGCTTTTAAAACTCGGCCTTATATTAATGAGGAACTATTAAAGTTCATTAAATTATATTAACACTAATAAAGAAATTTCACTTATTTTGTAGTTATTTTATTCGTTGTTTTATATATAAATTGAAAACCGATGAAAAAATTACAAGATTATAATTACGTACATTCGTTACCTTAATGCGATAAAAGTAATTTGTATCAAATTTGATTTTTAAAAAAAAGGAGTGTTTGTATATATTTTAATAAATTTTAAAATTATGATAATTCGAAAAATTAAAGTGTTAATGAATTCTTCCAGCTCAAAGAAACAATTTCGTTTTCAATTTCCTTTTTGGGGAACTGAAGAGACTAATTTGTGAATTGGCGTGTTTTGCGAAATCGAAAATGATGAAATATGAAAATGAACGGCGCAATCAGCGAAGTCTTTTGTCGATCTTGAAATTCTCCGAGCCAAGAATCTTTGGCGATTTTTTCTCCTCCAAGGGTAAAGGGCAGGGAAAACAGACTGGCAAAGATGCCGTAACACCAGTTAGGTTATGCATCAGTGAACACTTCCTCCAACATGTCAGCAGCAGGTTCTCTATTCATGTGGTATTATCTTTTTGACGCATCTTCCAAAAAAAGGTGTCTTTAAATTCAGCTGCAGCTATTAGAACTTTTTTTTTCAAGAACGTGACCAATGTCTCAGCTTCAATTCGCCTAGAAGGATGGTAACTGGCACTACCCCGAAGAAAAAAAAAATAAGAATTTGGCAAGAATTGTTGTATATTTTATTTGATTTTACTTTGAATGAAAAGTGTGAAATTCAATTATTAGAATGAAATCTTTGATTTATAAAAAAAATGAAAATGTTCATTGAATTTATTTATTAAGGCTCCTAATATTCACAGATTCCAAAGATTTGTCATGCTTTTAAAAAATTGCTGACTTCGATTATATGATATAAAAAAATTTCCCATCGTACTTTCATATTTGAATCATAGAAAACGAAAGTTAAAGCATCTTGCTTACTTTACTTTAAACAGAATTTTATTTCCCGTCGCTACCCCACCATATTCTGTTGTTCAGCATTTCGATCTTCTGCCGAAATTTGGTCAAAGCCTTATGTGGCAGATATACCAGATTGAGACCTACTCACAGAGTGTGATAAAGACTCGTTTTCGGGAATATAGAGTCAAACTTCGGAATTTGATTCTACTAAAGATGCACTACAAATCTAGTGTCCTAAAGCCTGCAATTCATGGACACCATGTACCACCCCAATGAAGTGGTCGCGTCATTTTATGTTTACCCCCATCTTTTAAGACATTCTTTACGATAATAAACTAACATGATGTTTTTGGCGACGAATCGTTATTATGCGTTTAGCAAAAGTACTCATTACTTTGCTAAAAGCTAAAACAGTAGACATTTTTTTTTTAATATTGTATATATACTCTAAGAAACACGGTAGATATCAAACCAAAGGACAGCCAAATTAACAAGAGCTCCAGAATAATGAATGCATTTAAATAACAAAACTTATATTTATTGCACAATATATGCAGAATTTTATAAAAAATTATTCTTCATCTATTGAATAAGGCAAGATGCAATTCAAAATTTGAGCAACCATCTATTTCACTTTTTTGCAGAAAAATTTATATATAATTAGTAAATTGGGTGATTTACTGAATATATATAGGGTGTTCATTAATTATTGTCGGAGTTTCCGTACCACATAACTTTCGAATAAAAAATATTACGCAAAAACCGATTACGTATTCGTAAATTACAAATCAAAGAATTTTATTAATGATATTAAAGTGTAAAGCTTGCACAATTTGCACTTTGTAGGCATTCAGCTGAAGGCGATTATGTATTCGTAAATTCGCTGAACAAATTTTGACTCGAATTGAGGATGATGAAAATTACCTTCGGAAATGGTTCTTCAGTGACGAATACACTTTTCATGTGTCAGACAAAGTGAATAAACATAACTGTAGAATATGGAGCTCCGAGAACCCGCACGATTATCAAAAGTCAAAATTTGTTCAGCGAATTTACGAATACATAATCGCCTTCAGCTGAATGCCTACAAAGTGCAAATTGTGCAAGCTTTACATTTTAATATCATTAATAAAATTCTTTGATTTGTAATTTACGAATACGTAATCGGTTTTTGCGTAATATTTTTTATTCGAAAGTTATGAGGTACGGAAACCCTGACAATAATTAATGAACACCCTATATTATTGAACTATAATAGCCATTGCATTATAAGTAATTTCTTTCGATACAAAAGTACAAATTAATTCTTTCCGAACAGTATTTAATTACATTTAAAGAAGTCTACTAGACAAAATAAACCCCTGAAAAATTTCAAATAAATCTCAAATGATTAATGATATCCCATATTAAGTAACTGCATAAGAGATTTTTCGCTTTTGTGTATATTGTCATAAAGAAAATGCAATTTTAGGAAATAAATTGGCACATTTTAAAAAGAGAATTGGCAATAGCAAAAAAAAAAAAAAAAAAAAAAAGTACACACCTTGTATAGCTCAAAGTTGTAATTTTTTAACGATAAATATATTCAGAAGAACAAATTAAAAGAAAAAAACTAATGAAAATGGAATAAAGATAAAAAAATTTATTTAACTTTTTTTTTAAAATTTTCTACATAATTTCTTGATGTTAAAAACAGTCAAAATTAGGAATTGAAAAAAAAAAAAAAAAAACCTTTTTAAGCCTTTAACTTCTTAAGCTATTTCAGCAATAGAAAAACTTATATGCAAAAGTTATTCGTCTTAATGAGGCGCTAATTCAGTTAATTAAATTTATTTTTGTACCTTCATTATTAAGAATGTTATTAAAAAAATGAAAATTTCAACTCTCCAACATTTCCAGCCCTTTTGATCTAGATGTCCGATTTACGAATTCATCCAAAATTTTTATGTTTTATGGAACATATTCCAAGCCGGATAAGATGTAAACAAAATTATAATACCTTCATAACCTGATAACATGGGTAAAACATTGTACACATGTATATATACTTGTGTGCGCGTGCGTGCGCGGTCGTGTGTGTGTGTGTGTGTGTGTGTGATATCTCTTGTATTCTATATCACCATTGTAATCAATAGTTTCTCTGTAAGGAATATATCTAATTCCTCTCGGCAAGCTAGAAGGAAAAAATAGTCCTTATCATCTAAATTATTGTTTTCAAATTCTTTTCAATCCTTAAACAAAAACAATTTAGTATCATATATTGAAACATCCATAGATACTGATTTTATTGTTATCGCAGAATTCAATATTTGTTGCAAAATAAATAGTATTTAGGTAATAAGGTTAAAAATAATATGCAAAGAGTCTTATTTATATTATTAAAAAGCTCTGAAGTTTTTAAGCAAATGAGAAGTAATTGTATCAGTCAGTTCTTTTTAAGCAAGAACAGCAATCGCCGGGAACTTTTATCTCATTTTAAACATATTTGAAGAAATTAATTGTTCATTAAATGCAAAGAATAACTACTTTTCTTAATTAATATTAGAATTGAAATATATATATATATATATATATATATATATATATATATATATATATATATATATATATATATATATATATATATTAATAACTGCGTATTGACTGCATGTCATTGGCAAACTATAAACTTAACCACATATCATTGACAAACACATTCAAAAGACTAATATGACATTTTTAGCGATTAATTATTGGTTTGAATGAATATAACATCTTTAGCAATTTCTTGGTGATTAATCGCTGTTATACGTTTAATGTAAATACCCATACTCATATTAAGCTTATATTAGCTGCCTTAAAACAAACAAACAAAAAAAAGCATAGTAATGCAGCATACGCCAAATCAAAAGACCGTCTGATTATGAAAAACTGTAGAATAACAAAATTCGTCAAAAAATGGATTTAAATAACAAAATATGTATTTATTGAACAAAATATACAGAATAGCTCAGAAAATTATTCTCCGTCTAATAGATATTGCAATATACAGTTCAAAATTTCAGCAGCAACTTATTTTACGCTTCGACTAGGTTACTGACTTCCGGTTAATAAATTAGTTGATCACTATAAAAGTCAATTTTTCAAGTAAGTATTTTCTTTCGATAGAAAAATATCAATTAAATCATTCTGACAATATTTAATCATATTAAAGGTACACAAACCCTACAACCCACGAAACAAACACATGACATTTCAAATCTATTCCCAATGATAAAGGAGAGTTCTTGATCTGTGAGTGAGGGATGTATATTGTATGTATATTGTTTTACTCTTTGTGTATGTGTTACTCTTTTATGTATATTGTCACTAGGAAAATACAATTTTAGAAACTGATTTATTTTAAAAGGAGAAATAGAACAAATACACTCATACTCTTACTACCAAGATAAAGATTACAATAACTATAATCAAAAGAGCTAAAACTCACTCATTTTCTGGAAATTTTTTCAATGGATCATTCTTACAAAATATTGGTTATAAATATTTATCCTCCTTTATTTTTATTTAATTATCTTTATTCGAATCATTAAATTTTAGTCCATGTACATTTAAATAATTTCAAAATATAGGAAAAGCTGTGTACAGTGCTGGGAAAAGACACAGAGCAGCAATTGGCAACATCTATATAAATCTTCCGTCTGTAAAAAGACCTAAAATTTCTAACTTCGTTGCCAATCTGGAGGATTAAAGTTTTTCAAATTATTTCTGTTTTGGTCTTAGATTGCTATAATGAATACGCATGAACATTTTATGGATTTTTTTCGAAAATAATTAACCAAAAGAGTTAATTAAATCAGTCCCCATAGTAAGGCACGTGCAGCGTAAATTCATTAATGTTCTCTTTTCCCCCATAAATAATAATAAAATTATTTCTTTATTAATAATTTAAACATAACAAACAAATAAATAATTATACCAAATTTCATGACGATAGAGATTTATGCGCTCTTCTAAACTAGTTCAATTAATTTTAATATTTCCATTAAACTTACAAATTTCCCCTTACAATTAAAATTGCTATTCCAAATTATGATGTGGAGATATTCATGATCACTTAATCACACAATAATTTTTTTTCAAAACTAGCAATTAAAATTCCAATCAAAATTATTCTAGTTATCGTTATTAACAATATAGTGCGTTCAAAGTATTCATATCATGAGAACCATTGCAATTGGTAATATTCTTATAAGGAATCTATTTAAAAACAACAATATTTCTCCGATTTGAAATAGTTTAATAATTTCCAAAATATCTGGCATCATTTTTTTATTGTTGATTCGTCTTTCTAGGATTTTTATTTTTCAATAAAAATAAAAATGAAACTTAAATCAGTTTGAAATAATAAAAAGAATGGAGAAAAATCTGCTTTAAAAAGTTATTTCACATTTTAACATTTTTAATTAAAATTCATTAATCTATAAAAAAGAGCAAAGTATACGTTGTACTCATGATTTGATTTTTTCTAAATAATCCAAGTTTTAGTGTGCATTGTGAGATAGTCAAAATACAAAGTTATAGAAAACATTAGATATAAAAATTTAAATTTCATGAGATTTAATTTTTATCAATTTCATAACATTAAAAATGCAAGGAATTAAAAAAATTATAATAATATATTGCATTCTAAATTTTATTTAAAAATTCCCCTTTTTAAAGTTGTATGTTTAACAAAGATGATATGACAATTTTTTTTGGAAAATATAAACAATAATGGTGATGATAATATACAATTTAAATAGTGAAAGGAATGAAATAATAATAGATCATATTTAAAAATATTGCAAAAAAATGTTTGTTCAAATAAACATTGAATTCAAATAAAAATGGGGAAAATGTAAAACAAAAGATAAGTATTTATATGCAGTGGCTCACAAAAATGTTTAAACACTTACGAATTTTAATGAAAAATTTGCATAACTGCTAATTACTAGAATTTAAGAATGGGGTTTCTTTAATAATATATACTATTTTTAACAAAATATCGATAACTATTTTAAGAACACACAAGCACTTTTTTTTAAAATCAATATTAAAAAAAAAGTTATCCCAGAAAAAACACCATAAATTTAAAGAAATTAACACATGCAAATATATAAATTTATACCTCGTATTAATAAATATCATGATATTTCGGTCAATTAGTACTTACTGTTGTTTTCTGCATCAGTATTCCATCATTCTTCCCTCATCACTGTTTCCAGTTCGGTTGTCAAATTAGTAGTGAATCTTCATTTTCTTACTTTCTGTTCGCTCCAAATTTGTTCCATTAGATAGATGAGATGTTATTTTTACGCTTTTGGGCAGTTATACAAGCGCCAGAAACAAAGGCTGAAAAAGAGAAATGGGCTTAGAATTGTTATTCTGATATAAACAAAGTTATTTAACGTTACAATTTTTACTTGATAATATTTAATTTTCTTTTAAAACAAATAATATGCATGATACATTATTCCATCAATGAATACCAAATTATTTGACCTGATGCTGGGATGCAGTCTCACATAAGAACAACTTCAATGCCTGCCCAGTTTTACTGTTATAATTGAGTTCTTTTGATTAAATTATTCGTTTGTACCGTCTTCAATAAAATAAAAAAAATATTAATTTGGTTTTTATTTACAAATAAGACAGGGTTCCAACATGTTTCAGGCTTATGATCATTGGTTTCTTAAAAAATGTGAGCTTTTCATTTTGCGCATTAATAAAAATTTTCTTAATACTGACATCTATGCAATTTAGCTAATTTAAACATTTGTCAAACAGTTATAAGTAAAACTTACGTAGAAAACCTTATATAAATTTTGTAGAAATCTTTACAGTAAATTATGGACTTTTCACAATTTTTTTAAATATAGATATCTAATAAAGATAACTTTACTAGACAATCTTCTCTTACCTTGTTTTTAATTGCGTTTTTGTTCTTTCAATTATTCTCTTTTTTACTGCACTATAGAATAATATAAATTTACTAATTTAACGATATTTCGAATAGATCTACCATTATTATGATAAAACACTTTTTGAATACTGTTTTTGTTTCCTCAGGATTAGGATATATTTTTTTAAAAAACTACAGTTTCTCTGTGAATAGAATATAGAGAAATAAGTAAACGAAAATTAAAGCCAAACGACTTTTGAAATGTCACCAAATACCAAATATAAAAAAATTGACAAACGATATTTTTAATTATGAATTTATCCGAAAATTGTTTAATTTATGAACACTTTTGTGATCCACTCCCTTTTCTACCTTCCTTTCCTTTTTATTAAAATTAAACTATTTTCCTTTTTATTAAAAAATAAAATCAAACTGATTTTTTTCTTTAGAAACATGAATTTCACATTTTAAGAATGTAAGAGTTTTGCGAAGCACTGCATTCTAATCAATTAATTTTTTGTTTTGTCAGACGATTTGTTTAGAGGGAAAATAATTGAAATAAATAACTAAAAAGAGATCAAAACTGACACTGAATTACAATTCAAACGACTAATAGAATAATATTAGCATAGAATGTATACTAGTTTCTATTCTGCATTGTCTCAGCTGCTGTTATATTTCTGATATTAATTAGCAATTATATAAAGACAAGTCACAAGATTCGAAACATGGCTTTATTTTTTTTAACCTGCATTGACTGCATTCATAATTTATCGCTTGATTTTATTAATTTTTTGAACTACTTTGCGATTAATTTAACCATTTTTATTTCGTTCTTTCTCATTTACTTCGTGCATGGTTCTAATTACCCTTATTAAAAACGATGATGAACATTTTGATCTGATGTTAACATCTTATTGTATTTTTCAAATTTATTCTTTACATAGTATGTGGGATATGAGGAAATTGCGTGTCTCTTTTGACCTAATTAAAAGGAAAGCATACACATTCGCATTTTTGACTATGCATTTTTCGACATTTAAAAAAATATTGGTTTTCTTTTTCTAATTCTCCCTGATTCGAAAATGTTTTCCTGGCATTAATATTGATCATAAGGTATGTTAAGAAAATTTTTGATTCATCAAGGTTTAAATTATCATTCCGAATTCCATTGCCAAATATTACGCAAAATTTAATATATGTTCATAGTTTTGGGGTTAAAACCACAAAGCAAATTTTAATCATTTACCTTGATCCATCACCAAATAATCATTTTCACAAAAATACAGAAAACATAATCTAAAAAATTTGCTTTTTTTTTCTTTTTCAAATTTTGTTTTATTTAATTTGAGAATGATTCTTTTTTTATTATTAAAAGCAATATTTTATATAAAGTACCGCTAATAGAAAACGTTAAAGGCAATCTACTGATCTTGTGTTAAAACTATTTAGAATCCTAAGACTGGAAACTGCGAATCATTATTTATTCGCTTTAAAATGAAAGCTCCAAAAGGGTTAGGATAGGAAGTCTCAAAAAAAGGCTAGGTTCTTTTGTCGATAGAAGTAGAAATCAATTTTGATAAATAAGATTATCATATTTTATGACAAATAACTTCATATCCAACCACGTACACAGTGATGCCTAAATTTCCAGGTACTATTTGAAATTTTCTTCCTTTAACAACTTTTATTTTTTCATTTTTGGTGAATGTTTCGTTTTAAATGCATTTATTTGTATATCTATTTTAGAGCTCTTTTGATAATTTCGATACAATTTAATTTCACCAAAATTGTTGGTTGAGTCTTGCATTTGCTTTTGTTCCAAAAGGTCCACAAAGGCTTATTTTAAAGAAATATCTAATAGCGGTTTGTAAAACAGCTGGAAATAGTGGTTATGTTTAATTCAATTCAATTAATATTCATGGTTTCCTCTACAGTACAGAACGTCGTCTGTGATTTCCCTTATTTGTAACCATTTCTTCTCTGAACGGTTTGATGAGCAAGAGAGGGCGATTTTATTAAAGTCAAAATACTAACAGAAAAAATACCAGAAATAAGTATTTACCAAAATTACAGGCGAATAAAAAAAAAAAAACATTGGCAAAGAAAATTTTAGCTGATTAAAATAATTTTCTAATTTATAAAACAGGAAGAATAAATAGCTGAACTATAAATAAATAGATCTAAACTATTAAATAAAAAAATTGACTGCCCAGTGCCTATTGGATTTATCCTCACAAAATGATAGATAAAAATTAGTAAAATGAATTGATTACAAAGCAGAAAAATATTTTGATTAATAGTTATAAAGAATAAAAATTCTTTTAAAAATATAATTATTAAGACAAATAAATTGGATAATTTTTGATTTTTTCCCTCTTTGACTATTGAATGTGAGGCACTTGAATTCAAGGCTAGGAAGGCAGGAAGCGATCTCTGTTTTTCTGAGGCAGATTAAATTATCCGATGAATTTTTTGCATAGAGAAAAAGTTGGTGACTCTTCAGCCATCCTTGTTCCAGGTTTGATGCTAGTCCCGCTATGGAATGATGAAGACGCATTCCGTAATATATAATTACCTCAAAAAACTGATTTAAACTTTAACTTGAGTTACTTTCGTAAATTCATCGCCTGTATCTGTCTATTGTGTATATGTGTCTCCCTAAGAAATCCAAACTATATGACGTCACAATCAAAGATTATTACTGTCCTCGCATCTAATTCCATAATACCTTATGCTTTAATTACAAATTCTTCATACAAAATGTATAATAGATTTCAGCATTAAAATGGTGTACTTTATGTATAATATCAGGATATATCTTATTTAAATTAGCTGACTTAAATTTAAACGTTTAAAAAATAGCAAGTTTGACTATTCAGCGTACTGGGTATAATAATATCTTAAAGAGCTTTTCTTATAGATTACACTAAAAACTATAAAATAAAATAAAAAAGTAAAATTTATTATATATGTGACATTGTGACAGAATATCAGAGGAAAGTAAGAGCATCATCATTTTTTAGCTTTCAGGAATGGAGAAATAAAAATATCTGTAAAAATAATGAAAGAACTTTAAAATTTTATTTTATTTCAACAAGTAAAATAATTGTTAGAAAAGTTGCATAAAAATATTTTTAAAAAATTATCGTAATTTTATCTAATAATAATATTTCAGGGAATTATCAATGCAAAATGCCAAAATTTTATATAATTTTTAACGAAGTAAAATTCTAACTAAAATTGCAAACTGACATTTATAAAGCGCATATTTCCAATCTCCGAAACATTCTGGGCCAAATTTGGAAGCTCTATGTTCTAAAGCTTATCCAGTAATGCTCAAACAGAAACACCTACAGATACACATTCGTTTTTTTTTTATATACATTGAATTCATTTGTATATAAGATTATTTAAAAATGCATGTATTGTATTGTATTATAAAAACGTATATTACGTACGTTATTATATATAAACGTATAAAAATGTACGCATTATTGTATTATAAAAACGTGTAAATTAAATGTATTAATGTTATGCTAAAAGCATTAATGTATTAATGTTTCACAAAAAAAAAAAACACGTGTAAATTAAATAAAAACGGTCTTTAAAAATGTACTTTTATTTATGTAATTAATATGAAAATTATTTTTAACTGTTTTTCATTTCTTTAATATATAAATTATAATTCTTTGTCCTTTGTTTTCCCATAGAAATTTTGAAATCAATTTTCTTACATTCATTGTCAGGTGGCGTTGTTCATTTGGAGTCAAAATTTAGTTGAAATGGATCTTTTAATAAATTATTAGGTTTCGAAAATATTAAAATGCTGTTTTGTGATCTAAAATATATAATTGTGTGGAATTTCAAAATTTTAAAACATCGGAAAGAAGAGAAAAATAGATTGCCAAATTCTATTCTTACGAACATGAAACAAGTCAAGTTAAATAAAAGTGTATAAAAATTAAAAGTTCTTAAATTAAAAAAAAAAAATCCGATTTGAACAGCCGCTCTCGACTTTCCCTTTCTGCGAGAGTGAAAAATCGCAGAAGAGGGAAATCTCATCCTCAGAGGTTGAATTTTGTAATAATTAGGCGACTTTTTGCTGAAGAACAGCCGAGAGAAAGCTCGTTAAAAGGCCGTGAAATGTCTGGCATTCTGTCCGAGACTTGAGACAATCATGCTCCACTTCCTCTTCTACTCAGCGTCTCGTTACGATAATGACCACGAAGGAAAACTTTTCGCACGGACCGAATTAAACTCGTTTGTGGGGATAACTAACAAAAATAAATACTCGTTTCAAAGATTACAATGGGCAGAAAAAAACTCGCCAAAGCGGGTGGCGAAGCTGTGTTTTCGACTTTTTATATTTATATATGTGTGTGTGCATATATATAAAAAATAAGTATCGACCGTAAAAGAGTGACTTCGGACAACTTAACCCTCCCCCAACAGCCTTTTATTTTCTAATGTAAGTTTTGCTTTTTATGTGAGACAAACAAATGAAGAAAATAAAAAGTAAACAAAACGTTGAGAAGACTTTTTTTTTGGGGGGGGGGAATGTGATTCCTGTACAGGTGGGTGACCTGGTGAAAGGAATGTGGGTTTTATTTATTGCATAACCATGTTTGCGGCTTCTTCTTTCACATTTCTTGCTATATTTTTAAGTCACAACTAGCATACTGGACTTGAGGAATGCTTAATATTGTAATCCATTTTTAGATGCTTTTCTTAATTAATTAAAAAATTTGTAGATTTAAAAATATATATATATGATTTTTTTATTTACCAATTATAGTAAATGATAATTCAAAAGGACTGAGACTAAAAAAACTATGAGTAACCAAATCTCTGAATGTCTGAATATATTCTCCTTATGATAAATAAATAATAAAAAGAGCTTTATTAAATTAAATAACTTTCTTCCTATATGGAGTTTCACATTGCATACTGAACATTGTTGTTTTAAAACAATGCAATTATACCCTCTAATATTAATTTAAAATTATTAGGAATGTACTCAGGTAATTTAATTGGCGTAATGAGGCATTAATATTATATTAACAATATTAATGTATTATTATTTATGAAATAATACATAATAATGATACATTGCTCATCTTCACACCCTCTATCAACTTGTTCATCTATGATCGAAAAAAGTAAATGTTGGTTTCCAAGATCTCTTCTTTAATACCCTTTAGTACTTACTGAAAACGGTATAGAAAAGAAATAGAAAAGATAAAAGACTGTTGAATCCTCCTTCCATATCTCAAACATCCCTTTTTTATTAGTAATTTACTTATCATCTCGTTCTTCACCAGAGAAATAAGCAAATTACAAAAATAAATAAAATAAAATCACTTACATAATTTTTTTTTAATTCGAATTTTATGATAAATCCCCTTCCAAGAATTAAAACCCATATGTTTCACTTCCTCACTCAAAATCTTATTTTTTGTCAAATTTTGGTTTTATATTCATTTATTTATAAATGCTAATAAAAACAAAAAAATTGATATATAAAAAAAGAAAAAGAAAAAAGCAGTACATTTATAGTTATGAGACAAGGTAAGACGTGGAATGGCTTTTATTTGCTACACGACGTCTTTTGCGGCTTCTTTGTTTTACAATCAACACATTATAAACGTTAACTACGTATGTTTAATATCTAACTAAACATTCTCATAGCGTATTCTATACCGTCACGCCTTTTTTTCTATTGTCAGATGTATTATAGATTCCTAAATCAAACTGCTTCAACACACTTGACTCATATCATGTGACTACAAATCAATTTCATCCAGACTATTTTTCAGGCAATGATTTTTATATTTGAGTTTGGAAAAGATTTATCTTTTTATCGTTTTGATGTTTTATACGTATATACATATATATATATATTTAATTACGTTTCAATAGTCATTTCTTGAAGTAGGGTTAGAGAAATGGTGAAGCAAAACTCAAAGTTGTGTGTTTATATTTCCACATTTGCGCTTACTTTTTAATAAACTGCCATAATTAGATCCCTAAAGAATTCGGGTAAACATATACCAGTGTTAAACTTCTCAAGTCCAAAATTTAAACAGAACGTCCAACTACTAGTCTATTGAGCTGTTTTCAGATAACTGTTTTCATTTGCTATTCATTTCTGATTAGTTCTTTAGTATGAAGTCGCTCCAAAAGCGGACGAATTCGTATTTTTGAAAGAATATTTATCATCAGTTGTAAAACATTACAAATGCCTGCATTTATGCAAATTTTTACTATATAAAAACGTATTTATACTAGAATTTTCAGTTGAAATATTAAGTAATATAATTAACACATGCAAAGACGTATGATTTGCTTCACTTTGATAATTTTTTTCATGTATCTCAAATTGTTTGCTTTTTTATTTAAAGAAACACTTAGTTTTAAATCTTTTGATTTCTCATTTTATCTTCATCATAACAGTGCATTCTGTTGTCACAATAGGAAAGAGACGATCATCATAAATAATAGAAAAGAGCTTTTTGAATATTTAAACAGAAATGAGCAGGTCAAACTTTAAGATATGATTTTATTAAATTTCTTGAAGAAAGATCGGTTTCTGTTCTGATAATTTGAAAGCTATATTAATCATATAGCTAAAAAAAAGTTTCACTCTCAAAGGAATTCCAATAGTTTTATTATAATGTGCGAACATTTGAAAAATATTTTGGAATAAAATTTTTGATATTTTGGAATTTATAAAAACTTGATGTGACATTGCGTTGTAAATATCGCCACGCATGCCATCTAGATATATTTTGTCAAACGCTTTATTGTACTTTTTCTTCATGATGTTGGACGGATTTCCCATTTAAATTGGCATGGTCAGTTGGATATGTCCAATGGATTCTTTCTTCTAATTTATTGGAAGAAATATTCAGAATATCGACCCACTGCATTTGCACTTTTATTTCAGTAAATTTATTTTTAATAACAGTATCAAACATCCATCAAAATTGGTTTTTAGAAATCAATATTTTTAATAAATCGAAATTCTATCAAGTAATTGTCCAAGCACCGTTAAATGAATATTATTTGCGCCAATATCACCAAAAGGGCGATAAATACGTCTCAGTCTCGTTATGTTAAAAGCCATTAATCGTAATCAAACATTAGGAGGTCATGACATAAAGAATAGTGAAGCATTATTTCCCACGGTCGCTAACTATTTAAGGGTTGTCGAAAATTCGAAACGCAATCTTCACAAGTTATTCATTCATTTCCACATTAAATAAATACAGAGGGCTTCGAATTAAAGTATTTCTGTTTTAAGTATTGTTTAGAGAAAAAAAAAGTCTATTGTTAGAAGAATAAATATGGGAATGGAGTTGTCAGAAGATGGTGAAACGAATAATTAAAAAAAATAATGAAGATCTTGTGCAAATAACCACTTTTTTCATCCTCTAACTCATATGCAATAATTAATTTTAAAAATTTATCTAGGGTCAACTTTTGCTCTCTAGTACTAACTACATTTCGAAATCAGAAAGCATCACGAATATAACCAAATTATTTGTACAATGGCGATTAAATTATGTCTAGACTAGGTGCTGTGCGATTACCATTTTCTAATTTATTCCTTTGGAACTTTTAACACCTTTCGTTTCCTTATTCCAAAATGCTTAAGATTTTTTTTTTCCTTTTTAAAATGTTCTGCATTAAACAAGGATAAACTGATTCGAACTATGTGACATTTTAAAAACATTATCAATACTAACAAAATCGCATTGGTGAGTTTATTCCGTTATCCTTCATTTATTTCTTATTAAATTTCTTATCCATTAAAAATAAAACTGCACATTATAGCAAAGTGATTTTTAAATTAGCTTTATATAATATGATTAACTGCAAAAAAAAGTGCAATAATTAATTTTTACAAGATGATCTTAAGTTTATAAATAATGTCACAAAATCATATAATTTAAAAAGAAACGGTTATTAAAAAATCGTTTTTTTAATTGGTAGTAAAAAAAAGTATAAATAATGTGAATCTAAGATATTATTATTTATGATATATTTACTATTAGTTATAACATCCTAGGAAATTTAAACTGATAAATAATGAATTTTTATTCACTGTACAATCCAATAATTTCCAACAAAAGATGCTTCATTTTCGTATTACTGAGCTTAATTTCGTATTACTGACGTAATAAAGCTTTCTCATGATTCTTTTACTAAAAAGCTGTTTTGAAATCACCGTTATACCGTTTACCTCAATTCGATTAACGCTGTAAAGGCAAGGAGGAGGAGGTGGAGAATATGTTCGTTGCTTCTGAACTTGACAATGGAGTTCCAGATCATTTTCCTTCAATGCTATCTAATTATATAAATGTCTCCCCCCCCCCCGCCATTGCACTGTAGTCGATTAAGGCGAAGTAATTAAAGCTGCATCAAGACGTCTGAGATGCCGATGAACGCATTCATTTCCTCTGTTTCCCGGTACATCGATCATCGATTTGTCATCGATATAAAGTGAACCGTTCGTGAAACTTTAACACGCTGGGTGTTGTGTAGTCACGATTTCATCACGAATGGACGTTCAGGGAGATGGAATGTGAAAGAAAAATCGGGCAAGAATTTGATTAAGAATAATGGGATTCTGGAATGTTACAACACAATTACCGGCGGGAAAGTGAGTCAGAATAGATACAGTTACAAATATATATATATATAGATAGATAGATCATGCTCATATCTATATATACATTTCTACACAGAGTGAAGGTAATCGACAGCAAAGAAGTATCGTATATCTGTGATAAAATAACTATGCTGAATTTTATGAAAAAGATTACAGTGCTCCTAGCAGCGAAATAAAGAATTGGCCTCAAATAACTAAAATAAATAAATATAGGAGATCAGACAAAACGCCCAGTTAGAAAAACATACGCTATGCAATGATAAAAACACAGGAAAAAGTTTCATGGAGTTATCTGTAAAATTTGTAGAAATACTTATGATTTCAATTATAAAATTGAAATACGTCAAAAATTAAAAAAAAAAAAAAAAAAAAAAATCTCCGGCATTGCACTTTGCCCGAGTACGTTCTTCAGATTTTATTATTATTTTTTATTTTCTTCATTGTTTAAATTGATTTTTATCAAAACTTTACTCGAAAGCCTGTATGATAGTACCAGAATACATTTTTCAATTTTAGACTTACCCTTTTTTACATCATGGAAAGCTCATAATTTTATTCCCAAATATATCCTCCAATTTTACTGATAACT
This sequence comes from Argiope bruennichi, assembly GCF_947563725.1. Classification (NCBI taxonomy): domain Eukaryota; kingdom Metazoa; phylum Arthropoda; class Arachnida; order Araneae; family Araneidae; genus Argiope; species Argiope bruennichi. The sequence continues at coordinate 71,063,013 of NC_079152.1, forward strand.
CTGTGTAACCATTTCCCTTGTTTTTATTATAGTATAATGTATATATTTAACTGGTTTTTTTTGGGGGGGAGGGGCTAATATCCTTTACCTTTCTGAATTATTTTTGATATCCTTCTTATTTTGGCTTATTTTATGATTCGTTGTAGCCTGTCTCAATTAATTCAGCGAAGTGACTTTAGTATAGGTACACTTTACTTCCATCGCTTTACGAGTCGTCGTTTTAAATTCAAAGGGCTTAAAAGGTAATTTTCCGATCCGATTGCCCTGCATATATATATCAGCTTTAAAAATTTGAATCAAATTTGTGATGATGATGATGCATGATGGTCAATATATTATATCTAAAAATACAGGGTGTTTATAAAGTCCCGGGCCCATTTTGATGTTTAATAACTCATAAAATAATAAAGATAGATTTAAATTAATAACATAAATGGTTAAATAGACTCAAAAAGTTTCTTGACCCTTGTCAATGAACTTCCACCTGTGCCCCCTACGTCGCACGGAGAATATCAAGTCGATAGTCAATTTCACGCCAGGTAGCGACAAGCATGTCGGCATCCACAGAGCCATTTGCGCACATTATGGTGATTAACAATGCCAGAAACATGAAAGGATGCTTCATCGGAGAACATTATGCTCTTCAGAAAATCAGCAGCATCTTCTATCCTCCTTAGCATATCTGTTGCAAAGGCCATCCTCCTAGGTCTATCGTTCGGTTATCGGTTTACATATCAAAATCACTTGTGCAAGGACGTCTGGAACGTTTCTTATCTTCGATACTTCCAATTTCTAGAAAATTCTTTTTCCACCGCAAGGTGCTGTTTTTGGATGGAGGATCTTTTTGGTAAATTCTTCTGAAATTTCTCTGTGCTTGCACTATCGATTTCGTTTCTATGAACCACCATAAAATCTGTGCTTTCTCTTGTGGTGTATGCATTCTCCTTAATATCCGCTCGAATAAAACATCATATACAAAAGTACTACATAGAACAAACACATCAAAAGTAAACATAACACTGAAATAGTTGACCTAAACAAGAGAGAAAAATGCAATTAATAAGCAGACGATATTTAGAAAAGTACAGATATTTAGATTGGAAAATGAAATTATCTGAAATTAACCACACGCGCAGACGATATTTACAAAAGTAAAAATATTCAAAACTGAAAAGGAAAATATATGAGTTATTCCATCAATAAATGCCATAAGTTTGTTTATATCTTTATTATTTTATGAGTTATTAAACATCAAAATGGGTCCGGGACTTTATAAACACCCTGTATTATTACAAAGACTAATAAAAAAAACTATAAGAATTCTATTCAACAATTTAACATTTCAACATTTTTTAATAGAAGGCTAACAATTCGAAATTAACAATTTTTTTTGTTAATTCCATCTGAATATTTGTTGCTCAGACGACATAAGAACATTTTTTTTTTTTTTTTTTTCTAATCAGGTAACGCCATTTTCCTCTTAAGCTAAAAAGAAGTTTTCGCTGTTAACATGCAAGGCAATAAAATTCTTTGAATGAAGGTATTTATATTCCTATAAATAAATTTGTAAAACTATTTTACTAAATTTTTGAAATTCCTTGATTAATTCTTTCACATCCTGAATAAAAAAATTAAAAAAATAGTTTCAGAAAATTTCTAAAATATATTCAGAATTATTTCATATCTATAAGCTATTGTAAATTACATTGGAACGAAACCAGAATCGATTCACAGTTTGGCATATATTCTCTGAAAGTGTAGGTATAGAAAAATATCCGTTTTGAAATATTTTATTTTAATTTCAAAAATCAAAATTTTGAAACTGAAATATTTTACAAAAAAAGTGAGGAAATAGAAAAGGGAACAATTGTAAACTTAGAAATAATTTTTAAATTTTACTTAGTATTCGTTATTATAAGAATCTTTATTTTGTACAAAATTAAACAAATCAAGTTGGGAAATAAATCAGAATTAATATAAGGCTTAGTAGAATTAATATAAAGTTTGGTAAATTTTTTAAATTAAATTAGATGCGTAGAAGACTCATTTAAAAAATTTCATTCATTCTTCATATTTTGAATGAAAACTAAATTATTTATTTTTTGTGTGGTGTGATTAAAATTAGTTGAAGAAATTAAAGTAAAAAGCAAAGACAGGAAATAGAAAAGCAAGAAGGACAGCGAAGATGTCAGATAGAAACATACAAAAATTAAATAAATTTGAATTCCATGATAGAATTTTTCCTGTAATTTAAAAAGCATATCTATAATTTCAAAACTCATATCGTTTCAAAGATCGAATTCATATTGTTTCAAAGAAACATTTCTAAGAATGGAAGAAAAAAAAACTACTGAATTCAGTCATTCTTTTTTTTTTTTATAATACAGGTGAATAAAAACAATGCTAGTAATTTTATTTAATGCATAAATGTAACTATTTCCTTAATTATTTAAAAAATAGAATTTCGGAATTTTGTTTACCTGGTTGTTGTTGTTTTTATGACAGTCCGACATCAAATGGAATTCTTAAGAAATCTGTGAAGTAAATTGCAGAAATTGAATAAAAGATTTGTCAAAAATTATTCCAAAATTCAATGAAGTAAAAAAAGTAATAGTACTTTTTTTTGCTTTCCAATTACTTGAAATTCATTTATTGAAAATCATAATCAACAAACCGGAAGTCCGAAATTCTCCTTAGACAGAAGCAAATAAACTCGCTTGCTGGAGCTAAATTTTTTTATTATTATTATATTTGAAGTATGGCAACTTGTGTTAAAAATGATGGAATGCATTTAAAATACAGCATAATTTAATGTATTTATAATACAGCAGATGTTGACAAGTAAAATGGCTTAAAGTAAATATATTTAAATTCTATTCTTTTTATAAATAGTTATAATAGTAATAAAAAGCAAAAATATTTAATTCAAATCTGAACTAATGCATCTTTTTTTTTACATCAAGTAATATTTATGAATTATACTTTGTAAATTATATAAACAGTGACTGAAAAAAAACGGATTAGATTTCGAGTACGCATGAAAAATATTTAAGAGATCTATGCATCGATTTAATTTTGATCTGCGTTATGCATCCTAAAGAAAGGAAAAAGAAATAGAATGTCACAGCATAACATACGCATTTAGATGCTAGATGGCTTATAATAAGACTAATCGGCGCAGTTTATCCAGAGAATGGATCTTGCGCTAGTGTAATACTCACTCACTCATAATAAGACTAATGTTGCACGTATTGATGCCATTATGATTGTTGTCCTTCTCTGTTCCTATATTTCGATTTCGATATTTCTGTCTTTTGATTAACAGATATAATAATAATAATAACAGATATATTAATAATAAAAATACAGATATAATAATAATAAAAATACAGATATAATTATAATAATAATACAGATATAGTAACATATATAATAACAATAATATATAATGTTACTTCACTGTTATTTTGTTGATCACAAGATCATCAGACGATAATTTCAATTTTTTTTAACTGTATACTTCCATTTGTGACTATTACTTAAATAAATATATAAAAAGTTTTATTTTTAAAAAATCACGAGTTTGTGTCTTAATACCGTGTTTTCTTTATAATTATTTTGAAATTGTAACGAACTGCATTGATACAACAATGATATTGAATTGAAATGATTAATAAACAAGGGAATGAGTGAGCTAAGTTAGCACAAAAGTAAATTTTACATTAATCCTTGTAAGAACTTAAGTTTCTCTTGTTATATATAACTTTCTTTCTTTCTTTCTTTTTTCCCCCCTTTTTTACAAAATGTGGTTAATAAAACAATTCCACATTTATCAATATTGTATAATATATGTTATTGTATGTAAAAAGCTCTTGTCACAATAAAGTAGTTCCAAACTGTTTTTCATTTGACCAAGGTCGCGTAATTAATTACATGTATAACAAATTCGTTTAACCAAAAATCGAAAATAACAGAGCAATAAAATCATTGGAATTGCCTTTAGTTCTTTTTTAAAGAAAGTTTCCACTCTGATAAAAAGATTTTCTTCATTAAAATTTTAACAAAATATAATTCTTTTATGAGTAGAAATTATATGTTTGAAATTTTAAATCCTTTTCAATATTTATTATTTTATTTTCAATTATATTTAAGAAATTGTAACTGTTCTAAAAATATTTACCTGCCATTTTGTCATCCAAAACTGATCGATCACAAAAAAAAAAAAAAAAAAAAAAAAAAGTTTAAAACAATGAGTATGATTTTAGCACTTATCTTGGGAAATGGTATGTTGTACAAACCAGAGGCAGTGGTCTCCCCGAAACTTTCTCGCATGTTCTTTAATAAATTTGCATGTAAGAGAACGTCTTACATGGTATTGGCGTTCAATTATTAGGAAATATTAACTTGTGGCGTGAATTAAGCATTTCTACTAAATCTGTCGTGTAATCCCTTAACTAGCTATTTGGCAATTAATTCCAGGCATGCGTTAATATTACCAAAATTCGAATTTGTGTTTGAAAGACAAGTCATTGCGTTTTTATTTTGTTTTTGAAAAATATGAAAAATTTTGCACATTATTATTATTATTTTTTTTTTTTTTGCCTTAAATGCATTATGCCTCTTTGCATGCAATTTTGACTTCACATGTACTTTCACGCAAAACGCAACTATCATCAAATTATGGTTTGAGAATTGTAATTTTAGTTAAAACCTTGAGAATATTGTAATTCTCAAGGTTTTTTTTATTTTTTATAAATAAAGACAGATGCAAAACTTTTTTAATATTATGCACATGACAAAAAGATTGCACAATCAATCTTAAGCGATATTAGTATATTTTAAACGAAACGGGAATAATTATAGATACAGACTTTTTTAAATGCCTATTAGAATATTCAAAGACAAAAAAAATTGAAACTTTAATTCATAATTATAAACTTGGCGTTTAATTCCTTTAATATTAGATATTGCATAGCATCTGCATCGCCAAACATTTTTTGAAGATTAATGGAAAATTTCGTTTCTTATTACTAAGGTTATCTTGATAAAATTTTATCAAGGTCACATTTCTTAAGAATATTAGTTCTCTGCAATTCTTACAAAACAGACAAATATAGAAAAAAAAATAGATACCAGAAAAATCAATTTTAATGGAGCAAACAGGTCTTCCTAGCAGGTGATATTACGGACAGAATTTTGTACTAAGTGAAGATGGTAGTTGCAGTGTCCTTAATGCTAAATCGGCAGAAAAAGAAAGGAAAGGCTGAAGACAGGTGTTTTTTTATGCCCACAAATATATTTGTCAGTTAGATACACCCAAGAATATTTTTTTCGGCACAGCTACTGTTCCACATTTAGCAGGTGCTTATATGTGCAGTGATATCAATTCTGCTTAATTAAATTATTCTGGAGTTCATGAATTATTCAAAAGAAGTAGATAAGTACGTATTCTGGAGACCACCTGATCTGTCAAGGTTTCTGCGGAACTGGAACAAGATCACTAATTGCAATCGTTTCACACGTAACTGGAAGAGGAAAGAAAAAATAATAATGAAAAGTCGGCAGACAGACGGAACTGTTTTGCTATGTTATATTGTTCTGATCAAAATTGTCACGCAAAAGTGCTTTGCGAACGGCGAATATTAGATTCGATTGGACGATTTAACTGGATAGGATAAAATTAAAGGGATAGGAGGAACTAGAATTAATCTTTTTTTTTATATATAATTCAAGTTGTTCCAATTAATGCTCTAATTTAAGGAAAAATTAATGCTCTAAACTCAAAAAGTTGAGCTGGTTCTCATAATTGTTGCATAAAAAAAAATGTTACCATAATTATTTAAATTAATTAATTTAACATTTCAAAACATAACTTTTCTGAAACAGCTTTAAAGAATACATATTTATTAAAATTTTAAGACATTGCTTAAAGAAAATATTGTTATTGTAAAAAAGAAAGACCTTGGGATTTTAATAAATTTCCACATTTAAAACTTCTTCAATTTTTTTAAAGATATTTTTGGGATTATAATAGCTGTCAATTGGTATGGTAAAAAGGTGGTGATTTAGATTGGTCAAATTTCAGGTACTTTATCAAAAAATTTTTGCCATGAAAGCATATAAAAGAGAGCCATGCTTCTAAAGGTTTTAACATATGCATTAGCATTCAAACTGAATAAAAACATTTATGTTTCTAATAATTGTGTTTATTTTGTTGCCATGCCGTGTAGTGAAATTTGACTGAAAATTCTTTGGGGTTGAATTATTTTTTTTAAAAAATAATTTGAGAGAGAAACTGCTAGATAGTCAATCTTACATCAATAGGCAGATAATTTTTCAATTTGAATACGACATAACAGCCATTATTAGTCGATAACTTCTAAGTTCATTTCTTGGAAACGTCAAACGATCAAAAGGCAAAATGAAATTAAAAATAAATAAACAAACTTTAATGAAAAAATTATTTTTGAAACTTTTTCAGGATTTTTATAAAACCTGATAAAAAATCATTCGGGGAAAATGTTTTTGTTTAGGACATTTATTAAATTTATTACTCATAAATTATGGTCGAAAATGTTTTATTATGTTTTCATGTAGATGTAGTCGAGACAATGGGAAATATTCTAGATCATTTTTTAACAATTGAAAACGGACTTTGAATGCGTAACTAAATGAGAATTGTAGCCAAGTGACCTATCTCTTGATCTATATGTAAAAGAAAAAAAATAATAACAAGCATTCTTAATATGCAGTCGTAATTTTAAATGTGCATCTTATATCTCACAAAGAATTGATTGGCGAAATCATGATACCATTCTTCATGCTGAAATGATAAGAATTTCTTTCCGTTTATTAATTGATTTCTGCCGCTCCTTATAGGGGGAGGGATCCATAGATTATGAATAAAGAGTACGAAATATTTTAAACATATTCGAAAAATTGTTTCAATTCTTTTTAAGTTTTAAACTGATATTTTGTCAAAATTCAGCTTTTATGCAATCGGATTTGCAAGAAAATACTAAGTAGTCTATAAAAATTCACGTAATAGCTAAAATAAATATTAATACTGAAGATTTAAATTAATACAACTTGCAATATGGTTCTTAAATTTTTTAAAAAAATTATCAATACTAATTCAATAGCATTTTTCACTTTGCTAGTGCTACATAAAACTACTGTTTGATGGAATCCTAGAACCCTAAAATTTTACGTAAAAAGGAATTGTATTAAAAAAATTATTATTGCGTCATTTACAAATGCAGTTAGGTGTCATTACTATATTAATATTTCCTGTAAGATATCATTTACCTCCAATTTCTTATCCATGTTGTAAAAGTTCATTTCTTCAAATAGATAACTAGCATCCCGTTATTCTATCTTCAATTATTCTAGAATGTATTACTTTCTATTAAAAAAATGGCAATTATCAACTTTCCATCCTAATTTAAAAGAATATTTTCTACATTTTTATATAAAATCGTGTTGACTAATTACAGGTATTAGTAGATTCCCTTCAATCAGTTTATCTTGACCTCTTCTCCAAGAACCAGAAACCAGCTCTACAGTTATCCCGTAATCTTTTTGCTCCATAAACATACTTATTAAGGAGTACAAATACCCGGTTGTAACGAATATTAGTTTCTGTCAGATAAACGCATCGCGTGCGTTTGTTGTGATATTGCTGAATTAGTATTCCACCTACAGAACTTGCTTAATTAATGAAATCTGGAGCCCGAATTGAACTATCGCTTGTTTTTGATGATTGATAATAACGGTGTCTGAACGATGTTTCGAAAAGAAAGTCATTTGGAAAGTTATCATAAGGAAGATAAACGTCCGTCAAATGTTTGATGTGCTGGCGTTTCTTCTCCCATTGAGTTTATTAATTCCAGAAAAAGAAAAATGCTCTGGAATGTTAGAAAAAATTTTCGAAGAGGAATAAAAAAATATTGTTAATTTACATAATAATAATCAAGTATTGAAAGATTTATTATTATTATTATTATTTATTCGTTTACGGAATGGAAACATTTTTGCCGATATAATTATATTCAATTTTGTAAAATTTTGATTATGGGAATTTTTGGTTTTTCATATATTTCCCCCAACCCTTAAAAAATGCTCTATATTTTTTTGAGTATCTATGTTTTAGAACTTTCTAGTGGAAAAAAAATGTTTTTTGAAATAATGTATAAATATTTGTTTACGCGACAACACAAAAACTCAAATTTGAATTCACAGAGACAAAATTTTGAATTAAATCTGATTAAGTAAATAGTAAATTTTATTACAATTTTTTACTCACACACCTATCCATCCACATTCAGAAGAATTCGGTTCAGTTATCGAAGATTATGATGACACTAATAATGAAAATGAATTGTCTCTTGAACAAAAATTAGAATTTAGAGATAAATAAAAAAAAATTCAACGAACCAAAATACAATACAGAGATCAGCTATATCCAAAACCCTCCGACGAGAAATGGATTTACTTGAAGATGAGGGATTTAGAGGTAAATACTTGGAAAAAGTATATCACGCATTGCTAACAGTATCACCAACTAGCGTAGATGCCGAAAGAGCGTTTTCGACAGCTGGTAATTTTTGCACAAAATTACTTTTCAGGCTTAATGACAGTACAATTGAGGCATTATGTTTTTTAAGATCACATTTCAAAAATTTGTAATAGTACCACAGACTGAATAGTGATATTTACACTTCTTTTGTGATTTAAATAAATAAGTTGTTCTTTTACTTTTTTGTAATTCTTTATATACTGTTATAATTTATAAGTTACATATTATTTTTTGTGATATTTACACTCTCTTATAAAACTGGCAAATAAAACAAAGAAACACCTTGTTTTCTTTCTTTTTCTAAAATTTCTAATACCGGTATTAAGATCTAAAAATACCGAATACCGGTATTGAAATTTTGTCCGGTATTGCAATCCCTACCCACAGGTCTTTATTTTCATAACCATTGGTTGTGGACATATATTTCTAGTTACAAAAGTCTTTCATATTATAATAAATAAAAAAAAGTTTAATAAAAATTATAAATTTTAACTTTTTATTTGAAATTCTTTTCTTTACAATTATATGTAATAGAAATTTACACTTATTCTAACGGGTATAATGCAGTAATTTTGAGTTCTGTAAAACAAAAAATTGGTAAAGCTACTTCATTTCAAAATCTGACGCAATTTATGTGTGGTTGTGATATTATTCTAATTTTTTTAAATCGCGCGTCGCATGAACGGTATATACTCGCTAGTCATTATTTATATTACATTGCTATTTATTCGGTTCTTTCTAAACATTTTCTCATTTTCAGAGTGCATATTATATTTAATTTGCCATACTTCCTACACATAATTCAATCGAATATAGATATTCTTATAAGCTGAATTGGCCCAAATTTTAAAATGAAATAATTCGTTCCATCAACTTTGTCCTACAGAAAACCATAGAGATATTTCAACTCTATACAGAAAAAAGACTTTTTGTCATAGAGTTAACTTTTAACAAATTAATTTAACAATTAAACTTTTATTAAATTTAACGATAGGAAGTAGGGAACTATATAAAAATTTAGATTTTGTAATCTTAATAAAACTGGTTTTATTATTATTATTATTTTGAAAAATGCTTAAACATGAAAATTTACCTGATTTGAAAGGCTTTATTAATCGGAAATAGATGTCTAAGAACGATGGTTGCCAATATATATGATAGGTAAAAATAACTGTTTCAACCTGTACAGGCAAGATCGTATTAAAATCAAAATACATTAGGTACGCAAGAGGGCCCGAAATATATATGTCTCAAAAATACGCATCTTTTTCTTATCACTCATGTTTCGTCAGTGAGTACTAAATCAGCTCTCACTATACAGAAAATGCATTATTTTTTGAATAGTCGTACACAAAATAGTTTTCCTAAGTAAGTAGTCAGTTCCGATAACATTTCCTTTCATGCAACAAATTCTTAAATTAATTGCGATCATTTTTATGCAAGAATTAGATATAAAAATACAATTTTTAATTTCAAATCGCCTTAATTATTAGGAAAGAATAATTAAAATTTGCATTTTTACAAATTATTATTATTATATTTATTTAATTATAAAAATTAAGAAAATATAATTGTAATAATTTGAAGAATGGAATTACGGTGATTAACAGTCTCAAAATGTCACTATTTTAACTCATAATGATTTTTCAAAAAATCTAAAATATAATGTTTCAAAGATTTCCAAATTGTTTAGCACTAGGGACTTTATATTTAACAAGCTCATTCCACCGTACCTATAGCGTGTAAAATATGGGAAAAATTGGATACAACCAATAAGGACACATACTCACACACAAAAAAGGAGATTTTTCAAATTAGAAGGAAATTTAGAGGACTTAAAAAAACGTGTAGTCTCTATTGAATTGCAGACATATTTTCTCTTTCTCTAAAGTGTTTTAAAATTTTTTATAAATGCTTAATATCGCATTTCCCGTGCTCTTTGGCTAAAGTTCATAGATTTGTATAAATGTGCGTTTATTTATTCATATATTACATGTGTTAATTATATATGTTCTCATAACTTATTAATTAGTTTACTTACATTGATGTTTATTTATCTATTATTCCATCCCTATTTGTTTGATGTAATACTTATTTATATTCTTTCTATGCTTTTCAATATTTCGGTTTTTACGTATATAGAATTTGTTATTTATTTCCTGGGCGTAGTATATGTGCGAAATTTTAATTCCGGTGATTAATGTCTAACTTGATACTTTTTTGGTAAGTGAGATAGACGTGGATAAAAAAATTAAAGAAAAAACACACACACAATAAGGACAGAGAAAGGCCTGCAAAGCATTCCCCCCCCCCCCGAAATCCCCCACGAGACACTTCTCCACTTGATGACACTTAAAAAGTAGGGGATGGGAAGCATGACTGAAAAACAAACTTGGATCTAATATCTGAAGGCGTCTCTCAAGCCAGATGCAATCAGTGGATCTGAAACCACCCATTAAAACAGGCCTCCTTTATGTATAAATCATCTTATATTATATCTGTGTGCGTGTTTTTATTATAAATCTTATTAAGCGTGCATTTTTGTTTTCTATGAATTTTGTTTTTAACAAATGAACTCGCCTTTACATTCTTGGAGCCATTTCACCAATTTTTATCAAAATGATGAAACAAACCTATATTCATTTTGTTAAATTATTATCATTAAAATCTTCTTCATTTTTATTAATCTCATTTGGAATAATTATGCGGAAAATTCTGTTTAGGGCTGAAAAGCGACAAACTTAAAATTTCGTCAGTGTTAATTAAAAATTGAAGAAAAAAAAATGTTCTTCAGTTCTTTCACTGTGGTCTTGAATTGTAGGACAGTTGTACCAGTCAGTCCCTTTGCCTTTGTTAATGCAATGAAAAATCAGCTTTCGTGAATACAGTTACGAAAGAATTCGGATAAAGTAAATGAATAATTATCTAATATAATTATTGAAAACTTTGGTAATGCGTATGCCCTTACTTATCCTGTAATCATCATTTTCTTAACGGATATTGCGATTGAAATCTATCTCATTATAGAGTATTTAATATAGAAAGGAATGCTACGTTTACAGCCTTAGTTTTAATAAGTTTTTGACTTGTATAAAAAATAAAAAAAAATGGAGGCAACTGAAACTTCTTGATAAAATTGGTTAGTTTAAATGAATAAAAAAAAAATATTTCATTCTAAAATTCTGGTGGGGATTTAAGACTCTAAAAATATTAAATATATAATTTAAACTATCAATTACTGAAAAATAAAATTTCAGCTTTAATTTTTAAATTATTAATTTCTCTTAAATTTGCCGATGTCAAACAGAGGTAATTAGAAACTAAATATATTAATCTTTGAGCATTTATTTGTGTACAGTGATGCATTAAAAACAATTTCATTTTGATATTGCCATTTAGGTGATTATGCTAATACAGTATTTAAAATACATGTATGCCATGTACACTAATATAAAGACATTTTGCATTCTGTTTTAAGCGACCGACTCTGAATACAAACAAGATTTGTTTTTCTTTTTGATTTGAATGTTTTTAAGACGCGATTACACTTGATTTTTTTCTTATTAAATTGTATTGAAACAAACAAACAATTCCTTGATCCCATTTTCAAGCAAATATACAAGAAGATTAAAGGATTTGTTCCGCCACAGTTACAAGCTAAAAAAAAATAATAAAATAAAACATCTAATGTAAGTAAGTAGATGTTATTCTCATTTTTAAATGTTTAAAGAAATTAAATCTGGAAATCAAACTTCGGATTGTTAATGTCACACAACCAGATATTTCCAGATAAAAAAAAAAATTAATTTCTGTGTCTAATTTTTTTAACAGAAAAGTAAGTAACATTACTACTTTTTTGTATATGGACTAATTTCTTTATTTTTTATGTGCTTCGTAAAATGAGAAAAGATTCTTTAACTGGAAAGAATTAACCCTCCAGCTGTTAGTCCCGTGATGTCCACAGGTTGGTTTTCTATTGCATTCTGAATTTTTCGCAGTTTAGAGTGTATATTTTTACGAATACAGATTTTTATTGTATGATATTATTATCGTGTAACATATAGAATCAGTTCAATTCTTTTGAAAAATATTCGAACTTATTCGCAAACAACGCGTTTAAACAGTGATTTTAAAAAACTATGCAGCCAGAGGGTTAAATATTTCTAAAGCTGTAAATAATATATGTTGTCATTTTGTTCATCTTATTTAACTTATTTTCATCATTGCTATTAAAAAAATTATCGAATAACAACTCAAAGAAATCATATTCATTATTTCCTTTCTCCAATTTTAAAATCTAGGTTTTCCGCTTAGCAATTTTTCTCCTCTTCTTCTTTTTCTTTTTTGAAAATATTAAAGCATTTCCTCTCTGCGCCTTAACTTTATACAATTTCACGCCCATCCATTTCAGTTTTTTACTCATTCATTATTATTTATTTCGGTATTTATATAAACATTACTATACTCAATACATATATTTCGGTTTCACTTCCTAATTATTTGGAGTAAAAAACATAATGATATATCATAATATTTATTGATTTATTTTTCCGTATGGATGATCTCCTAACTATGCGCGACTCATTTTGGCATCCAATTCATACATAAGTACTTTATATCATTGTGATCATACTTTGAAAACATTTCCTGATTATTGACTCATAATTCAAGTTTAAGATTATTGCAAACACGAACTGTAACCTCTTTATGACTAGAAAGTGTATTACTTCCATTTTGTACAATTCATTTCAAATGGATAAAAACATAAATTGCATTTTTAGAAGAGGAAAAATATATTCATCTTAAATAACGTCACAAAAATGAATTATGACTATTTTTGCGTTCGATTTACATATGTCCGTATATACAGTAGATACGAGATAATTTCAATTTAATTATATTTTTAAAATGAAGTATTTTGGATACTATTGAATTTAGACTTTCTTTTAAAGTCGTCAAAGTCGCACGCGCTTTTGTTTCATTTTCTTTCAGAGTCTACACTCGCCGAAATCGAAATGATTGCATATCTAAATTTCGGGTAAGCCCTTTTCAAACTAATATAAATTATGAGTATCTTCCCAGATCATCTTTTCTCTGCTTTCAGCATTCCAAATCGGAATATGTTCTTCACTGTAACTTTAATTAAGAACTTTAAAACACATCTAAATTTATAAATACATTTTGATAAATGTCATGACGATAATAAAAACAGCACTCAAAGAACTCATCTCATACTTTTTTTCCTAAAAACATATTACTAATATATATATTTATTTAATTAATTTTAATTATTCCCTGAGTTATTCAATTTTGAAACCCTACGAGATCCATTCAAATGGAGGTTTTGATCTTTTATCATAATTAGATTTGATGACAGCTCTTTAAATTCTCACATAGCATACGTGAAATTAGCAGTTAAATATATCGTGAAGGAATCAAAATTTTAATCGTGATTGAGCCCTGCTATTTTTATTCTTTCTTTCCTTTTTGATTCTTGATGCTCAGACTTTAAGCGCTAAAGATTTAAAATTTGATTGCAAAAAATTTATCAAAATTAACTTGTATAATGTTATAATATTAAAAAAATATATATATAATACTATCCATACATTAGTTGCCTTGGGTAAACAAAATGGGTAAAAACAACAAATAAATTAATACAAGTTTTTCTCCACCAGACATTGAAATTTTCAGCCATGGTCAGATAACAAGAGCGACACTCACGATTTTTACAGAACAGATGTTTGTGGAATCAGGTTTCGAGCCTGGCGCCGAATTGAAACTCGATCAATAGAAAGCACATTCTCTTCGAGTGTTTGATAATACTTTGAAAAATTAAATAATTTGGCCTCAAAGAAATAATGAGAAATCTATTGTGATTTCTAATGGCGCATATCTAAATTTTCTTCTGGTATTCATTTCCATTATTTCAGTTTTCCATTATTTTCCTTTCATGAAAACTTCATCTGTTATTATGCCAAATGTATAAAGTAAATTTCATTTCAATTTATCTTAATATAAATGAAAGTCATTGTGGTAATGTACGCATGTATATTCCACATTTCCTTTTTTTAAAAAAAGCGTTGAATTGAGTTAAATGTTGCGCACTAATTACTTAGACATGAAGAAAAAAAATACTGTCAGTTTTAAAAGTACAAAAGTCAATTAAATATTCAATTAATTATAAATTAACAAAAAAAATGTCGTCTTTAAAGTTTGAACTACTATCCATTTTTTTTTTTTTTTTTAATATTCTTTTATTTCAGTATATCTATTGATAACACTTTTATTCCTCTTAAAGAAATGATGACGATTTTAAACGTCGTCTGATTAGAATATATATTCTAATTTGAATTAAAAGCAGATGATAAAAGACAATAAAGATTTTAGACAATGAAAGGATTTTGGATATTATAATATTGTACGTAAATGTAGTTTTTATGGCCAGAATATTATACATGACAGAATAATATTCTGGAATTAATTTCTATCAATGCCGGATAATAAATAATAATAATAAATATTTATTTTTCTACATCTAAATATGAAAACACACATTTTCGGGCGATGTGTACAATAAAAATTTTTGAATGAAAAGGACAGATGTCTAGAAAATTGTTAAATATCTTGCTCTTTTTTTTTTTTTTTTTTTTTTTTTTAATATCTATACAAAACCCCTGAAAGATCTAATTATACAATTCATAAAATTTATCATCGAAGAAATTAAACCATCCTGAAATTCATAAACATTTGTCTACACAATTCCGAGTAAAACATTCAACTTCTTAAAAATATAATTCCTGACAAAGTCAACAATAATTAAATTTCTATGTCATGCAATCTTTTGACTAATGCTCCACTCTTGTGAATAATATAGGACAACAATAAACTTGCAGTTCATGTTTCACCACAACCATCGAAACTAAACTATTCCAGAAAAAAAAATTAAAGAAAGAAAGAAAGCAACATTCCAGACAGGGTCATTCCAAAATTCAGATTTTAAAATCAATCCGTCCCATTCTATTCAGCGCCGCTATCTCATTTCCATCGAACTTAATACCTCGTCCGACGACGAATCCAAGTATGGGAAATCGTCTCGCAAAGTATGCAGGCGTCTGCCCAAACGCCACTGAAGCAAGTCCGAGCAGGCCAACTCGTTTTTTCCCACAGCCAGCACCGAATCAAAACACTACAGACAAAAACAGTTTGGGAGAGAGATCGGCAAGTATCGCTTCCAAGACATCTCTCCAATTCGTCCTGACGTCACTCTCGACATTGCATTGCACTAGAAGGGTTATGGGCCCACAGAACATGATGACATTTCCGGTAGTCCCTTTAAATCCAGCGATGGGTGGGGTAGGGCGGGGCGAGCAGGGAGGGGGGGAGGAAGGCATCATCTGCCCGATCAAAGGTCACCCCGTAAGAGCAAACTTTCTCACAGAATCTTGAGCTACGGTCCGCAGCGTTTTACTTCTTAAAACTCACCTGTTTTAGATCGTGACGTCAGCAGGTCGCACGCTAAATGGCTGGGGTTGTCAGATTTGGCTCAGTCTCGCTGACGTGGAAAAATTAATAGTCACAACATTGGCGATCTGAAAAGCGGTCATTATATTCCACCACGAAATAATCATTGAATACAACATCATATGTAATGTTGTGAAAGAAAGAAACGTCTAGGAAGTTATTTGAATCATATTATTTTATACGGAATATTCAGTAATATTTTCATATTTAAAGTAGAAAGGTAATTAAGAAAAAATATGTTATCTGAATTTTTAATTCAGTCTACACATTTTTAACAGTTAAGTCAATCAAAGTCTTTCATAGTCTTTTAAATAGTTAGAAATTTTGATTGACTTAACTGTTTTAAACCAGCCTGTTTTTAACTCATTTTACAATAAAATATTTATTTTAATTGGTATTAGTGATTTCTTAAAAATGTTTTATTTATTATTTTTTAATATTTTATTTATTAATTTTTAATATTTTATTTATTCATTCATTAAAAATATTAATTGTAAATTCTCAAGTGATTGATTATCTTTGTTCTATTTTTGTCTTCGATTTGGCGTTCTGTTTTATGAAATTATGATGAAAATTTTTTATATCAACTTATAAGATAAATTATACTTTTGAAAATAATTTTCTCTTTGAAATGTTTTTTTTATAAAATAATAATTTTCTTGACATATCTGTTTTATACTCCTTTTAAATTACGGCAGAATTTACAATTCAAATGAAAAAAAATAATAAAAATAAACAAGAAAAAGTGATTTTACTTGAAAAAAATTAATGCAAGCTTATTAACAAAATTGCATTCTGATTCTTCAATACTATTTTTAATTAATATAAAGTTGAAATTTGCAGTTAATAAGCACCATATAAATATTTTACTTAATAATATTTTGTGTTATAAAAGAATAAAGTGTTGAGAAAAAATATCAAATATTTAAATAAATTTATGCAGTCTTTTTATTAAAAAAATTTTTGATGTAGAAATTTTATTTTAAATATATATTATGAAATGTGATATAAGCATTAAAAATTATATTTTATATAACAATTATTATATATTACTACAGATTTGGTAGCTGTATTAACCTTGCGTAAAACTCTTGGGTTCCAATCCTTATTTAAGAATCTCCATCTACGTGTTAAATCTGTCAGTATGGTATACAGTTAATTTTTGGATAAGTTCATGTTGGTTTAGATACCACCCTCTTCATG
Organism: Argiope bruennichi; assembly: GCF_947563725.1. Lineage (NCBI taxonomy): Eukaryota > Metazoa > Arthropoda > Arachnida > Araneae > Araneidae > Argiope > Argiope bruennichi. Next base: position 71,080,318 of record NC_079152.1, read on the forward strand.
TGACTATGGACCAAAATTACGCTGTCTTATCTTTAATAGTCTCCGTGAAATCGCAAAATGGGATATTTATCTAAATAAGTTTAATTAAACTACTGGTTATTTTAGTAATTTCCTGTACAAGTAAATTCATGCAAAAATCGTTATGGCCTAGCTCTGGACCTTCGAATGCGTATGAATGACCGGCATCTGCGTAATGTTGATACTAAGATCGATTAAAATGTTCTTCACCAGTCATTGATACAACCCTTGCCATATGGGGTATACCCCATTATTAGGTTTTGAACAATATAATTATACTATCAGTGCCCTACGAATAGAAACTCCACTTGGTCATTCTCTTTCACACACTCATTATGCCACTATTTAGGGAAACTGCTTGTAGCGAAAAAAAAAAAATTCATTTGCTCAATGTCAAATAAAAAAAATAGGAAAAACTTTGTAAATGATTAACAAATAAATATTCTGAAGTCTTTTTTTTTTTTTTTTTTTTTTTTTGTATTTCAAAAATGCAAAATATTTTCTTCTCAAAACAGTTAATTGGCTATTTTTATATAGAGTGATAAGTTTAAAAGCCCATCTAGCAATTAGGGCCGATCGTTGAAATTCAAGTAGACAACCCAAATCCACTTAACAGACCAGAAGAGACAAACGCGACTTGATGTTATCGAGCAAAAAGAAAATATTCACGCAATCATAATCCTGTACCTTTCAAGGAAATGAGGCAATAAATCAGATTTTCTAAAGTGGTTAACATATGAGATGCGATAAACGCTGCTTATGAATTCTGGGAAAGAACGTCCTTTTCCCATCACACATGAGATAACTGTGGTCTCATCAAGATCTCCCTGCCGTCTTTAGCTTTCATTGTCGCAATCGTATTTTTGCGAAATTTCGATAAAATTTTCATCTAATTAAAGCCATTTCCAGCAATAGCCATCTTTACGATTTTGGGTCATTTCATCTAATGACCTCGCCACCAACTCAACAGGTGCTCTCTGGCTTGGCGTAGGATCGTTGGCGAGCGAGACAGGTGCGTGCGACCGTGGGCAACCCTCTTGTTGTGTGTATCTCCGCAGAGAAGACATGGGAAGATGGAGGAACCAAGGACAGGTGGTCCCTCGTCGCCACTCCTCTGTTGCTATGTCCAACTTTTCTGGGACACTGGTCCCTTTTTGACGTAAACTTGACATTGTACCTGTGCCCGGAATATAGAATGGGGTGGCGCACACCTGTCTCTTTCCAGTTTCGATTTCTATTCTAAAGATGCTGACCTCTATGTTTGTATCCGTATTTTTGTGTTTGCTATCCTTGGTGTTGGCACACAAATCTTTTGTTATTTCCACTACATCTGTCATAAAATAATTAATATATTATGTTAGAATCCTTAACTTGTGTTTCTAATCTCTAAATTAAAAAAGTTTTTAATCCCATTTCTATAAATTGGTTAGTAATACAAAAACAAAACCACTATATATTATATAGATTTTTTTATAAGAAAAGACGATTCTTCTTCCGCTTCCTTCCCTTTATTTTTCAATTGAAGCTACCAATAATGATTATCTATACATAGTATAAAATGATATCTCCTGAAAGCGTCTGTATGTTTGAAAGAGAAAACTAGAGAAATAACTGATATTGGAGATATTGGTACCATTTTGTAGGGTATTTATTGGGGAAAGTTTTAGTGTATTGAAATCATATCAAAATAAAAAAAGTAGTTTTATAATTGCGATTTTAATTATTTTCCTATTACGATTCGCGCATGTGTAAAATAGCAGTATCTGTGCTTTGCACTTATCCACGCATTGCGAAAACCTCAAACTGCGCATGTGCAAATAGCAAGAGCTGTGGTATGCATATGCGATACATGTCTTTGTTTACATCTGATTTTAAACAGCGATTTAAAACTCATTATGGCCCCCAAAAAAGGAAATCCAATTTTGGCCGGAGCCCATTAAATGCCAAAACGCTTCGTTTGTTACTCGATAATGAAAAGGAAAGAAACTTTCGGTTTGCGAATATCAGAGAAAGAATGTTTACACTTAGGGAAGGAGAGTCTTCTTTTGAGCTAAGTAACCGTCTCTCCTTAAATCGCACTGCAATTGAATAACAGAAACAAACTTATGAATAATTATCATAAGGAGCGAAGTGATCGTCCAGCCAATATAGTTTGCAAAGAAATATTATAAAACAAGTGGAATTTTATTTTCATATCGGATTTTACATAGTTGATAAACAAGTGTGAAACAGTGGTATCAATGACTTATTTCAATTTTAAAACAGTTTTTCGGTTGTATATTTTTAGTGAATCGTTTTGTGTATGAACATATCATATTTTTACCTTTCTAACAGTCTAAATTAGTGCTATAAAATGGTTTTGCAGTTATTTTTTGATGATTTATAAATACATTTTTATGTTTGTTTGATGTTGCGTGATATGCCCACGTCATATAGGGTGGAGGCTAGACTTAAATTTAAAGCTAATTTTTCCATTTGGATGTTATGTCACGGGTAACGTTGTGCGGGTACTGCTAGTCAGACATTAAAATAGAAAAATAAAAAGACAAATGAAGGCGTTTTTCTTCCTTATTATTTCCGCCATATCCCAATATTAACATTTCAGAATGTTATTCCTCAGTGAAGGCAAAGGGGGGGAGTACTGCATTCTTGAATGCGAATATGGCTCATGATTATACCAACTAAGAAAGATAGAGTGTAATGCAAATGATGATTTTTCCATAAAATCGGGTTCAGCAGTAGTTAACATAAAAATATTGTCCTCTAAGATTTTTTTTTTTGAGTATTCAAATGATGCCGATATCTTAGAGGTATATAATAATGTATCCCTTTCAAAATGTTGTAGATGATCATATCAGGATAATATTTCGCAGTTAATTTCTAACAGAACAAATATATACTTTCTTTTTAGCTTTGAATATTTTTCCTACATTGATTCCTTATCCACTTTCGAACAACTAAAGCATTTTTGGATGTGAAAAAAAAAGTATTAATTCCTTGCTATGCATTCTTTTTATATTGCATCGTAGAATTGCATAGTAAGTAATAGAATGGGCTTCTATTGCTTACTCTTTTGATATCAGTGCGTCTGTTTTTGTTACATAAAATCAACTGTCTGCAGAGAAGGTTAAGCTGTTTAACTGTTGCTAACAGTTTATTTACTTATTATCTTTTAAATGTGTTCTTTTAATAGGCATCTTTGGTGACCAGCTAGTTTTCAACGAATATTTGTGATATCTAACTTAAACTAAATCACTTACAATTAATTTCATATCCATGGCTCCTTTAAATTGCCAGGCTTTAAAATTATATTAATTTAATAGTACTGCATATTTTCTGTTCATGGTAAAAATTTACTTTCCTAATGGTGACCAGTTCCTAGGCATCATAGCGCTATTAAAAACGAAATTTGTCGGTTCATCACTCTTCTTCCCTCATAATGTAAATTCACATTTTATTCATCTTATAAATTAAGCAGAATCCTTCTTCTTTAGTTTTAAAAAACAAAAATATTCTCACGATTAAATATTTTAGGAATCAATAAACATGGTTTAAATTTTCGGTGAATAATGCAATCTATTGTTAGAAGTTTGGCACACACACACACACATACATATATACACACACAAAAATTTTAAAAATTGCGAAAAATCACCGGAAATTTGAACGACTGCATAATTGGCACCATTAAAAAGGTAATTTTCAAGATTTTGAAACTGATATAAAAAGCCAGCTTTGTTCAATAATACTTTTGGATGTTATCTTGGAAAGAAGTGAAAAATTCGCTTAATTTTAATTAATTTAATTTCAATTAATAATTCTGAAAAAATCCTACAGATATACACATTTTTCACCCTCGGAGGTATATATGTGCAAAATTTGGTAGCTATATGTCAGGTAGTCTAGTATGTAGAAAACGTCAACACACCCACTCACACACATACACTTTCATCTTTATTATTAGTAGATCATAAAGAAATTGTCAGTTATTCAAAAAAAAAAAAAAAAAAAAAAAAAAAAAAACACCGTGGCAATTTAGTATTAGGAATAGAAAAATCATACATCTGACTTTTAATTCGATTAAAAATTGTATATCCCATTTTGGGTAAAATATATTCATATCAATATCTAGTGAAAAAAGGCAAAATTCCATTAAAAAATATCCTTTTATAATCTTTTCAAGTTACGAAACTTGTAAGAATAGACTAAAAGCTTTTAAAATGTATTGTTCCAAATTTCCCCATATGATATTTAATTACAATAAACAAATTTCTTCCAAATAATTTCGATTTAAGGAAACATTACAGCAATTTTTTAGATTACATATGACTCAAATAAAAAATAATATTAATTCTAGTCCAATTGGCCTATTTTAATACTGAGAACCTGATTCAAAAATGAAGAAATCTATCATAACTCTGTCGTGATCATAAAATCCCTTATTATATCTACATCTATCTTTATAATGCAATATGGGGGGGGGAATTTTAAGAGATTTAAACTTACAGTTCTTACAGTGGCATAATAATGATTTAAATTTGATTCTCCTGTATTGTTTTCACCCGCATAATTGCATCAGTCGTTTTTTTTTTGTGACTCATGATTTTTACGTCAGAAAAATTAGAGATGGAGTACTCAACTAAAAGCAATATCATATACATTTTTTTTAAATATCCATGGTTTTGAATAATATTAAATTTAAAATTTTAATAATTGATCTTGATTAAAAGTTTCAGATCTATCAAAATATTCATGCTGATTTTTCTCATTCTCTCTATTTTGTTCAACTCAGCTATATAAAGCGAAAATATTGTTGCAATCTTTTTTTAATCCGACAAAGTAATTAATTCAGAAATATTGACTTTATATTCGTTTGTTATCAAAATGTCTTCAACGAAAAAGAAAGTCCGATGTGTACTTTAATTCCATGAATTCATGTGATTCATTTATTATTTAATTGTTTTTTATTTCTAATGTATGAAATATACAAAGAGAAATATTCGAACTCGAGAAAAACATATTCTTGGGATTATATTTGTTTATCTGTGAATGCGATAAAACAAAAACCGTTTGAGCTAGATAGATACCTGCAATTTATTATATAGCTTTTACACCAAATTTACGAATTTCTACGAAATTTTAAATTTATGTACAGGAAGTCTTCCTATCCAGCTGTCCGAGTACAATTGAACGCAATAACTACAAAACGTAAAGAGCTACACAGATACAATTTGGTACACTGATTAAGCATCAATAATGTAGATTTGTATTGCATTCGGGGCCTAATTACCAAGAGAATGACCATTTGATTTGCATATATATATATATATGCATATTTGTTTGATAAACACTACCAAATACATATTCGATTTCCTGGTACTTTTGTATTAACTTCATCCCAGAGATTAATCGGCAAAGATCACACGCCAAACTCAAACTAAAGATCGATCTTTCGTAACTGTTATTCGCAAACGGCTGCAGTGAATGCACAAGTACCGATTCTCTATGCTATAATGTTGCAAAGTTTATGGTATAAAAATTGGTTTCAGATTTTTATATACAAACTCCACATGTTTGAAAATAAAGTTCCCTAAAGTCCACAGTTTTTGTGGTAGTTATAACACCTTTATTATAGAGTGTATAGGAGAAACTATAGGAGAGACCAACTCCTTTGGTTTTATTAAATAGAATAGGTTAGAAAACGAAAGAGAGACAGCGAAACGTTTTTTAGCTCTGTATCCACGAGGACCTACAGCCTCTGAAGCTTTTGTTGAACGATCTTTTTTGCACTTCATCTGACGGAATCCGAAGATGCTATGTCAGCCTATAAATATTAAAAGTAAGTTTTTCAGAAAAATATAGTAGTGCGAAAATATCGTCTATAGTTCAGCAACGGATTGTAGAACCCTCCGCGCTTTTGCGCATGCGTTAGGATGGGTTTAATTGGTCAAAATAAGGGTGAAAGGAGGAATTGTTTACATTTACTAGTATCTAATAGGGGTAATCCAAGGTCAAAGGAAATACCGGAAATGCACTCATCGTTCCGCGTTTCACCCCTTAATGAGATGGAATCGTCCAAATGAATCTGCCGTCTCAGAATCTGCCGACGAACTATAATGCGTATTTGTTCAAATTAGAATCATAACAATACAATTGATTTTTTTTTCTTTGTTATTATTAAAAATCGAAAGTCAAGATTTTGATTCTCACAAACAGATTTTTTTAAATCCTAAATCAAAATGGCGATAAAATATCGTCTTTTATCTATAAATTGAATATGAATCAGGTTTAGAATCTTCCTTTTTAACAATAGAAGTATAAAGATTAAATAATTACTGTAACACATTCATTCAAATATAAAGTCTTTATTTAGATTTCAAATTATAAATATTGCGTCAACGCTTTTATGCTATTTGCTTAAATTTCTTGATTAAACATTTAAAATCGCATTTTTTTATTGATTTATAGATTTAGTTCCAATTTCAGGTTTTATTAGCTTCATGCTCAATCTTTGTATCTAAACTTGAAAGGTAACTCTTTCGTAATGATTCAAAGAGCAAACATTTTTATGTATTTTAAGAGGGATTTTTTTTAAGAAGGTATTTCTATGATGCGAACGGAAACAAATTAAAGGATCTGCTTTATTCCTTAACTACTTTTTTAATGAAGAGAATTAGCCGTTGTTAGTTGTTATAGAGTTTTTAAAAAATTAAAGTACTCCTTTTGGAAAGTAGCTGTTTCCACCAGATATCACAAAAGATATATGGCAGTATATTTTTCAAAATGAGTGTTCGCCTATTATGTAAGATATTGCATTTGATCCAATTTGCACGGTAAATTAGGTATTTTGATGTAATTTCCTTCTATGATCTCAAAATTTATAAAATCGTATTTGGTTCTCGATTGAAAAACTGCGTCCTTTCATTTTACTTGATGCGTTCATATTGGGTGACTTTTGCAAAAATTTTCATACAAAATAATATATAGCAATAATAATTATTTTGTACTAGTCGCGAAATGAGTTTTATGATTCCCTAATACATTTATTAATAATTAAAATTAAAAAAAAACATCATGCGATTGAAATTATAGAAAAGTAATATTGTACGTTTATAGACTCTCATTATATAAAAATGAACGAAAACCATATCAAATGCTAGCCATCAAATCACATCATAATATTTATAAGTTTTACTATTGAAATTTACAATTATAGTTTTTTTTTTTTCTTTTTAATCTTGCTTATAGTCAATTCCATAAATGCAAGTAGGTTCAGAATATCCTAGCTTAACAATTTTTCTTTCTGTTATATACAAAGTAATACAAAATCCAACGTAAAAACTGTTAGTAAAGATGCGAAACACAAAACCATGTTAAAATTTCTTAGGGGAAAAAGGTTAAAACGTCAGTCGGATGATCTAGAGGGAACTATTTACAATTATCTTAGTTGGGTTTCAGCACTAATCACAGTTTACAAATACCAAATATTGAACATGCTGACCGAGGTTCTTAAAAATATCCACTACCGCAATTAATATTTGCTTAATGTGCATAACTACGAAAGAATTCCTCATTGCATGAGGTTAAGCGAGCATTCGAAAGGGTTCGTATGAAATTGAGTGAATCTTGCCTAATTGCGAATGGTCAGAACATTAAACAGTTCTTGAGGAATTGAGCATGTGCAGCAAATGAAATTTTTAACCAGTATTGTCTAGTTATTTTTATGCCTTCTTATATGTTCTAGTTCATCCTGGTGCCACTTCCAATCATATATTCTAATGTAATTCTGACTTGTTTGGGAGCTTTCTGTCCCTCCAAATGGTGATAAGGTCCCAGCTGTAGTACCGGAGGGTTTCGGATTCGAGACTCGATTCCACCAAAGAATGCTGTGTAAATCCATCACAGCCAAAAGTCTTTCCGCTAATATGATACGGAAGTTTGGAAAGAGAAGGTATCAGTTCAGATCTCGTCCTTGTCATCCGATCATGGTTCGAAATTACGAGGTTTGTCCCAAAATAGCCAAAGTTTTTCTTTAAAACGAGACATTAATATAATTAAGTTTAGTTACAGATTAAAATGTTAATGTTGGTTTTTTTTTTTTTTTTTTGAAATTTAAGACGAAACTTAATTTCGGATCTGAATAGTGTCTCTCTGTTTTTTTTTGTGTTTTTTTTTTTTTTCCCTCAATTTTCCTTACCATGACCTCAGTTGGTTCGAACCCGATCCGCACGAGTTTCATCATCTGCGATTGGCAACGATTTAAACGAAAGGAACATAGAAAGGTTGCAGTTGTGAAAAGAGAAGAAACACATACGCGTTCGGAGTGTTGTTTTTGAACTAACAAAATATGTTAATGAGGTATGTTTTTAGCCTATTGTTTTTCTTTATTGTGCTTTTAACGAGTAGATTGGACTATGTTTTATTTTATGATAAATACATTACTTTAAATTATAACCTGATCTCCTAACTGATCCAGGTTTAATGCAATTCATTGTGAACTAACTCTGCTAAAAGTTGTCTTATACAACAATTAAAAATTTCATAATTACATCTACAAGTTAAACAAATCAATGTAGAAGTAAGAGATTGACATATTTTTAGCTTGCAAGAAAATTTATTTCCTCCCGGAAGTACAAAACGCATCTATATGTCTAAAGAAAAAAACTTTAGTTTTGGCAGTGATTCTCAATTGGTAGAATACTTCTCTTAAGTGAACCAGAAATAACGCAAAAGGAACGCAAGACTTGAGAAAAAGCGGAACGAAAATAGAATCCAAAATAAGAAAAAGAATGCATCCTCGTAATTAAAAAAATTGTTTTTCTCAAAGACGATACGAACACATAAAACTAATAGCATTCATTTTAATATTACTGATCTTTCCAAAATGACTTGAAAAGAGTCACAAAAACTGTTATAGGAATCTGCCTCTAAAATGCTATAAAATGTCGAGAACCTTTGAATTATGCTATGTGTTTTAGTTATTAATAGGATATGAAAGAAAGTAACGACTAGTTCTCATAGAATACCGGTGAATTACCCTTATGCAAATCCTGACTTAATCGATGTAAAGTGCAGTCACCTAAGTAAGGCGTTTCAAGTGCGAGACTCGGAATGAAGTTCAGCAGGTGTCCCAACTAACCTAACTACGAGGTGTCAAGGTTTTAACTCCGCTGAGAATAGAATGCGAAAACCATCAATAACGCCAAGAAAAAACCCTTTAATTTTGCTCGCTCCCGTTTTCGCAGCATTGTTCATAACAACCGACCAGCAATAAAAACCGAAACTAAAACAAAAATCCCGAACACCTAATCACCGATGCCAGCCACGGAGGTTCGCTTCGATCTGGTAATAATCGAAAACTTCTTTGAAGGAGGGGGGAAAGGAATTATTTTAATCGACCTAAGAATCGGTGTTCACCTTTTTGACCGCTGGCCTGGCAATTATATTGCGCACAAGAAGCCACGGCAAGGTCGCCAAGGAGGCATTGTCTCCTGAGCGAGTACGAAGAATGGACGAGAGCGGAGAGTAAAATTAATCATAATTACTTCGAAATATATCGAAAACTTGGCGAGAATTCTGATTCGTGTGCGTTGGATGGCTGGCTGGTGCGTTTGTTTGCGCGCGTGGCTCTCAAAACTGTATGAATGGTTGGTAAGGAGCTGTCCTTTAAGTGGCCTTTGGAAAGTCATTTTCATGGTGTGCTCGTGAAGTGAATTATTCTCTTCAATGGATAATTATCCAAGCAAATCGGTCATTCCCTTTTTTTATTATTATTAGTTGGAGACAAGCAAAGAAAAAAAAGCTTTTATCTGATTGACATCATGTTGCCAATATTTTAATATATTAAGCCATAGCTTTCCTTGTAAAGAAAGTGAAAAATTTCTGTGTTCACAATCCGAAAAGTTGTCCTCAGCAGATAGTTAAATAATCCAAATAAATTGGATATCCATTTTTCTATTTAAAAAATTATTGAATATAGATCGCACTTTACGTTAATATTTAAATCAGACATGTGTTGTTGTTTTTTATTGTGAGTATCATGTATATATGGGATCATTTTCATTAATATCGGTAGCAAAAACGACACCCAAAAGGGATTTCATCACATTTTTTAAAGTAAATAAAGCATTAGTCTTAAATATGATTTCCCTGATAAAGGTGATATGCGATTTAATTATTGCTTTGAATTGTAGAAAACTTTTTTTTAGTTATTAATCTTTGAAGCGGAAGGTTCAACTAAAGATTTGTCTGTAATTTTTACAATAAAATAAAAACTAACAAGCTCGAAAGAGGAATCTCATGAAATGGTACTTAAAAGAAGCGAAAGTATGCAAGTTTAATTATTTTTGATAAGCCTTGGAATTTATTTAAATATAGTCTAATAACAACCGATACAACTTTCTAATAGCAACTTTCTAATACAGATCTAATAACAAACGATAACAACTTTAAAAAATAAACATTTAATTCCAATCATAAAATTTAAAGGGAAAAAAATTCAAACAATTAAAATGTTGAATCAATAGAAATTAACAATACTTTCATTTAATACATGAATCTAGTTACTTCATGTCCAGAGGAATAACTCTATTCCTGATTAATTTTAAATGCCAAATGCATATCACGGAAACTGAGAAATTTACAGTGAGGGGGACATAAAGTAATGAGATCAATTTATTTTGTCATTTGACATATGTCTACCTCATCGGAGTTATAAATACTCCCCCCCCCCATTTGGAAGAAAATGAATTATCGCTGCCCCAAAAGCGCTGAGGAAAGAATTATAGTTGAGTCCTAATAGCTTTAATAGTTGAGTCTATTCTTTACATAAGAGGGGCGTATCGTCATCGATATAAAGATAAGTCAATCCTACATCTATACCCACTAGAGAAGGGAGAATAAACTATCATATCGGAAGCTTTTCATCCCAAAATAAATGTACCTCCCCACCCCACTCATGGGGAGTCGGTGCATGTCTAATGTATCTATCATAGCTTGAAAATATATCTTACAAGAAGGTAAAGGAGGTGACGTCACAGCGCAAAGTATGATAATGTATAATTAGATATTATACATTAACATTTGGATAAGACATCACTTGTGTTGATTCGATTCATTATTTCTCACTGGCGTCTTTTGACGACCATTTAGTTTAGCTGGGATTATTGAGAGAAAAATTTCGAAAAATATTGTTTACGCTTATCTCTTTTCAGCAAAATTTATTAAATTCTGATCTTCGTAAACTTGCAATTTGCATGATATTAGGCTTTGCACTTATCAATTTTCTTTATCTACCATCTCTTCTAAAAACCATAATCGGAAGCAGGTCGTTATTAAATTTCAACTAGCCCAGTAACTTTGATGAAATAAAATATATTTCGTACATAAACTATATATGAATACTAAGTAACATCATTCGGCATCGGACGTTTCTGTGTAATACTGAATTTGTTTTAAAATTTCTGAAATATTTGTATGACAGAGAAAATTTATTTACTAGTTCAGTACAAAGTTTAGTGAGTTAAAATAAAGCAAATTTTTTAATTATAATATTTGTTTTTAAATATGCGAATGTATTATAGCTAAGAGCAGTAATAATTAAATATATACAAGCTGTAAAAATTTTTCCTCACTGATTACTTTTGAAGATAATATTACTCCGTAATAATCACAAAAAAAAAAAAAAAAAATCAAGAAAGTCCATGGTTTGAGAAAACTGAGCAATATTAAAGAAATATGTCAAATCTTCTTACTCTGAATATCAGAAATAGAAGAAATAAAACCAGGATAAAATATTCGTAGCACCAATAAAACGATTTGAATTTTATTACAGTAATAAAAGGGACTGTTGTGGAATATGCTAAAAAATATTTTTAATTTATATAAATTAACAACAAAATTGTACTTCAATTAAATAAGTATAATAAAAAGATATATTATAATTTTTAAGAGAAGATATAATGCTTTTGAAAATTACCGAAGTAAGATGATAAAATTTCGGTTAATTTTTATTGAATTAAAATTTTGATTAAATTTTCAAAAATGTTTAGAAGATCATATTCACACCTTTCAAAATGCGCTTGTCCCAAATCGCGCGGCTTTAGCTACATGCAAGGTTTATCCTATGCAGTAGCAAAATAAAGACGCAAAGGTTTATTAGTATTAGAAATTAGTGACATTAAAAAAAAATATTCGTAAATTTTTAAGACTATCTGACTTATATTGAAGTTTCAGTTACAAACATTAATGGTTTTTTTATTATTATTATTAAGATAAATATCTAACAATTTTTTTTGTTGGAATATTCGATTAATAAGCAATTATTTTAAAAATATTCTTCAAGTTTAAAATGTAACTGCATTGTTATATATTTCGTTTCTCAATCCTTTTCACTAGCTACCAATGTAAAGAAAAGAGGCTAGCAAAGAGGCTCATGGTGGTTAAGGATTGTTTGATTCCAATTTCTTTAACAACAGAGAATATTTCTCTCTTCATTCCTCTCTAAGAGGCGGAGAAATTGGAATATAATGAGTTTATACCGATCCAAAATGCTATGCAAAATGCAAATTATTTTCACTAAGTTCCATCTTCTGTTCATTCATATTCCTAACAGGATTCAATTGATTCGCGAATCATAACAAGCTCGCCAGAAGGCACGAATCAGTGACATTGACATCGATACTAGAGCGACACATTTGCATAAAATTCAGACGAAGAAGACAGAGGAAAGCGATAGTAATGACAAGAGAAGCTCTTCTTCTAAAGATAGGCACAAAATACCGGCTACGGTCAAGTAAGGACCAGATGAAAGTGCGCCTCTAGCCACATAAAACCCCGTTACCTGAGGATTCGGCAAATCTGCCGTCGCTGGACACTTTATTCTGTCATATGCGAGTGAGAAAGTGACGAAGCGAATCGAAGCGAATCCAAGAATGTGTCACTTCTTCTCACGACTAAAGCGAAATGAAGAATACATAAACAAGATTTAGAAAAATAAGCCTCAAAAAAAGAAAACCCAAGCCTCGACTTCTCCCTTTTTTTATTTCCAGTAATTGAATTCAGGTTTGGCGTGGGAGTACAAACATGTGGATTTTTTTTATACATGGGATTATGAAATCTGGGAGTAAAAAACGAAGTTTTGTGGTTTGTAATTCAAGTGATTGTTTTGGTTCATTGAATGGTAGAATTGAAGTCGAAATAAAGTTTTTTTTAAATTGTGATAATATCTATAAGATGGCATACTATCTATAAAGTGAGTCATATGGTATGCAACGTGTAAAATCGTTTGAATCATTCTACGGAAAAGTCCTCTGAACCTATAGCTACCGAATGTGGTACATGTAGTTACTTCTTATATGATAGGTGTTCATTACGAAATGCTTCTCAGAAATCATAATTAATTCGAAATTATAATGTTTTTCATCAGTAATTTCGGAGATTATTAGCGAACATATGCCATTTTTATACCACTTTAAAATCCAGGGGGAAAAAAACTTTTTTGTGATAAGTTTTATTTCTCCATTTTTTTTTTCTCGCATTAAAAAAATTATTTTAAGCATATTTTACAACAATACTTTTATTGTTTTAGTTATTTTTTGCCTTTCTATATTATTGCTGCTATTGAAAAGTAATTATTTTAAAGAAAATATAATTATAGACGAATCTAGCCAGAAAAATTATGAAGATTCAATGTTTCTAATTAAAGACTTCAATATCTCTCTCCTTTTTCTTATCTGATACAAATTAATCTTATTTAGCTTGAAAATGTACTCCCTTATGATAAGTGATACGCTATGCGATATCTCCGAATTTCAAAAGGCGAAATATTTAAAAATTATGTATATATTTATTCCATTTCATATAAAAAAAATTGTTTTAAAGCATTGAAATAGATAATAAATTTAAAGATCAGTTTCTTTGCCATTTTCCAATCAATTGTAATGCAATGAAGCTTGACGACTAAAAATAAAAAATTTGATTTATTCGAAAAATCGGATTTAAAAAAAAATTGCTTTGAAACTGAATATAGCAAGAGAAAAATAATTATTTTAAACTATAAATGTTAGATATTTCAGTTTTAATAAATAATGCATTATTAAAATGATTTATCGTTCATTTATTAAGTTATTATTGTTAAAAATTAAGAAATATTTCATTGAAGGAGTAATTGTTACAAAGAGATGATGATTAGTATTTGAATACAACAATTATGTAATAAAATTTTGAAATAAAAATATAATTCACTTGTAATCTGTTAAACGCCCATAAAAAAATTGTTTAAAAAATTACAGGTGTTTTTTTTTTAATTATTATTATTGAAAACATAGTCCAGCATTAATGTCATAAAAAAGAACCTTAAAAAAATTTTCATTTTATGATCAGGTAAAATACTGAAGAATTTAACGAAAAAAAATACATCTGTAATACATTTCTTTAATCCTGTTGGACTTTAAAGAAGACAATTTCGAATAGCAGACGATATTTTGATATCATTTGTAAGACATCGGGAATTAAATGATCAAATTCAAATTGCTAATGCATTTAAAGAAAAAGCATCATAATCAGCAAAGTTTCACTGAATTCTCAAAGTATTTTTTTAAGCCAATCAAATTGATCTTTTTTTTAATTCTTTAATAAAAATCCTTCCGCAGGGTAAGTTGTGGTTTTTTAAGCTTTCTGATTTTTAGTTAAGATCATGCTATTCATATAACCCAGAGAAGTTTTCATTGTGTAAATACGAAGGTGTGTCAGCTTTCTTCGGATACTATTTTGAACCTATTCTTTAGATAATTTAGTATTAACTTAACAGTCGGTGTGATGTTCCTTGACAGCGGGCGATCACATTATTCTCTTCTAACCTGAAAAGTTTCGATAAATTGATCGAACAAACCCGATTATGTTTCATTTTTTTTTTATTTATTGAATTGAAATTTGCTGTGCATACGACCTATGCTATACGATTTTTTCAGTGATGAGGATTTTTTTTATTTATATAGTTTGAGTAATTGTACAGCTTGAGAGTAAAAATGAGATTTATTTAGGAAAAGTTACAATAATTCCTTCTGTATATAATGAATGGAAAACGGAAGATGTGTGCTTAAAAATTGGAAATGTATTCTAAAGGGTTTTAGTTTGAGTGAAAAGTGTTCATTTCAACTTACTAACTTTACTTTATTCTGCTCCATATGTTCGAAAATAAAATATTCAGAAGAAATGATGATTATAGTATATTAACCTGTTTTTGTATAAGAGATTCAATTTTGGGTTTCTAGATGCTAAAATAAAATGAAAACCTATTTGCAATTTTATACCTTCTTTTTTCGTTCATTTAGATGGGTTTTAAAGAGTCTGTTGGTTGGCTATATAACACATTTGAGGATAATAATAATAAAAGCTGATTGCAGGATTATTTGAACTTGACTCTAGCAAATTTAAATTAAACGAAATAAGTTTATTGCATCATTTTAAAATGAATATTTTTGTTATATCCAAAATGCTATTAAAACGGACAAAAGCGAAATTATTTTTATTCATGTATGTCTATCTTCCGTATATCGTCTAAAGATATAAAATTGAATCACAAAGCAATAGCAACAAGAGAAAGATAAAAACATCAAAAAAAATTTTTAAATCCTCGTCTGTTCAAATTAATTGCGTTTTTTTTTTTTTTCAAATATTTTGCGAGCTTAGTAAGATAATTCGATTAAAAGCGATTACCAATTTAAAACAATGTTCATCGCTTCATTTATTAGAGTTCTAGCTCGGATTTCTTCACTAAAACATTTAAGTGATAACCTATAGCGATTAGCAAATGCAAATTTCATTGCGAAAAAAATGTAATATTTTTAGGAATGTTTCAATAACGCTAGCAAATAAATCATGCTGGAGGAATAAGTGTTGTGGAGGGGCGGGGGAGAATTTCCTAAGATATTGATACATTGAAGAAACTGATATGATTTTTATCTAATATGGAAAAAATGTAATTTCATACAAATAATTTTCTTACTAATAAATTTTATGAAATCCCAAAACACTTTTCTTAAAATAACTGTTTTTTAGCAATGTAGTTTTAATCCAAAAGACTTAATACATTTTCTACTATCTCCCACCACCATCAAATATATAGCATAGCTATCTTATTTGGTCCTGCTATTTTATACGATTGATTTTAGTGAAGATGGCTAACGACTAAGATAAGCATCTACCAAGTATATTTAGTTCACCTTCTCCTGACTTCTCAATTGAAACCGGACTGTTTATGAACAAAACATTCCTTACATTCAGCACCACAAATGGTGCTACTGGAAGCAAAAGTCCATCACCGATAACAAGAAAGATTATAAAGCCATAAGCTGCAGGATTTAAGGCCCTCAATGGATTCGCTCAATACTTCTTTATCTCTCAAAATAGCCTTTTCTAGCAATTCCTCAGGTGCTTTTCAGAAAATCTCCGCCAGTGCAAAGATTGCGCTTCGGTCCAGAAGAGGTCTCTTTACAAACAAAAGGGGACGGAAGATTTATGGCCAGCCATCAACAAGATAATCCTGATGGACAGATATCTCGCCTCTACCTTTGCGACTAGGGATGTTGTCCAGCTATTTCGTCGCGTTGGGCGGGCTGAAGGTATGCCCACGGGAGACCTACGCCCAGCATTCTTTCGAATTAGAGCGGTGCCATTGAAAACAGTTAGAAACTTTTGTCGGACGAGCCCTTTTACCTGGGACATTACAAAAAAAGTTTCCACCTAGCTTGTTGGTCTTTCTTTAGGTTAAAATGTTTGGAAACTCGGAGGGGGTCATTAAGTTAGACGAAAGTCAAAGGTCAACAGGAAAGATCATGATGAATTCCTTTGGTCATTTCAACTGACCAAAACGAAGTAAAATAGCCTCTTTTTAAGTTTTGTTGACCAAATATTTTCACACGCTCAGGAGGTTGAAAAATGATTCAGCATGAATGAGCTTGTTTCAAGTTCGAAAAAGTTAAAGATTGTAATTTTATTATCTAGAAAATTTAATTTTATGTAATTAAAGAATTTATATTAAATTAGATTTTAAAAGGTATTATAGATTACCAAAATGTGGAAAAACAGTTTATTTGGCAAAATGGTCGAAGGATAACTACTCCACTTTAGTTTTAAAAGGAAGTAAGTCTCGAGAAAAGTCCGTTTTATATAATTTTAATTGTAGATGAAAAAATTGAGGTCTTCCAAAACTAAAGTCGATCGTAAAGAAATGTCGTGTTATTTCAATTATTATTAATTTCTTTATATTCAATTTTATTTTTATTTCTATTACATTATACAATCACAGCTAATTATTTAATAATTAATTAAAAGTATTACTATAAATGAGTAACGGTGTTTCGAATAGTTAGGCTTTTGTTTTCGATTTTAACTGTTTATTAATTAGTTTTAGACTTAGACAAATATTTCATCACTCTTTTTATTGAAATTATCATAATATCTAGATATTTTGTCGCAGTCGGTTTTAATTCCAAGGAGTGAAATATTTAGCTCAGTAATAAAAATAATCTGAAATGAAAGAAAAACTATTATAAAATTTTATTTTCACTCATAATTCACTTGGAAAAAAATTCGGTTTGTGATTATTGTAAAAATATATAGTAATTACTTGAACAACCCATTCAAAGATGCAGCTCCTATTATTCTTTTTTTAAAAAATACTTGCTGTCTGCAGACATTGCCATTAACAAGTCATCACCTTTTTATTTTAACTTTCTAATTGTGTGCGAAGTTCCAAAATTGTAGTGAGCATCTATTTTATTTTTACAATTTTTTTAATTGTATGTGTTTGTCTTTATTCATTTCGGTTATTTTCCTAAAGCTCATGCTCTTTAAAAAGCAATTTATAATCAACCACATAATGATAATTTTATTTTTAAAAAAAACTGAATGAGCCGCCGTGAAATAGAGACGTAAGCCAATTATATCATTCATAATGAAGCAATTTTATGACCTAAAAGACCTTTTAACCCCCATTCCAAGCTGCTTCAAGAAAGAAACCACTGCATCTTGAAAATTCAGTATAATAAACCAGTGGTTCCCAAAGAAAGTTCTTCAGCTCCCTGGGGAGTCCTGGCTTCTTTATAAGAGGAAAGGAGGGAACTGCCAAATATAAATTCAGGGAATTTTAATGCCTTTTGTTACCTTTTACGTTCTCGTACACGAAATATACAAAAAGAAAGTATTGTCATCATCAAAAAATTCGAATTTCAGATTTTGACATATGTTCATATTTTTAACCTCACCGAGTTCGAAAAAAACATTTTGTAATTATATTTGTCTGTCTAGGAATATAATAACTCAAAAATACATTAAGCGAGAAGTTTGAAATTTAATGCGTTGTCTTTATATTAAATTTGTAGATTTATATCAAATTTACTCAGTAAAACTAATTAAAATTAAATTTGTAGTGAAGTTAATTTTCCCTACGATTACTATATTTACTGGAACTCATTCAATGAATCTTTACGGGTCTTGAATGCATTTTATTTACTTTTATTATCTAACATGTGGAAGAATTATTCAAATAAAAAAAAAACTAGTTTGAGTTTTATATAGTGCACCCCCCCCCCCATTCAGTAAGAACGCGTCCCCCACCCAAATTGAAAAAGTTTGGAAAGACTTAATTTAACTGTAAGAATGTTACATGATTTGTTACATAAATGAATTATTCTTGCTTCATTAATTTAATTCGTCTTTGCGCTTTGATTCATATTTTTATCCCTATTAATTTTGCTTCGTTTCATTAATTTGAAATAATTTAATAATTAACGTTAAAACATTATTTATTTTATTAATTAAAAAATTATTTATTTAATTTTATACACTTTATTTTATATTTTTTCTCAAAAAATGTTCTGTAAAAGAATATAAGTTACCCAATTTTTAATTCGTTGATTAAAAATTGGGAAATTAATATTTTATTTAAAGATTTACCTAATTCAAAAAAATGAAAAATCTTTGAAAATGAATTTTAATTAAAAATAAAATTCTTAAATTACTCTTACTATATTTCATTCCCCTCCCTCTCCCTTCATATATATTTACAGTATCTTTGCTGAAAATTAAAATTTAAAATGATAGAAAGAAGCTGAAAATAATAAGCATAAGATTGATTTAGATTTTTTCGTGTGACTGAATTGAAAAATGAGAAAATATTTAAATACTAATTCTTAATTGCGCTTTATCGAATCATTCAAGAAATCACATACATTATGTACTCGTTTAAGCTTATCTTCTTTATGAACTGTTTATTAATAACATATAAAAATACTTTTGTTAGTGTAGAATTTTCAATTTTAATTATCATTTTTTTAACCTTTAATCATAAGTCTTTATTACAAATATTATGGCAATTTGAAATTTGTTTTTCTCAAATTGTTTATCTGGCTGCGACACATGGATGGAATCAGTAAGCAATTAAGTAGTAGTTTAATTTGGAATTTAAGAAAGCAGTGTCATCGAAAACGCACAGATATGAAAAATTTTAGAACACTAATTCACCAGGGAGTGAATTATAAATCGTTTTCTAATATATTGATCAGTATTAAACAAATTAAGCCAGATAAAAGTTTGTCATAAGATTATTCAAAGCATGATCAATGATAAGAATAAATTTTATACATAAAGCGTGTATTCCTACTCAAGCTTCGTGAAATTTGCTTATAATAATCTTAAATAAGAGTGATAGAAATCTACAAAGTATCATTGTTAGATAGAAGACGGCTTAAAATTCAGAAACTTTATCAATCTTAACAATATAATCAAACATGAATTGCCTTTCTTGAAATATTTGTAAAAATACAAATCCTATCATTTATTTTTAAGAAAAATGGATATGTTTTAAAGAAGTATTTCAACTTGTATTTCTTTCTCAATAATTTTGTAAAATGTATTTATATATCCTATCATTCCTTCGGTAAAAAATATGTTTACGTAAAAGTTAACCAGTTTTTCTATAAATGAATCGGATAAGACCCATTTCTATGCCGGCGTGCCATAGATGTTTCTGATTTAGGTAGATATCACCTTGGCACGGTTACTATTAAAAATGATTATCTGATTACGATTAAAAATGGACTGTCCGTCCTTATATAGCTCTCATGAAGCTTCAAAATGGACCATTAATCTAAACTAAACCGATCGTTTCTGTTGAAAAAGGGCAGTGGTTGTACTCTTTCTTTAATAGGGTATTGAAGGATTTAAGTTCGCTCTCTTGCCAGAATACTTAATCCATTGATGATGGATCGAGCTTCAACTCGGCTTTTCTCTTTTACTATCTTGGTTATTACACCAGTATCCGCCGGTGTATAGGAAGACTTCTTAAAATTCGGGACTTCCATTTAACATCCCCAGAATCCCAGAGAGTGCCATTTCCAATAAATAGGATTATAAAATGAGATTTTGGCCCGACAATTCCGAACTTCTTACTCATAGTAAATTTTCTCTAAGAATACAAAACAAGAGTTCAAGGTCGAATTTTGGGGGTTTTGAAATTTGATCTTGATTTTTAATCGATTCTGCTCTGCATTTTGCCTTACTTTTACGTTTGGTCTTATTATTATTATTGCTTTTATTTAAAAAAAAAAATGTAAAACATTTTTTTTTTTTTACTGGTTTATGTTTCTTACTTGTTTTACTTATTTATAAAAAAGTCTTTCTATGGTTACACAATAGTATTTACGTATTAAGCTTTTAAAAGCACAATTTTACAAATAACCTCTTTATCTACGAACTTACACTTGGGGGAAATTCTTTTTTTACCTTATTTTTACGTTTGGCCTTTAATTCATAAAAAAAAATATAAAAATACATTATTAAAAAAAATCATAAAATGAAAATAAAAAAATTGATTTCAATTTTTATAATTTTTAGAAATGTTTTTTATTAATTTTCTGGTCTTTTTACTTTCTGGTATACGTAGTAAAGAGAAAATGCAATGATCGTCAAAATATTCAAACTCGAGATTTTGACAGATCCTCACGTTTTAAACCTTTCGGAGTTCGAAAAACACATTTAAAAAAAAAATGTCTGTCCGTCTGTGACAAAGATAACTAAAAAATTCGTTGAATTAGACCTTTGTAATTTGGTACAGGGTCTATACACGAAATCTGCAGATTTCCATCAAATGTTGAGTAAAATCTGTTCAGAGGAAGTCCGTCTGTCCGGCCACTCGAATATAAATTAACATGATTTACAAAACGAAGACTGCTAGACAGATAAAGTTCGGTACACAGATTTAACATCTATAAAGGAGACACCTATCAAATTTTGAGCAAAATCCAATAAAGGATTGACAGTCTGTCAGATTGCTTTTTCAGAAAAATGCTGAAGGGTAATTCAAAAACACAATAACTTAAATATATCGAATTTGGTATGGGATTTTGAAACTACGTGCATAGCTTTGTTTCAGATATTTGATCTAGTTGATTGTGAAAAACAAAGCACAGATTCGATTTTTCGACACTATCAATCATATGCCAGGGATTAATAGCCAAAAAACACGCCAAAGATGACACGACAGATTCAGGAAAAATGCTTAATTGACGTCAAAAGTTAATATTACATCATAAGTATTGTACGCTAATGCCATGTAATGCGTTCTCTGGAAAGTTTAATAGACAGTATGCGAGAAAGTTTTTAGGGGACCAATGCCGTCGGTGTAATCATTTTAATTATTCATAGGGAATTCTCAACAAAACATGATTTCTATTCTAGTCCTTTAAATGCCAAATTTTGAATTTATTTTGCCTTAACTTTATGCGTGACCTGATTTTGATTTTATTTTCGCAAAATTATTAAAGGTAATTTCCTAAATAATTTTCTGTCTTTTTTTTTTTTTTTATAATGTATATTTCATACTATTGTATTCAAAAGATTTCGCTGGCCTTGAATCTCTACAGAAAATTATGGGCTCATCATTCCAAAACATTTTGCAACAACTTGAATGAACCAGTTTCAATCTTCTCAAGAACACTTCTTGCCTTTATGAAACTTTTTGGTTGCAGATAATTTTTAAGAATTTGTTCAAAAAATTGTTTCTGTAAGCAGAGATGATTCGTTACATTTAATGAAAAGTTTGCTTCGACAATTAAGTCGAAAAATTTTTAATTACAAATTTAAAGACGATACATGGACTTTTAAAAAAATAAATCCTTCGTAATATAGAAATTTTTTCAAATCTATCAGATAGGAAGATGCATTGTTTTGAGTATTATAGATGTTAGTATTAGTTGAATAAAATCCTGAGAAAATAGCATTTTTGAAACAGATAATGTTTGGTCTTAACTATTCATTATAAATCATTTTTATGTATACTAGTCATTTTTTAAATTCGCATATCATGGACATGAAATTATTTTTATACTTGATAATCTGATTTAGAAAACAACATAAATATAAGAAATAACAGCAATCAGGATATTTTTTTTGAGTGGATATATTTCTATCGTGTATAATATTGAAGAATGCTGAATTTTATTGCAAATCATTTTTTTTGGTGAAAATTTACTATACAAATTTTTTTTTTATGTTTATGTAAATATTATGCAAATGCCAAAGTGCCAGTAGTGAGATTCTCTTTCATGAAAGAAGGTGCAACCAAATTATAATTTAGGGGAAAATAAGTGGCATAATCAAAAAATGGAAATTCGAATTTTCCTTTTTATTTCCCTTTGTCTCTTTGTCTCTCTTTCTCTCTCTTTTTTTTGAGGGGGGGGGGTATTTCATCATGCAAGCACTTACTAGAATCTTTTAATTTTAAAAGCCTGATACAACAAAAATGAAGAAGGAAAAAAAACTATTAGTGTAATTGAAAAATAATATTAAAAACAGTAAAAATTGCAGTGATTATCTATATAAGACAAAAGAAACATTTTGAATTGGCTACCATTAAGTATAACTTTCTCATCTTTTATTATTAGCTATGTCTTCCCATTATTTAAAATTTCTTTACATCAAAAGCAAATGGAATTAAAAATCGATAGTTTCACTACAATCTTAGAGATTTTGCTTTCAAATGAAAATACATTTCGCATTTTTTTTCCTTCTATCAGTCATTTAATGATTAGGTTTAATTTCTTTATTAAAATTAAAATATTAAAATTCATTTTAATAGTAAATAAAAGTTAATGAATTAAAAAGGAAATATAAATTCTAACACAAGCATTCATTAACAGATGAATTCCTGTTTTAAATGCTTAATTATTAACCTATAATTTAATTTATGTAATGCAAAATATTAAAAAAGATAAACAATTTAATAATGAAAATGTAACTATTAGATTAAGTCGAATTCAGATTCTTCGTTTCGTTTAAATTCTGGAAAAATTCAAAACCGTGTGTGTGTGTGTGTGTGTGTGTGTGTGTGTGTGTGTTGCTTTGAATGTCTTAATTTCGCCAAATGGCAATATTTTTCTTTAAAACTGCATTTCTTGCTTTATATTTCTGGGCAATGTGTGCTAAATGGTTCTCTGTCGAAAAATGAATAATTTCATAACAGTGGATGAAATATATATTAAAGCTTTCAAATAGTATTATATGAAACATTTTTGCCTTTGGTACTCATATTTTTGTGGTTTCCTCCGAATATTTGCCACTTACAGCTGATCAACACTTTACCTTTTAACCGCATATCATTTATTAAAATAATCAAATAAACCTTAATAATCTTCGGTCACTTATTTTTACTATAACAAAGTGAGTATATAACCAGAATATTCATCTATGGAATTATATCTTAACATCCAGATGTCTTGAACGAATTTTGATCTTACTTTTCATAGCATTTTATTCACATGAAAATATATACGATCCATCTGCCACATTCTTTTCTAAATGGAACACAAGCATTCCTCAACGATTATTCGTCAAATGTTCATGCAATTCCCAAGAGTGTGCATACACGACTCAGGATAATGCATATGTTTAAAACGCAATGTACGCATGGCTTAGCGAATGCTTAAGTTCTACATCAGTCAGCGGCATAGTGAAGAAAGATTTGGTGATTGAGAATGGATCGCATCACCTGTTGATGGATGAGTTCGCTGCATGGGGTTCGCAGCGAATTCAGCCTTTTCAACCTTTTTCGGAATGCGCGGAGACTCATCTCAGTGACGATTGGCTGTTCGTTTTCTTTATAAATACCGTATACTTAATATCTCAAGTCTGGCCTTTCAGTAAGATTTTCGACGAGAATTACGTTTCTAATCAGATTTTTCCAGAATCAATTAGCTTGAAACTTTGAATTAATTGTCTAACCATACTTCAATAGTGCCTACACCACTGCAACTGATACCATGGCAAATACTACCAACTATTACTGCCATTGATTAATTACTCTTTTTCTAGAAGCTCAGAAATACTGCTACAGATACAGAAAGTAATAGAAAAAAGTAACAGAAAAGTAATTAAAAAAATTTTGTCTTCAAGTAATCTGTATATTAATTTCAGAAGAGTCTCGATGAATCTGAAATAAGTCAGTTCTTGCATTTGCTCATTTGTAATGCATTTTACTGAATTTCATTAAAAATGCACTATTACACATTTCAAGATGTCGCAATGGATTCATCCAATATATAGCTTTAAAAATTTTCTTCTTCTTATGTATAGCTACACTGTGAAAAAGAAATAACTATTTGATATTGTTTGTTTTAACTATTGATTTGTTATTAACAATTTGAAAAAAATTTCCATTTAATAAATTTTTAAAAAGAAAAAAAAGCTTTTGATATAAAAAATATTATTTTATTATTAATTTTATAAATGTATATATTAAAAATGTGCACAAAATTTATTGAAGTAAAGATTGAGTATGAATGATCTCACGTTAGGAAAAACAAAATGTTAAATTTAAAGACAGCAAAATTTTGAAAATACTATTTGAAATATTTATTTAAAAGTGCTTTTTGTCATATTATTATGTTAAGTTATACTTTAACACATTCCAAAACAAACGAAATATTAATATATATTAATATAATGGCATCAAAATATATTCACATAATAATTATTTTCTTAGTCAGTCGTTCTGGTCAATTTCTATAACATTTTATTTAAGATCTATGAGAATTTAAAAATCAAATTGGATGTAGGTCGATTAAAATAATTTAATTCAAAATTCGAATCGAAATAAATATCCATAGAGATGATATGCAAGAATACTTAAATTTTTTTTTATGTTCTTGATTTTCAAACAAGTGTAACGAACTATTATAAACTTTTGAAAACCGTTGAATGAAATGAATTATACACTCAAAGGTTTCTCAAGTAAACTTTTCTTTCAATTTGGAGATAATCTTTCAATGAATTATTTGCCATTAACATTCTAAATATGCAAATAAAAATTCCTTCTCTGTATTTACTTGTTGTTAATATGACATTTTATTGGTGCATTCTCAGAATATTAATTAATTTTCAATTAACTAAATAATAGAAAATTAATTTCCAAATTAATTAATTTCCGAAGCTTTATGTGTTCCCATTTTATATTCAAACTGATGAAACTCAGTTTGAATATAAAATGGGATCTCAGACTCAAATGAATATTTAAATTAAACAAAAGTATTTTTCTTAATGTAATTTTAATAATTAATTTTCCTATAATTTTCAGATCTTTAATTTTGTGATTTGATACGCTTTTACAAGAGGCGTATGTCACGTTCTCTCCGATTAAGAACCACTGCAGTTTAAATTTCTAGAACTTTTCCATTTTCATACTTTCACATCGACCAAAGAAAGAAATTCATTCTACATAGATTATCGATTATCACTGTTTTTAAAATGCATTATAAATCCGAGGTTACTTAGGTGGACATCGTGTACTTCTCGCTGTTCCACTAACTAGATATAATGCTGACTACATTTATTGCACAAGATTGTGGTGTTTTACTGTTTCTATAAATATTTTTCTCCAAGAATATTGTTTGATGTTCTTTTAAGGATTCATAAAACAGAAAAATATTTTTATTAATGGAATTGGTATTTTCTCTTGAGATCTTTATAAGTAAGCGCTAAGTTATAAGAAAGATTCCCACTCTTTTCAAACATTCGACATGGTCCTTTAGACGCCACATGGTCGCCTGGACACATGTTACCTGAAAACTAGGTTCCAAGAAAGGGGAAGAAGCGGGACACAAATCACTCTTTCAGTGGAGGGACATCCCCCGAGGGAGCAAAAGAATTGATGAAAACTCCTGACACACCCTCCTGCTTGTAACTAACGACGGGGGTTAGTGGTAGCGCCCTTGTCCTGTTTTGGAATCCGTACCTTTCCTTTGTCTAGGCCTTCTACAGATGTATTCCTTTAGCAAAACTTACATTCATACTAATCGCCATTTAAGAGGACAGTTCGGATAATGATAGGAAGGGTAGTTTCTTGCGGAGGGGTTGTATGGACACAAATAAATGACAAGAGGGTGGAATATGTGGTAAAACAGTTTTCACCGTTGACATCAGAGGGACGATTAATACAATATCTACCCCTTTAAGGTCGGAAAACCGCAAAGGGTTGAGATTCTATGCTTCAGAAAAGAAATGATTTGGCTGCATTTCAAAGTATTTCAGAGCAAGTCAATTTAGAAGTAAATAATAGTTTGTGAAGAATGGCGTATGAGTATAGGTTATGCTTCACAAATGCACACGTATTCTTTGGTTCAACTTAACAACTAAATGAAGTAAGACTCCACACTGCACGTTCTATGGCATGTTTCTTGCTATAAAAGAATAGAAAGCTCTTTTTTTTCTTCAAGTAATGCTTCTGTTATTATTTCTTATTGCGAATTTTGCATATAATCGATTTGATTCGACATCGATAAAGATTCTTTAAATAAACGTTCATAATTATCTTTTTCATCGATTTGCCCTTTTGAAATTATTTTAATGTATAGTTATAACGTTTGGGTAAACAATTTTTATTCTTTTTGAAAATTTGATTTTTTTTTATTTGTTTAATGTTGCCAATTATTTCCCATTTTATTAAAGCTTTTATCTGGCCAACTTTATTTAACTTTATTGTGGCGTTTTATTTACGCGAAATGGGTACACGGAATTTGGACGGAATTTTTGGGGAGCACAAATAGAATTAAAAGCAACAAAGGTATATTCTCCTTCATTGTGATTGACAAACAAATTAATAAGGTAATAAAATATACAATTTCCTTAATAAAATATATAATTTCCTTAATAAAATATACAACGCAGATAAATAGATGCAACAAACAATGTGTGCAATATTTTTAGTTAATGTGAATGTCAACTTGCATGTAAAATATTTTTTTATATATATGACTTGTGTCATGTAGTTTTCATGGCAGTAAAGAATAAAGTACTTTCTCTCGTTGACGGATGTGGCCATAAATTTGATATAAATCAACAGTTTTAATGTTAAACCATATGCTAAACACTATAAATCACCATTTCTCTTAAAAATGTTTATCCCCCCGTATTCGAGAAAAAGGCAGATTATGATAGTCAGAGTCACTTTTTAGTTGATTATAATATTTTGCCAAGTTGTATGTATTCGCATTAGAGAAAATAAAAGAAAATATTTTTCATTTTGAAGTAGCTTTATGACAGGAAATGTGGATGACCTGGCAATGAAACTGAGTGCTCCGCTTGAATAGTTATCATTACTTTCTAGATTCCGCTATAGAAACAGTATCGCTATGCATTACTTATTTTATAATTATTCAAATTGAGTCATTTTTTTGTTTATATTATTTAATGATTTATAGTTATTCAAAGAACATGCATAATGTTTGGCAATATTTATGCTTGTAATAAATTATTTTATTACAAGTGAGTTTATCAAAGTTTGTAACAATGAATTAAAGAATTTTATAAAAAAATATTTTATTATAATTATTTCACTTTTTTTTTATAGATTGTTTCCTTTCCTTTCTTTCTTTTTTTTTTTTTTTTTTTCAAAATTGTTAGCAAACAAAATAATAAATTTTAAATTTCATCAAGATTTAAACAAACAAATAAGTTAAAAATTGAAATTTTTAAATATTTTTTTATCAATTTATAAATATTTATCGTTTTCATTCAGGAACCACACTGCATTTCAAATTATTAAAAAATAATTAATTAAATATAAACATTACATTAAAATTTTTCTTTAGTTTCTCTATGATAAAATTTCAAACTTTTTTATGAGTGAAATAGATCTGAAAATCTCAAAGTGTAATTATTTTAAATTGTAATTTTTAAAGTAGCATGAATTTTGCTAATATCAAGCTAAAGGTTTCTTGTAAAAATATGTATTTTTAGGATCGAATTTCTGGAATGCCTAGTTATTTTTTCTAATAAAAACAAAAATGATTGCAATTTTAATGAGTTATAACATCTTATTTTTAATCTGAGTTTTGATTTTCGTTCAAATTATAACTAGTTCACAATAGTAATTTTTAAAATTACTATTCCCTTTTTACTATAAATTGTTTTAAAAATTATTATTCACAATAGTAGTTTTTAAAGAACAAAATTGTCATTAAACTATTTTCCATGCAGTCACAAAATGCTTGTGCTGTTTTATTATTTTCATGCTTGCCTCTATTCCACATTAGATTTGCAAAAAATCGATGCAGAATTTTTTTATGAATATTTCTTTGTTTTTTAATTAAAATATGCTTTATATTTTATTTTAAATTCTGTTAGTATTAATGCTATATCCAATTTAAATCTGGAATATGGATATGAAACCGGCATGGATATAAATAAGAAATCTTCTCAAATAGCTTTCATATTTAGCTTTTGAATATTTCAAATTAATCAAATTTTATATGAATTCGGTTTTAAAACAACTGTAATGCAGCGGTTTTTGCTTTTAAGTGCTATATGTGCTACTTTTATCTGTAGAATTATTTGCAAACAGGTGTAGGACGAATTAGATTTTTAACTTCGATTAAAAAACAGTAAAAGTGATACCTTTATTTTAAAAAGTACTGATAAAAGTTGTAGAAAATAGCTGCCGCAGAAACAGCTAAATATTTTTATTGCCGCTAAATTTTTTTCAGCCGTAAGCATTATTATTTTCGGGTTAAAATATGATTAGACGGGTTTAGTTTACATATAATGTAAAATAAGAATATATAACTTGAAAATTTTATTTTTAAACGATTTTCCTGTCAGTTATATAAATTCAAATATAGACTCAATTTCTCAAAATATCAAGTAACAGAAACACATTTCCTCTCATTCGTATTCACAGACATGCTGCAAAATTTCTTTAACTAAAATGACAAACAAATGACTTATGATTCAGTTTTAGTAAATGGTATTTTTGAAACATATTTAACATGTTATGGTTAAAATAAGGTTACTAGCTCACTATTATGAGATAATATAAAGCAAAATTGCAATTATATTATGCAGGATCTACTAAGATTAGTGTCTCACTAATACATATAGATTAGCAGATAAAAATATAAATCCTCTCTTGAAACCGTTGTTAATCCACATTTGTACGTGACCCACAAGCCCACGACTGGCATCAAAGTATTACAGATGAGCCTTTGTATATTTCCGAATTTCAATAGAATTCCTTTACAAAAATTTGTGCAAGCCTTTAGGGGAAATTCTCTGCTATTTTATCTATAAAGAACTTAAAATGCATTTCTTCACTTGTAATCAATCAAGAACAACTTGAATGCTAAAAAGATATCACTTTTGAAGATGTTTCAGCTTTTACGGAAATTTCATAGATGTACAATTTCTTTAGCATATATCTAGTTTCGGACCTACTAGAGGGTCTGCCACAATAAAGGACACATCTGTTCGACTATTTCACAATGTCATTGATGGATCTGGTTGCTCCCTTTTAGTCTTAAACATAACAAGTAATCTCTTTTTGCGGCTTTTATCTGCCCCTGCCTAAGGTTATGGCATCTTAACTTTTGTTCTATAAGAATGGTGATGTTTTGCACTCACAAGCTTCAGAACCATGTATTATCGCATCTCTGAAAAGGATCCGTTCGGTATGATAACAAAGACCATTATCTAATGAACAATGGTATGTTTGCACCTGTTTTTTTTAAAGTCGTCTATGTTTTGTAAGCAACCCACATGTGTTTGGCATATGTCTTCAAAGTATTTTACGATATTTCTACTGTACAAAGTACTGTACATTTGAGAAATTTGATTAATACACATTTCATTTAATTCAGATGAAGTAAGGAATTGTTTTCAAATCAGTAATGAACCAACGGAATTCATCCTGACATTTTTTTGCAGACTCTCCAATAAAGATATTTCCTTCTCGCTCCATAAAAATGAGGACCATGGGTAAAACCAGGAATGCTTTGTATTACATTGGCAAATAATAGTGTAGGTCTTTGGCATGAATCTCAGATTTTTGTTGAATATATATTGTGAATTTGCATTAACTTTGGTCGCCTTGTTGCAGACCCATTGAACACAAAATTTGTTAAGAAATTACAGTTGTAGTTGCAAGAACTTACTTTCAATTTGGCGAAAGGGCGAAAGTAATTTCATGCATATAAAAGCATATGTGTGTGAAATTACAGACCGATAGATGGTCTCGAATCGACTCTTCTACAGATTCGGTTCAAAATTTGATGACAATTTATATTTTAAATGCTAAATCTTTTTACCAAATTTTATCTGCCTAGATCTTTGAGTTTTGTAGTTGTCGAGTTCATTTATACTTAAACAGATCGACAGACATATTCCTTGTGAATAAATTTCTAGCAAAATTTTGCTGAAGTTTACAAATTTGGTGATAAACTCTTATATTAAATTTCCCCCATCTAGCTTAAAGCGGTTAGAATTATCGTGTTCATGGACAAAAAAACAGACTGGCACAATTTTATTTTTCGGAATTTGAGACGTAGAAATTCATAAAAATCTTGAGTTCGAATATTTTGATGATTACTATATTTCGTAAACGAGAAATTAAAAAAACAATATTTAGTATTTTTAAAAAGTGAATGCAAGATATTAATTTTTCACTTTGCAATTCTTCGAATAAAATAGAGGCACAGTATATTTATTTGTTTTGGAGAATGCTTTTTATTAGAAGTTGTTGTATTATTACTATGCATTAGTAACTTGTGTTAATTATAGAGTGCATTAGGTAACGAGTCAGCATCACATCATATATATTCTTTCATATTTAGTCTGGATGAAAAATTATTCAAAAAATAATGAATGGTGTCTACCACTATCTTTTTAGTCTAACAATCAGCTCATTTGATTAAATATTTAAAATGAAAATTCATTATTATTCCAAGAATCATATCTTAATGTGGAGGAAAAATTAAAAGAAAAACAATAAAAAAAATCTATACCCCCTATCTTCATAGACTAACAAGCAACTTATTGAATCAATTATTTAAAAAGAAAATTATTTAGTCTAAGCATCATACAGATAAATTCGTTTTAATAATATTTTGAAATTTTTGTTGCCTTCAAAAATATTTTCTTTATATTCAGATCCCTGCTATATGTCAATTCTTCCACATTGCTTCGTTTCAAATTTGCAAAATTCAGTTATTTCCAATTTTTCTGCCATTTCTTTTATCAGCAATTTCGCTAACTTCTTATAGCTAGTAGGTATTTTTATATGTTCCTCACTTTCCAATGGGGGGGGGGATCATGAATGGTTTTCGTTTCATACTTGTTTCAAGCAAAAGGACCAGCAATTTTTTTTTATTTGCCACTGTTACTTTATTTGCATATTTTATGTTTGTAAAGAGGAAATTTTGTAATTTTTCACTCATTGATATGTTGACATTCTTGAATTTTCTTACAATTTTGTGCTCTTGATTATATTGTACTTCAATATTATTAGAACATAATTATCAATTAATCCATTCATATGATTAAATTTTGTTTCCTCAACAGTGGCGCCAACTGGCCGTGGAAATAAGAAATTTATTTCAGAGCACCATGATATGTATGATAACATATTGCAATTAAAAAATTCGAAGAACAGGAAATAATTCTACTTTTTAATCCACAAGTCTTTTTATACTCTTATTTGATTTCTGTTGGTTCATTTTGCAAATGGCTCGTTTTGGAGTCCATCTTTAAAACTGAAAGAACTTTTAACCTGCATAATGTCTCTAAGTTGTACTCTATTTCGAAATATTTCTAATTCTTGATTACTCATGGATGTTTCAAACTGATAATCATTAAATACAAGAATGTAACTGTTCAAAAAGAGAAACCGGTATGTTAAAGTAAAATTTAGTAAAAAAGATTAGAATTAATAAAGCTTAGTATATATCAAAAAAGCTGTTTTATGAATAATAAAATGAAGATCAAAGTTAAAAATGCCATGTGCAACATTTCTAAATGAAGTATAATATTTTAAATAGAGGAAAATGAAGGTTTCCGAAGTAAATTATTTTAAATTGAAATTGTCCATGTCAATTCTTGTAAATTTTGTCCAAGCAAAGCTACAACATTTTTACAATTTAAAACTTTCTTTTCAAGTTTAATAAGGCATTGTAGGATTTTTCAGCGTATTTTCAACAGATCCACTTTATATGTTAATAGTTTATATTATATATATATATATATATATATATATAATTAATGTTATACTTATATGTTAATAGTTTTTAGTACTTAATTGATAAGTAATTCACGTGTTTTATTTCCCTGTTTGAAAAATCCTCATTAGAAAACTCATGTGACCTTGGATAGAAATATTAGGATTAGGAAGGCAAGAAATAGAAAATTAGGAAGAAAAAAAAAAAAAACTAAACTAACCTTAATGTAGAAATATTTGGGAACAATTCTACTTGCATAGTGAAATCGATTTGCCTACTTTCACGAAACAAAAGTAACTGCATATACTATTCACTACGTAACTGCGGTTTGTTTTAGTCTCGATATCTGTTCCTTAGAAGATCTGCTTTATATATGGGTTTAGTGACTGTTAAATACGAAAGTCAAAAAACCTCCCATTAGTGTGGCTTAAAGTTCTGGTGATAGACTGCCAACTTAGTGCCATCGTCATCATCTGATCATTATTCAAGATCATTAGGTCCATCTACGTATATACCTAAAAATGTTTCATAACAGATATTAGTATAATTAGACTAAATTAAATGGCATCATTTACTCTTTTTATCTAACAATCGCAGAATGGATTTGAAAATTAAATTGTAGAACCATGTTTGAAATGTAGCTCGTATGCTGGAATAGACTCCACCACACAATTCTTTGTAATTATTTTAATACATTGTTTATATCTAAACATATCTTTCTATTGCAATCCGGATATCTCTCGCATTTCGCCATGCGAGCGAGCAAAAAACTCCATTAACTATTTCCCTGCTATTGACTTTTTCTAGGAACTCAACTCCGATAAACTAACTATAATTTATCACCTGCTCCTCTTTTGCATTTTTGTTTATTTCCAACTCTTCCCCATCTTATCTGCCTTCGACAAGGGGCGAAGTTGTTTGCGCAAAAAGCCCCAAACTCAATCGATTCCAAACAAAAAGCTCCGCGCGGTGTGTTTTTGGTAGAAAATATAGGAAAGCCACCCGTAAGTTTTTCGGCTGAGTTTCCGCATCCGCTTCCGGACAAAAATTTGAGGTTTTTAGAAACACTTGGAAGCAGAACTAATTGCCTTGCCCCTCGCTTTGATATTTCCGCTATTAGGCCTTTAGTTGCTTTGTTTGGCATTGCCAGGCAGTGTTTTTTCGCATTTGTAATGACTAGGTGCTACCATCGTTGCCCACCTTCCATCTTATTATATATTTCTTTGCAGGGCGGGAATGGGGTGCCCTTTTGTCTTTCATTCAAAGCCCGTTTTGAATAGAGAGCGTATGCTAAATAGGCTGAAATGAAAACTTGTTGACTAGCTTGAATGGACGGCGTAGTTGTTGCGCAGTTTGTTGCAATTTTAAGCTAACTTGCATAACAAGAGCATCAAGGTCACGGAATGGTGAGTAAGGTCAGTTTAAAAAGGGGGAGACTTCTTGAATGAATTTTCATCTCTGTCAGAGATCAGAAAAAATAGTTTTTGTTATGTATGTACACATCGATTCCCGCTTTCTACAATCTCTAATTAAAACGCTTATGGGATTCTCCTTTAATCAAACTCATATATTTATTTTACCTTTATTTTAGAAATGAATACTTATTTGCACCTGTCAAATGCATGCTTTTCAATGAGTCCCTCATTAACCGCTCTCTTTCTGCAAACTCCTTTTTTAGGAATTCGATACTTTCTAATACAGAAAACGAGCAAGTAGATTTTGCTTTTGCTACTTTCTTGTACACAAAGTAAGCAGAGAGATTCTGCTGTCCTTATTTTCTTATACAGAAAGTAAGCAAAGAGGTTTTATAGTCGTTACTTTCTTGTGCACGAAGTAAGAAAAAAATTCTACTTTCGTGACTTTTTTTTTCATGAAACAAGCAAGAATTCTACTTGTGTATTTTCTTGATACACTGTCTGAAACAATGTTTTTATGGGATTCTAACTCTCCATCAAAACATTCAAGCCCGTACTTTTGCCAATCATTCAATCCGTAGTAGGATTTTCACTTCCGTTTTTATTTTTAATATGACACTTTGTCGAAAAACGAAGATTGTCTAGAATTGCAATGTCTTGAATTTTGTAGATTACTACATTTTAAAAATTATAGTTTGAAAAAATAAATTATATCGATACGTAATAGGTATATATTAGAAATTTTGACTAATAGAGTATTAAATAACTCATTTGTAACTAATTTTGAACAAAATCAGCAAATAGACACTTAATTTTACCTTCTCATATATGTAGTATAGAGAAGGTATATTAATCGTCAAAAAATTCGAACTTAAGAAACCTGAATTCTCCCCGGTTTCAGGCTACCCTGAGTTCGAAAAACACATTTTTAGAAAATGTCCGTCTGTCTGTCTCTCTGTGACAAAGATAACTGACAAATTTCTTGATCTAGACTTCTAAAAATTGGTATACGGTCTTTATACCAAATTTGCAGATTTCTATCAAATTATGCGTAAAGTATATTCAATGGAAGCTCGTCTGACCAGCTGTTCGAACATAAATTAACACAATAACCATGAAACGGAGCGAACTGCATAGATAAAATTCTGTACACAGACTCAACATCTATACTGTAGACAGACACCTATCAATTTTTCAGCCAAATCCAACTACGGGTAGATTGTCTGACAACTTTCAGAATCATGTAAACACGGTAATTCAAAAACGCAGTGACTTAAATATATCAAATTTCGTATGGAATTTTGTGGCGACAAATGCAGTTTTGCTCCAGATTTTTGTTTCAATCGGTTCAGAAAAACGTGTCTAAAGCACAAATTCGATTTTTGTATAGTATTAACCGCACACCAAGGATTCATCGCCAAATATCTCGCCAAGGATGGCACGATAGATTCAGTAAAAATGCTAAATTCAAGCGAAAAGTTAATATTTCGTAACTATTGTGTGATATTGTCATGCAAGGCTTTCTCTGGCATGGCAAGTTTATTAGAGAGTATGTGAGAAAGTTTTGGAGAGACCACTCCCACTCCTTACTTTCGATTTTCTGCACTAACTATTAAAAAAAATAACATATTTTCAAGCATTATTTTTATTTTGCTCGTTTACAAAAACTCGTATTTGGAAGAGAAACATTCTGAATTTTATTTTGTTATCAACAAATTAGTCTCTTGCATTAATTTGAATCAATATTAATGTAAACCATTAATCGTTGAAATTTTAAGGAAAATAATACATAATTTCCGATTTCTAAATGTAAAATGAAAAGCGAATTTTAAAAATATATTTTAATATAAATTAATAAAAAATATTAAGTTAATAAGCAAAAATGAATTTTAAAAAAAAGAAAAAGAAATGATGAATCCGGTCTGAAGACTTTCTCAAAGGTCACCCTGAGACAGGAATTCAAACAAGGAATTTGTTCTGTGAGGAGTCTGACTTTCGTCCAAAAATATTGACCCTCGTGACCCGAAAATCCCCTGAAATTGAGGTCTTAGAAATAAACTAGTTTCACAGAAATAAAACAATAAATTATAACTTCCAAATCCAAGCGAAATTACAATAACACAGCATAAACTACAAAAGATCACTCACAAACATTAACTTATATATAACCTTGCTTATATTAGCTTAATATTTTTACTAATTTGGTTAAGTTCATCTGTGATTTAGTAGTAGCAGAATTAGCACTCTCTAAATACATTTGCATCTTTTTAAATTTTTTTAGTTTGATTCAGAAATAATTTCTTTAATTGAAATTTCATAATATTTGTAATTTTGATTAATTTCTTTTAATATAAATTATATATAATTAAAATTTTTAGAAGTACACAATTTTGATTTTACTTTAAAAAGTTAAAATATTCTTTTAATTTTACAGAATGCATTAATTATAAAGCTGGCATAAAAAAGAAAAAGAAAAAAAAAAAAAAAAGACTAGTTTTCAATTATAATAAGTTTCGGAATTTTATTTTGAAGAATGATATATCTTAAGCAAAAATATTTATAAAATATAGTATACATAAACAGTATTGATCGCCGGAATATAACATGTATTTTTTAAGGATAACAATATTTATCAATCTAGATTTGAGAAAAAGTTAAAAGTGTTTATACAATGTAGCTAATATTTATTCCTGTGTGTTTCAAATGTATGAAAAAGTTAAGTTAAATTTCTTTAAAATGCACTAAACGAATCATCGAACAGAAGAAAAAATATTTTGGAATATATAATTTGTAGAATATCTTATATTCTCTATAACAGACAGGCATTCTAAGATATTTTTCACAGAAAATTATTTCTCACAACTTTCATAAAACAGCTCATCGATCTTTTATTTTGATCAAAACAAAGTAATCAACGCAATTAGATAAAAAATATCTTTTCTTCCACCTACTGCATCGGAGATCGTATCTATCGCCAATAACTTCCGTTAGAGATTAGCAGGCGCTTCACAAAGGGCCGCCAGCAGAGCACAAGGAATAGCGCCAAATACCAATATCGCTCATCCAAGAGGTCAAGGAAACGCAGAGGTAAGTTGTCTTGTGTGAACAAAACAGCCGTTATTCCCAACGGTTTTCCATATCCTATGAAGAAGCTCGAATACGAAAAATGACGGAAACGGATGTTCGACTATTCCGTGCGGAACATTAGATGTGAGCGCTAAGCCAAGAAGACAATGTGGGCAGGGCGAAAATTATTTTCCCGCCAAATTTGTCTTAATCCAACTATCTGTACTTCATTTTCCATGAATAGGGAAAACGCTGAGATCAACTAACCATAACGAAATGCAATGGAAAGAAGAACAAGTGCATTTAAAATAACGTCTTTTGGAAAATATTGATTGTGTGCGAGAAATAATTATTGATTATTATATATTACATCAAAGGGAATTTATCTTTTAGATATATAAATAATCGAAGTCTAATCAGTTATAAAATAAGCGGTTTTTATTTCCTTTTAAGTCATTGAATTCTGTTTTATGCTCTAAATAAATTGTTAAAACATTTTCCCCTTTTAAAATAGATAAGTATTGTTGAATTATTTGCAATAGCTTCTGGAAATATATATAAATGGGTTAATAGCAAAATGCTGTTTATCAATTTAAGCTGATATAAAAATATCCCAAAGTAATGAAAACTTCTCATTATTGTAAAAATAATAAACCTCAAACCTTTCCTGCCAGAAACTTTAAAAACATATAAATTATGTTGGCTGTAAAATCGTAAAGAATAGGAAAATGCTTTGTCCTTGATATGCAAACCTCTTGAAATAATAAGCAAACTAGCTACAAATCTTATAATATTTCTCGCTTCATACAATGATCTTTTTCTTCTTAATTCTTTTGAAAAACATCCTGTAGAAAAATAACTTCCTTTTACTAGAAATTCTCAAATCCAATTTAATGAATTAAAGATGCATATAAATTATAGTTGTATTAGCTCTCCAAGCAGTGTATCCTTTGAATATCTCTTTAACATGTATATTAGGGATTATAATTGTCCCTCAGACAAAGGGTTAATATAGAATAGAAACAAAGTTTCTGTATGATGCAGAAAAATGATTTCAAATGCAAGTCTAAATTCTTTGAGTCCGTATGAGTTTTGGTGTTTTCTGTATTCGAACTTAAGAAGTAACGCATACACTAATAATTCTGTCTTTATGTTACTCAGTTTCACAAAAAATATTAAATTCTATATCCTAATCTCTTTCTATGTCCGGTTGAGTCAAACGTGAATGCTATTAATGTAAACAAAACAGTAACTATATGAAAGAAAGTTAGATATTAGTTAATTGGAAGATATTACAAAACTAGACTAGCCATCTCCAACGAACAGCCTGGTCAGCTCATCCGTCATATCAATAGCGTTAATTTAGTTGCTAGAGTCAACTAGCTTTGACTAATTAAATTTTAGCACCACTAAAGAAAGTATGCTTGTTCCAATTATAGAAGTGCTCTGTGAATGTTTTATTTTGCGATATTTCTTAAAAATGGACAGCTGAGAGCAAATAATTAAAAGTTTTCATATGAAACTATTGAAAAGCTAGCATACAATGGATTTGGATGAGTGACTGTGCTGAAATATTTCCCCTTAGAAAGTATGCAGATAAAATACATCTAAAAAAATTGAAATGAACAAAATGTCAATTTATATGTGAATTAAAACCGATCAATCAATAGATCCCATTTCTGAATGCTTCATCTTCACAATCTGGTCGTGGTCTGTATCCACGAGGGCAGTCATAAAACAGCTCTTGTGTAGTTTCGAAACTAGATGCTGATCTAACAAGTTCGGGTTTTCCAATATTTAGCATCTAACTTTTTATATCTATTTGAATTCCAACATTTGAACGATGATTTTTTTATAGCATCTTCCTTAATGGATTTTGAAGAAATGTTCCCAGTAATTAATATCAAGGTAATTGTTTTTAATATGTATTAAACTTAAGATATTTTGGAATCTCGCTAAAAAAAAGTCTTCGTAAAATGTTCTTTTTTTCCCTTGTAAAAGGTCATCATACATGAGATATTAACAAATTAAACATTCAGTACTCCAAAGAAAGTATTCTTATTATTTCCTTTTTATGGCTACAAATTGTGAATTTGATATCAGTCAGTCATAATTAGCTTCTTTAAAATTGCTTCTTTAGCTCTTTGAATTTGAATCCAAAGGTTGATAATCATTAGAATGACATGGATCGGAAGCGGGTTGCGAAATGGAGTTCGAGATGAGAATTAGAATAATGATTATATGCCTTTTAGGATGTTCATTCATTAAAATATTAAAATACAATAGCCAGCAGATTTTGAGAAAATATCCCCCAAGCTTCAATATAGCTTATATACTGATAATAAGTCACCTATCATCTAAACCACGCAGTCAAATTTTGTTTTCTTTTAAAATCATGTTAAATTAATTTACCAATTCAGAAATAGTTTTAATTAATGTGTATTTCATTTTTATATGCAAAAATATTTATTCTCTCAATTCTTGAATTATAATTTAAATTTTAGAAGAGAAATAATTATAAATTTATGTCTGTACATTTTTTTTTTTTTGCATATTCAAAATTTTATAAATTAAATTAACAATTTAGAGATGGTTTTAATTAATATGTTATTCATTTTTGTATACAAAAATAAACGCAAAAATAACGTTAAAAAAGTTATATTTAAAGAAATAATCATGTTCATTCATGCGGTACTTGAATTATAATTTAATTTTTAGGCGTTAAAATAATTATTTATAATTATTTTAACAATAAAAAATAATTTGAATAACTATTGCCTTAAAATCATTCTAAGTTTTTAATTTTTGAATCTTAATAATAGCAAATGATTTGTTATAACTCAACAACACTGTATTTATATTTGGAAATTAATGAGGGCAGCTGAAATTAACAAAAAATCTATGAAAAACGTTCTCACTATTAATAAATGAAACAAACAAGTAATACAAAAAAAATTAAAGTCAGTTCCTACTTTCGCAAGAATTGAACTCGCATTCTTCACCTTCACGTGAAAAATACTGAAATCCTTGCATTTTTCCGATTGAGCTACTGTCTTTTAATATTAATTTTCATTGCAAACTGCTAAAACTCTGTTTAAAGTATTAAAAATTAATTAAATTTAATGAATCAATTAATATTGGAAAAAAAAACTGTATTAACATCAAGTGACATCCACTACAAGTTTAAAAAAATGTATTCGAACTTGAGTGGATGATTAAAAAGTATTAACGATTGAAAATTTGAGCAAGATATATAAATATATATAGGGAGAGTGTGAACTAATAGTAGGAATCGAAAAATAGAAAGAAGGTGTTAAGTTATGAAATGAATTGACAAATAGTTCAAAAATATTTTGATAACGTGATGCAGTATGCTTCGTACGCTGACTGATTTTTTGAAGAAAGATAAATCTTTTTTGAAGGTAAATGAAATTTGTTTTCCAATTGATCCCTTTAATGTGTCTCTTGTGGGTAATCACTATTTCTCAATTCTGCAAGGTATCAAAAATATCTGTCTTATTTCAAATGTTTTGCAATAATTATCGCTCTGGTATGCAATATAAGATTAACGAAATTTTTTATGATGTCGGTAATTATAATTAATATTTATCATCATTTAAGTTACATTTGCAATTCTTTTTCCTGCTTAAAAAATAAAATTATGATTCAAGTATTAAGTGAATAAACATTATTTTTGCACTATACAAAAATTTATATAATAATTAAACTGTCTGTAAGTTGTTATTTTATTTAAATAATTTTCATAATTTTTTTAAAGAAAAACCATTTATATATTTAGTTATTTTTCTTTAGATTTTTTAAAATAATGATTTTTAAAAAATTGGAGAATAAATATTTATTTTTACCTAAAAAATGAAAAACACATTAATTAAACTTTTGGTAAATTATTACATTAATTTTAAATAATTTCGCAAGAAAACAAGTGAAAACCATTAGCCCAGAACAGACCTCAGGTCACGTGAATACTAAAACAGGGCCTTACCAGTAGCTCTGTTCAGACGCTCTGCGATGTTAACACATTATTAGTATATAAGCTATAAGGAAAATCTGTGGGTCATTTTCTTGGAACTAGCTAGTTAATGTGCATTACCATTTTTAAAAAAATGCGACATAAAACACACAACCATTAACTCTTTGAGAGACAAGCCTCTTTTCTTTCGCTCCTGAATTTTGCTTGCATATTCCGAAATGAGGTCGCGTACATGAGGGTTGGAAAACTCTTGCTAAACTTTGGAAAGAAATACTATAACAATATTAAGTTAAAATAAATATTGATACCACGAGCATGTGAATCATTTTATTGAAATTTCACTAATAAAATTATATTTAACACATTTACTGCCAATTATGAAATTTAATAATCAATGTATTTGCAAAATTGTTACCATTGTAAAGAAACCAGAATCGTACCAGTGACGTATTTTTCTATTTAAACTCATCTTTTGTGAACATGAATTTGATTTCGCATTTAAAATGGCAATGAGAAGTGTAATATGTTTAAAAACTCATATTCTGAAAAAATCACTCACACTTTATTTTTAATTAACAAAAAGTATAGTGTAAATAAAGACATCGACTATATTATCTCAGTTTAATCCTTTAACTGGCAAATGATGAAAACATTTTTCTGAAAAATGTTTTTTGGATGGATGTACTAAGTTGGATAATATACATTTACTGTTTTTTGAATTTTCTTTAAAAAAATTATAGATACTTAGAAATTTATTTTAATTAATACTATGTACGAAGGCATGCTTACAACACATATGTAAAGCGTTTGAAGTTGAAAATGTCCCACAAGAGCCAATGACAGCATGTTGCTTCCGAGAAAGCATGACAAATAGAGGGTTAAGAAATCAAGCCTGCGAACAATTTAAACTGGATTTCAGGATACGAATAAAAACTTTAATAGTTAAATTCTCCAACCATAACACAACAATAGGTCCAGGTTTTGTTTTTAACAATGATATGCATACGCCTCTAGTAATACTTCCTGGTTCAATTATTTTGTAAAGGCAAAGACATAGCCACTCGTCTTTCCGTAAGGTACGCATTGATGTTCCTTTCAAAAACAATTTTTCAGGAGTCTCGGTTTCGTATCACCGTCTGACAGCAGAGATTATTAACGAGCCACTTTATGGCCAATAACAAGGCCGTCGATATCAGAGAAAACAAAGATGAAAAATCTGTTTGTCCATGTGTCGGATTCTCTGCTGTTCTCGAGCTTTTCTGCTAGAGAAATAAAACGCTTTTTTGATGGCCGTTGACGACGTCAAAACCGACCAGCGGCCATATTTGGTGACTTTTGATATGAATGCGTATCTTACGAAATCCATTTTGAACGTTCCGCCTGGATGCAAATTAAATAAAACAAATAAAGGTAAATCTTGCAGAAGTTTTATTGGAGCGTCTTACGAAATTTCTTCCATAAAATAGTTGGGCGAATTTTTATCTTCTCAGGTCGAGTTATTTTGAAGCGCTATTTTGATGCAAGGCTTGCGGAAACAATCCAAGAACTATGGCGATGAAACTAATAGCTAAATTTTAAACTAGTCGATCGAATCTTACAACCTTATACCAGCAATAATTATATATATATAAATTTATTTCGTGTATCTCGGAAATGGCCCTTTCGATTTGGATCAAATTTGATATTTTATAACTAATTATTAGAATACTATATTCAGCTTCCGCTTCGAAGTGTGAGCAGTGCAATAGAGTGATCAAAACAACATGAATGATGCGTGCGTTGCAGGTCCTCGATCGCGCTTTTACTTTATTTTTTACTTATGTATTTATATGTAAAATTTTTGCTTTTTATCAATATAAATGCCTTTCCTGAAAAAACGCGATTTTATACACCCGCACACGAAAAAAATATTTTTTAATAACTAACTATTAAGGCCTTTTTCTACCTGCACTCATGCGGACTATGTCATACAGTGCCATCTCAGATCCGGTTTCACCATGGTAAAGCTGAGTGTAAGTTCAAAAATATAAGTAATGATAAACAAACTGTGAAATGAAGGGAATGGGGCATTTGCGCTCAATAAATTATTCCCTACCCCTGTTGCATTGTAGGTTTACTGGGATTCGGACCTTTGGCAAGAAAACTTGGCGCGCATCTAGAGGGGTGACGGTTTTTAGTTTCACATAGCTGCATTCAGAATATAGATAAATTACAGTAATCATCAAAAAATTTGAACTCGAAATTTTAAAGAATATCCATGTTTTTGAACACCCTGAGTTGGAAAACATATTTTTGGAAAATGTCCATCTGTCTATCTGTCTGTATGTGACAAAGATAAAACAAAAACACTTTAAGCTAGACGGTTGAAATTTAGTACACAGGCTTAAAACAAAATTTGTAGATTTCTATCAAATTTTGAACAAAATCCGTTCAGAGGAAGTCCGTCTGTTCGTATATAAGTTAGCACAATAATTATAAAAGAGAGAGAGCTAGATAGATAAAATTTGGAGCACAGATTTACCATCTTTAGTAAAGAGGCCTATAAAATTTTGAGCAAAATTCAAGGGTTGACCGTCTGTCTGTCTGTACTTTCCGAAAAATGTAAATGCAATAAAATTCAAAATGCAGTGGCTTAAATATATCAAATTTGGTATGGGATTTTGTGACTAAAAACGCAGTTTTATGTTATGTCAGTGTTTCTTCACTCGGTCGAGAAAAATACATTTGAAACTGGAATTCGATTTTCGGATACTATTAA
This sequence comes from Argiope bruennichi, assembly GCF_947563725.1. Lineage (NCBI taxonomy): Eukaryota > Metazoa > Arthropoda > Arachnida > Araneae > Araneidae > Argiope > Argiope bruennichi. The sequence continues at coordinate 71,124,103 of NC_079152.1, forward strand.
TCGTATGCCAGGGATTAATTGCCAAATAACTCGCCAAGATCATACAATATATTCAGTAAATATGATAAATTCTCGCGAAAGCTTATATTTCTTAACTATTTTACGCCAATGCCAGACAAGGCGTTCTCTGGTATAGCATCTTTATTAGAGACTATGCGAGAAAGGTTTGGAAAGACTTCCCCCACAGTTTTTTTAATTCAACTAAGTTAATTTATGACGAATGAAGTTTTATAAGATATACACTGGTTTGCAAAAGAAAAATAGTGTACGAAAAGTTTTTCGCGCAACGTAAGAAATATTTAACATATGAATTGTATTTCTTTTCCTTTTTTTAATTTTTTTTTTTTTTTTTTTGCATGGTTGGTATCTCTATTTTATAAAATAACTCAGTTAAAAATAAATTTTATTTCACACATATATTCGCGTTTTACGTTTAAAAACAAAGTTTGAAGAACATAAAACTAGAATAATCCATCCAAATTTTCAATATTTGAAATCCATATCGAATTTTTAGCCTTTATTCAGCTGCCATTCAAAATGTTTAGAATTCTTTTATACGTTGTGTCGAATATCTAATATTGTTTCTTTTGGTGACAGATCGTCGGAATGAAGCATTGTTTATAACAGAAGTATTTTATCCTAAATGTCGCGAGCATTGTTTTCGCCTTGAATAAAATAGGTAAAAAATGCGTCAGTAAAACTGATCCATTTCCTTCATTTTCCTCCAACGTATACTTTTCTCTGCAATGACATTTTAGTTGCCTTTTATTGTTGAAATCAGTTTCTCTGTAACAACAAATGCGGTGAACTCTAACCATTATTAAATCTAAATGTTGTTCGAGTTTCTTACTAATGATGAAAATGTGCCTATTTGAGAGTCAATAAACTAAAGTTTTAAACATTCTGTTTTCAACGATCATAAAAGTATTTTTAGCCTTAATTATTTTAATAGATAATGTTCCAGACTGGATTCGACCGTAATATTTTCGTTTAGCTTGATTGTACCAGCCATTGCATTCACTAAGTAACATCTTTTGCATCACGCTTTTTACAGATGTAAGGCTTTATGATGTAGAAAAGATTAATTTATTTTACCTACCAACATACATAAAATATATATAATAATAGACTTTGTTTATAAACCAAGTAAACAAATTCATAAAATTATATCAAAATATCTAAAATAAAAAAAAGTACTTCCATTTAATTTGAAGCTGAAATATGTTAATAAATCTTGAACATTAAATTTACTTGAAATATAAATTTTCTTTCATTTTTGATTAAGAGAAATACGATGAAAGCCGATTTCATAAATAATATTGAGCATTAATAATACTGAAACAACTGAATGGTAAAAAATCTACTGCATAAGATGTTGTATAATAAATTTTGAAAAAATAATTAAATATTAAAGAAAAAGTGAACAAAAATAAATGTGCAATTGGAATGTTCATTTTTTGAAGTTTAAAACTGTTGGTATAAGTATGATTTTTTTGTGCGTTGTTGTGTGCCAAATTTATTGAAGAAAAAAAAAATTTAACATTTTGATTAATTTTCAATTAATTTTAAATCTAATTCAAATTTTGCAAAACCCGTTTCTTAATAAGGGCATTTACTTTCCAAAATTTTCTTTTTTAAAATGAAGAATTTCACTCTAAAAAAGATTCAAGCAGCATTTTTCATAGTGAGACTCCATATAAAGTTAAAGTTACATTATATTATTTTCTTTCAGAACAACAAAGAAATAAATACTTTAAACTTCAAAACTTACTAATGATATCAGAAAAAACAAATAGAATTTCTTTCTTTTTATGTATATAATTAATTTAGGTAGCTGAACTTTTAAGGCCGAGCCAAATATAACAGAGCTTATAATTCAAGTGTATGCTGAATTATAGAATTCGTAAATGCATAAAATGACAATATTATAGCATGTAGATTAAAATTACATAAATACAAATTATTGACATTGAGCTGCTAAAGTATTATTAAGCTAAAAGAAAATGATATTTTATATTATGATAAATGATATTTTGAATATAAAGTAAATTCAAGAGAACTAATATAATTTATATTTAAAATAAGAAAATCAAGGTTTTAGTAATTCGTCAGCTTTTTCTCTTAATTAAAACTAATATAAACTGGTAATATGTATTTAATATAATTATTAACAATGATTAATGCTACCAAAAGCGTAGCGATGGATATAAAAGGAGGAAAGTATGGACACCTTGCATAGTCTTTGGGTTAAAGCATCTTCGATATTAAATATTACTACAAGCAATAATACATTTACTTCGCTTTCTAAACTTTCAACTACTTTTCCGTTATATACGCTAGGTGGAATTTTTTTTTCTTCCTGTATTCCAAGATTTTTATGGATTAATGTGATTACCTTTTAGTTTTACAACGTGGTATTACATTATGCTATAACAGTGTCAAGTGTAAGATTTAGCTGAATGACCGAGCCATCGCGACTAGAACACTATAACAGTGGCCTGTTGTTTAATGTTCATTATTGGCACCGGTACAGATCCCTTACCATAGGATGTATGCCTCCTCCTCGGAAATGGAGTTTACACAACCTCAACCTCATCACTATTATTATTATACCTTATTCAGGAGAAGCGAGAGCTAGCTTACACATCCGGCAACTTCTCATCCATGCACTCACCCACCCAAATACACGCGGGATATAGCGTTGTATTTCTACTGTAATTTGTTTGAATTTTCATGGATTCAATCATTCCTGATCAAATGATTTGAATTGCATCTATCTAGTTCTGCGCCAATCCGATACTTTTCTAATCCAGAGTTTTCAATAAGGCAGAGATCAGGCAGCAAGCTACTGAAGACATATTGCAATGCCGTTCGTCTACAATGTAAACAGTAGCATTTTAAATTATCTTTTGTAATATTTATTTTGTGTAGTATAATTTACTGCATAATTTTATATAATTTGCGCTAGAAATAACGATTTAGATAACAAACGATTTTGAAACAAACTTCTATTAATTTGACGCTTTGATTAATTCTTCACTTCTCTAATCTAACTTGCTAGCAGATTCTACTTCTACCCGGATGTATGTATTTTCAAAAAATTGCATCCATGTATAAACATGCTGATATTGTCTTCAAGGAACTTCTTCATATGCTTTCTAATAAAGACGGTATCCCCTCCTTGGGTTATTATGGATCTTGAACATCACAGTACTCAGATTTTTATTTTCAGAGTTTCGAGCATGAGTATTTTCGATTTTGTAGAACAGTGAGAAAAATTGAGTATACCTTTCAGACTCTTTTTATAGCACAGTTAAAACAAAAATTTGGCATAAAAATACAATTTTAGAAACAAAATCACACACCAAATTTCATTTCATTTTAAATTACCGTGTTCACATTCACACGAATGTACATATTGAAAGGTAATCAGTCTTTTAATGAATATGAATTTATACTTTAGATGTTAAAACTATAAAAGAAATTTTATCCTCCTAGCTCTTTACGTTTTTTACGTACAGAGAGTCAGACAGACTTCATGTTAATAGATTTCGTTCAAAATTTGATAGAAATCTACAAATTTGGTTCAAAAACTGTGTATCGATTTTGATCTATCTAGCTTAAAGAGTCTTAGAATAATTTTGTTCACAGACAGAGCGACAGATACTTGCTTCTAAAAATATTTCATTGTGGATGCAGGGAGATCTGAAAAATGGAATGTAAAAAATCTTGGGATCTCATTTTTTTCACGATTGCCATAATTTTCTTTAAGGGGACGGCGGACTCTATTAGACATTTTTCAAAATTATTCACTTAGAGTTATGAAATTTTTTTATACATATATATAAAAAAATAAATATGCCAAATTAAAAAAAAAAACTTTTAAAAACGAAATATTTTTTTAAAAAATTAAAAGGTATATATATAAATTTCAAAATATTCCAGGCAATTCAATTTTTAATTTTTTTTCTATTATTTTTTCCATATTTCCCAATATAAGATTATTTGGAATAAAACTGTGTATGGTTTTGTAATTCCAATTATATGCTAATTTTTTGGAAATATTTTTAAGCACACTTGTTGAATTCTCATAAGAATTTTTTGTCTTTCGGAACGAAAATTTATTTTTAACTATTTAAAAACACTCGAAAAATAAAATAAATACCCTATTTTCTTTTAATGTTTCTAAAAAAATCCTTTTTTGTAGTGTGACTATTTTAAGCCAAATTTTTGCGCAGTAGCTTCTGAGGGTAAAGACCCCTGAGCACCCGAGGGCAGAAGTCTGACTTCTAGCTCAAATGAAGTTAGTACACACACACTCGCTTGCACAACCCCTGTTTACAGGGAGGGGGGCTCATTCACACACCTCACAGAGAGAATACAAGGAAGAGAACAACTATGTCCAAACCAGGACTCGAATCCAGGACGCCTAGATCACGGGGAAGACGCACTACCCCTAGGCTAGGCCCCCGTCGAAATCTTTATTATCAATTCTATTTAATTTAGTCAAAAATTAAGACACCTGGAACATTTCAAAGATATTTCAATTTAATTATAATATTATTTTGAGGAAAGTAATTAAAACGTGCTTTTTTCTCTAAGCCTTTGAGATATTCATTTTATCGAACAATATACCTTATAACTCTATTTTAGTTGAATGTAAACTTACATTTTGGTGAGAAAACGATAAAAATAAAATGTCATGTTTCTGTCCATTTTTGCTTATTTTCTAAGTCCACTGTCCCGTAAGTCCGTAGATGAAGAATTGAAATTAAATATGAATGAAAGTTAAGTGAAAAAGAAACATTTCTAACTCATTGGGAACTATTTGTTTCTTTTCCAGTTTCTTCTGCCCATCCTAGTAATAATTTCACTCCGATCGTCGTTATATCACCGATCAATGTCCAAAGATGTCCGCCGTCTTCTTCGGGATTCTTTTCGAGCTTTCTGATTCGGTGATCGCCATTAAGTTGCGGGTGGAGCAAATATCAGAATTGCTGCCGTAATCACCCCTCAATTGCACCACCACCTCTCTATTGTGCAAGAGTCGGCCTCTATAAACATTTGACAAGTCGCATTTTTCAACCACTTTTTTTGTCTCAAAAAACGACTTCCAAATTTGTAGCTCCATTAGAGAGCCAAGTAGGGCGTTGCGATTCCTCTGAACAGTGGACAGTATATTTTTTCCGACTTAATTTTTCCTCCTGCAAAAGATGAATGCATTGTCCGACACAGACACATTTTTTTTTTCTTTCTTGATGCAAGCATTATTTTACGGAAAGCAAACATGTTGAAGTCATAAAAGAATGGATCGTATCAAAGGTTCCTAAATAACGATTTTTGAGGGCGAATTTTGCGAATTGAAACGGATAGAATTGATAACGCCCGATTGTTCTGCTTTTCTGTTCCGCGTGCTTTTGACATATTATTATGAGTCTATTTAAACGTGACGAACTCGTTCGTGAAGTTTTTGGTTTTAGAAGAATGAAGAGGTAAAATATGAATTAATGCGATTCATTTTATTGTCCTCTAAAATCATACGAAATGCTTACTTTATGGTGATTTGGTCTGATTATTTCTAAGTCGTGTTTTTGTGAAATGAAAATGATTTTTGAAAAAAAAAAAAAAAAAAAAAAAAAATTCGCCGGTTACTTATGGGAAAATTACATATGTTGAAATAGCGGTACACAGAAATGCTTACTGAAATATTTCTTGGTTGGACGAACTTGTGACATCTCTGGGTTAAAAGGCGTCCGAATCATATTTGGTTTTAAAAAGTGATATAAATATACAAGAAAATTCTGTTTGAATCAAACGGGGATCCAACGATTATGGATATGCTGCAAATAGGATAATTAGGTGAAGCTCAAGAAATTAAGTGAAAATGACGTTAGACATAGAAAAATAACTTTAATTCATGAAATTAAATTTAGCAAGGACAAATTGCAGAAACCTTCAGAGAGAAACAACAAATTAAATTGCATGTTCATGTTCATAACAAAGATTTAAAAAAAGTTTATATACAGCATAAAATGCATGAAATGGATTTTGGCTGCTAAAAACATTAAGGTTGAAAAAGAATGCTTTGAATACAATGATCACACCCCAATAATTATTTTTCCTGTATAGAAATTTTCCAGGTTCTTTTCATAATGCAATGTTTATAGACAGCCGTATTGTAACTTATGTCTTGCGTAATATCAAAGCCGTCCAAAATGTCCATAAGATATTAGTTGACTTTTAGAAATAAAATCGAGTGTTTTGCAAATAATTACTGCTTGAACATTAAATATTTGCTAAGAAAGGTAGAATTTTGCAAAATTAATCCAATTTTAAAGTTTCCCCCAAGAAATTCGAAAACATATTATTGAACAAAAATTATTTTGATGCCACTGCATAAAACTAAAACAAAAAAATAAGCATTTCAATAAGCCAGATTGATTTCTATATGATTTTTTTCTCCATTTTCAATAAAATTTTAAAAATAATTTAAAGTGCATTAAAGTGATGTGCATTTTAATAATTTTTAACAACATTTTTCATTGCTTTTCATGTATTTATACTCGCTTTCGTTGTGGCTAAATTAAATACATTTGTGTACGTGTGTATGCGCTGCTATCACTGCTAAATAATATAGTTTTAAAAAATAAATAATTTTTAAAAACAAAATAATTATAGAAGAATTAAACCTAAAACACTCCCAAGCTATGATGTTACGAACTAAGAGTTCGAAATCTCCTGCAAATATTAATTAGAATAAATGATCCTCATGAAATTTGAATATAATTAATATAAATTCTGTTCGAATACTTGAGTATTCATATTCATATGACGCTTCGCATGATTGGAGTTATCCTTCACTGAAAGTTTGTCCTCAGGCCACCTCAGAAAACTGGTTACTGGGGTACCAGCACCTTTCTTCCTTTCCTTTACTGTAAAACTGGATCAAAATCTAAAATTTTGAATATAATACCAGAGACCCTTGTCGGTTAGGAGTTGATAATAATTTCAAAATTAACTTTCATAATCTAACATGTCAAGAGTTCCAATTCTGATAATTAATACAAAACTAATGCGTTTATATTTGTGTGCGCAAAACTAGTGTGTGTGTGTGTGTGTGTGTGTGTGTTTAGTGATATTTTAAAATCTAATTTAAATTTTAATTAATTCAAACATTTTAACTTAAATTTGCCCATGTTAACTTCATTCTTGAATGTTTTCTTATTTCTTGATCCAATTCCCACTTTTTATTTAATTATTTTTTAACGCGCGCTCTAAAAAACTGATGACTTCAGCATTTTCTCACGCTCCGTGTGAAAGGATAAAAAGTCTTAATACTTACCACATTCTTTTAAAGATATCTAAATTTTCCTATCCTAAAACGACACGTATCAAAGAAATCCCCATCAAAATCTCATTGTAAAAACCATTGAAACGAAAATTTCGGTCTCTATTTTGCTCTTCTTTTCTTCTATCAACGTGTAGACTGACGTATTGTTAACCTTTTATCTGTACAAATTATGCCTCCCGGACGGAATAAAGCGAAGTTAAAATTTCAAGTTTTCTTCTATTCGGCCATGCAACTGCTAAAAATTATGTTTATATATATAATATGTGTGTGTGTGTGTTTCGGCCAAAATTTTTAAATGTTAGGATCATTTAATTTTTTTTTTTTGAACGTTCCCATAATTATTTTTTTAAAAGAAATATCTCTATAATGAGTTTTAAAAGGCTGTTTAAGTCAAATGGCAAGGAAATAATTCAGATACACGATACACGGTAATTGTGTCGTTCAATTTAGTTCAAATACTCATTGTGTATCTTGAGGGAGGAAAAAGGACATCACGAGACAGCTCAGTGTACAGCAATGCGCAGTTGCATGTCAAATGACATACACAATTGTATTCCTCATGTGACTAACATATCAAAGTATTTCTTCCATCCTAGCTACTACAAGCGCCACTAAATTCTTTGCTCTGTTTAGAAGCAGGTGAAGACGTAATTTTAAAAAAAAAAATTGATAAATTTTCTGTAAAAATTATATTTCTGATATGTTTTTCAGTTATACTTAACTAAATATCTTGATGCGCATTATTTTTTTTAAAAAAAATCATGAAACACGCATAATTCGGAAAGATAACGCTTTATTTTTGTCAGAGACTTAAGCAAGATTAAGCTATGCTCTGGCCATTGAATATCTTTCGTACAATTCTCACATTTGGCATCACAAACTGAAATGAATATAACACTGTCCCCACCGTGACCCCTGAGACTAGTGCCCTGGGCATCCATACCTTGCTTGCAACCAGGCCCTATCACTAATCTACTTTTGGCGACATGTTTAATTTGCAAGCATTTTTCTAATTGGTAGAATCTTTTAGACAGTGACATTAATTGCATATTACCTGCTTAACCGAATTATAAATTAAGAAGATTCCATTGCAGAAAATTTATCTTGAAGATTATGTAAGTATTACCATTACCGCTGTCCCGAATTATATCTGCCGGGCCATCACTGGTGATATATAAACTACAGTCACGTGCGAGTCGGACTGAGCATTGTACAAATCCTTATTTTCCCTTTGGGATGCGATAAATCATCCCCACATCTCCATCCTCCAATGTGAAACAAGGTGCGACCCATATATTATAACGAGTTCGAAAATTTCCACCGACTTATCGAGTAGTCAGTGAGCTTGCTCACCCAGCTTAATAGTGTCATTAGTGACCCCGGGCTATATTCGGTCTATAATTAGTGCTCCTCAATGTCCCACTGCGGACCCCAGAGTAAAATTACGGGCCCCACGTTGGGCCCCCACTCATTGAAAGACAAATCGCAAGCGTCTAATGGACAATTGCTAAGCTTTGCTACAGATCCCCTTTCTTTTTTTCTGATTTCTTTCCTTGCTTTTTTCCTTTCCTTTCTTCTCTGATAAGTGGCAGACAGACATCGAGAGAGGGGGTCTATGATGTCCTGCAGTGTATGCAGCCTGGGGGATAGGGACGTGCTTCCTGAAAATTGCGGTGGCAATCCCACGACAAGGGTGCGACATGAAGTCATAAAAAAAATTTGGCAGGTAATGAACTTTGGCACTGTTTTTGATTAATCGATGGTAACGGTATACAATTAGTGATGTTGCTCTGTTTCCACGGTTGATGCCCGTTGGTCATTCCTTTCATGGTACAATTAAAATAATAAACTAGCGAGTGGAAATATTATTTGGTTTTAGATATCCTGGTATAAAGTTCTGGAAATTTGATCGATAATCATCAATAATTTATATTCTTTTTGAATTAGCTCAACAAAAATATGCTACAGACACATAATTCAATAGGAAATATTTGCATAATTAAAACTTGAGTAATAAGGTATTCTTAATATTAAACCGTGGAATCAAATTATAGGTCGTAAAAACATATCGTTTCTTAAATTAGAAGCATATACAAACTTGGATTTATTGTAAATATTCTTTTACAGATGCTAAGTGTTATTCAAAGTCTTGGGAATAATTATGTTATCAGAAATTTGTAATTCAATATGTTATGTTGTATCCGGAATATGAGTATGTTGTATAACTGCACATGCATCTATCAGGTTAAAATAATTGATTAAATGTTGATTTTATAATGATTAAATTAAAGTTTAATTGCTATAATACAAAATTTCAAATCTGCTTCATAATTTTAAATTTTAGGTGCAATTCATTAGCATTCATTTGAAACGAAAGACGATAAATCTGGAGTCTACATGCTTTCCGAGATCCGTCTATTAGAATTTGTAAGTTTTCTATGCATTTTTACCATAAGTTTGACTTTTTAAGAAACATATTTTTTCCCTGTTCTTAAATTTATTTTTTTAATTTAGAAAGGAGGAAAAAAAAAAAAACTTGTTTTCAAAACTCTGAAATGAAATATTAAAAGATGTTATAATAAGTATTTTAAAATGAAATCTTCAGAAATAACTTTTACAGCAGTGATATTTGCATGTTTCAGGCATTTAAGTTGCATTATCATAGCAAACATACTGAAACGGTCACATGACCAAATCTCGGGATACTACGTATTTTTCGTTAAATGTCTACAACTCATTAACTCATTCATAAAGAACATTTTTTAGCTCAATATGAAGACAGACGAATTCTTTTATGAAATTTAGTTCCGTAAAAATGAAAAATTCATTGACATTTTTAATGGAACATCCTATTTTATTTACTTTTTATTTTGTTTAAATACGCTCAATTACAATTATGTAATATCAGACCATTTTAAATAATTTTGAATAATTAAGATTCAATAATTTGGTTATGCAAATGAACAATTTTTCCCTTTTTAAATATCTACAAAATTCAGTTATGTTAAAAACCTTTATTTTTTACTTGAAACTGTCTGTAATATCGTAAAACAAGTAGAAAGAGTCAGAAAGAAAGAAAGAAATTCCACTAATTGGCAAAAAAAAAAAAAAAAAAAAATATTAAAAAAATTTGCGTTTCGAAGATCAGGGAAGAAAAAACAATTAGTTCAAACAGAAGATTGAATGCCATGGAAGCGAAATACTATCTTTCAATTGAATCTATTGAAGTCAGGTTTATAATATTTTTCGGAAGATATACAGGTAAAATCATTAACATTCAAAGCAATCTCTGAGAAGTAGTCATTAATATTCAAAACAATATTCTTCTGAAAAAAATGGGGGATTAAATTTTGACAATGAGCTTATACAAATAAAAGAATTTTCTCATATAACAGATACCTTGTAATTTCTCTTTCAAATCTAGAGGAATCAAGATGATATCTCACTAAGTTCAGATGCAAAACACGAAGTCAACACTGTGTTTATAATCAATCCACATAAATGGAAACACCATATTTTCAATTCCATGGGAATGGCAGTGCGGGATTCGCTATAAAATAATCGGAGATAAGAAAAATAAGGCGAGTTGGTGTGAGAATTCTTAAACCTTTAATCTATAATACTATTTAAAACACTTCTAAATCGGATTTTAGAGTATCATTAAAATAAAAATCCGTCCGGACATTGATATATATGATAGAGAGTTCGTTATCACCAGATTGCTGGAATGCATTACATTTAAGCCGTGTTTCAAGATTAGTGAATGATAGTAGGGATTGCTTCTTTATCTATTTCACTATTTTATGTACTTTATCTTTTTTTATCGACATGTTAAGGAGAATTTTCGACATGAAAGTGTTAAAATTCATAACAATGCTGCCTTGGCAGAAAAATGTAACAATTTATCATAAAAGTTATAGCTATCCAGATCTTGCTGAATTTCCATTTCTCTTCAAATAAAGGGTGGGGGAATATTTCCAGAATTATGTTTGTATGTCGGTAGATCTGTTTAAAATGATCCGAACTCATTGTGCTAAACGGAGAAAATTTAGTATACGATCATTATATAAAAAATGTGATTTTCTACACAAACTTTATACGAAAGTTGTGGATGGGAAGAATGATCTATGTGTGTGTATATGACACAATAACTCAGAACTTGAACAAGCTAGATAAATGAAATTTGGCATATGGTCTTGAAAGAAAGTCAAATTTTTGGCCGAGTCTGTCAAAAGGAAATATCCAAAATGTCTATTCTTTTCTTATTTCTATATTATAAAACTAAATATAAAAGGAGTCATAATGTGTATGTGAAATAGAAAGGCAAAGAGACCCGCTCTGCGCTTGCTATTTTCTCGCATATGAAGCATAGGTAAGAAAAAGATTTTTAATGGTAAAAATGATTATAAAAACTAAAAACTAATCCATTTATTTTGATAATCTTCGCCATTTTAGACCGTAAGAAAAAAACGACTTTGCTTGAAATCATCTGTAATGATTAATTAATCATATTAATTAATTAATATGATTAATCATATGAATGTTAACTCATTCATATACATTTTTTTAAATGTGTATATGAATTAAATATGTCAAAACTTGGAAATTTGGAATTGTTATTTATACCAAAACTTCAAGGTGTGTCGCATATTTGAAATTACATTAGAAAATTCATTTCGCTGAGGAAAAAAAAAATCTTGTCAAGAAAATGGGGATGTTTTTAAACATTCATGTTGCTATTCTCCTTAAAATAAAATATTGTTGCCATTTTTATTTATTATCTCTATCTTTCAATGCTCTATACCACTTCGACCACTTAAAATATTTGTTTGTTCAAATTATCCATTATCAAATTTAATATATACTGTACTATGACGGTTTTATGGTCACATAAACCAAAGAACAATTTCAAAACGCACCGCATAAAAAAAAAAAAAACATATATAACCAAGTTGGAAATGATTCCACAAAACTTTTTAGCATATTGTAATTACTCATCACCTAATTACTCATCATTGCCTTACTCATCACCCTGCATAAAATTGTGGACTTTTAGTAAGACTTACGAATTTTTTGGAAGACATTGGCAAAAAATTATTACAAAATATTGATGGGTTTAGTATGAATTTAACATTTTTATTGAATCGTGTAATATTTTATTTATCATGCAATAATTTTTGTGACCATATATATATATATATATATTTTTTTTTGCAATTAATTCCTAACATACGGTTAATAGTATTCAAAAATCATGTTTTTAGATGCCTTTTAATTCCTTGTCAAATTTTGGCTTCATTTGGTTGACCAAATGAAACCAAAATTTGGCGGAGAATTATAATTAAATTCAAAATATTGTATACCAAATTTTATATACTTGAATCATTGCATTTTTTAATTATAGTTTTGCATGTTTGTGAAAATGAAAACTGATAGACGGTAAACTCCAAGGCATATTTGGTTCCAAATTTTATATCTACATTGTATACCAAATCTGTATACTAAATTTTATCTATCTAAATCTCTTCATTCTGTAGTTATTATAACGCATATTCGAACAGCCAGATTGACAGACTTTTTCTGAGGGGATTTTACTTCAAAATTTTACAGAAATCTACAAATTTGGTGAATTTGGAGCCATACACCAGATTTCATCCGTCTAACTCAAAGTGTTTTTGAATTATCTTGTTTGCAGATAGACAAACAGCCAGATGTATTAACAAGAATGTGTCCGCGGATAGACAAACAGCCAGATGTAATAACAAGAATGTGTCCGCGGATAGACAAACAGCCAGATGTATTAACAAGAATGTGTCCGTGGATAGACAAACAGTCAGATGCATTAACAAGAATGTGTTCTTCGAACTCCTGGAAGTCTGAAAAGTGGTGATTCGTTAAAAATCTCTATTTCATTTTTATTTTTTTTACACGAGAACAATATTTTTTTTTTTTATATTTTGCATTAGAAAAAATAAAAATAGATAAGATTGATTGTTAGATTAAAATTTCCGAAAATGTTGCAATGGATTTACATTTGCTTTATAATTACTAACTTTATGTAGATTCTTTACATGAATACTACTTATTGCAATGATTTTTATGGCATATTTTCCAGAAATTATCCACAAAACAATAATTATTCACACCAACTTCAAAACATTTTTTGAAAATTTTGTAAGCACAGTATTGTTATGTCAAAATATTTGTTACCCAACTGCCAGGCAAAAATTAAAGAAAGGAGATTATAGTCTTCAGTATCCGGGTTATCCTTAAAAAATATTCCATCGGCTAGCAGAAAATTTCAGCAGATCTCCTTTGCTAATGACCCTTAGAACTTTAAATCACACCAAATTTGAAAGTTACATGTACATAACAATTTAGCCACATTATATTGTGAAAGCTATGTAAATAATATAGTTGTAACACTAAGTTTATGGATATTTCTTATATACCTATCTCTACAAACACGCGCAATTTGACGCATTAAGGAAAACATATATTTAAAGAAAAACAACCGCTTAGAAAACAATATAATTAAACACTACAAATAAAAAAATGAAAATTTGAGATGTATTTATAGAAAGTTTTTATTATTCGATAATATTTTAGTACATTACTTCAATATTCTACGTTCATTCCACGCATCTTTTACACAAATACTCACTTTTGTTTGTACACTTTTTACAAACAACCTTTTCACATTTTTTGACAGGTGCTAATGCTCCTGTTTCTTTTACAAAATCCAATTCATATTTATTATCGTTGCAATTTTTGCATGGGTAAAACTAATTTATTTATATTACGATCTCAACCCCCCAGGGGGGGCTCCTTGAATAGAGGATGAGATACCTCCGGTATGGTGGTTGGATCTCGCCACCCTGGAGGGTACATAAAAAAAAGTTCGGGATCCGGCTCCTCCCATCGATGACGGGACGTACTTCCTTCGGGAAAGGTTGTACCGTGGCCGGTGATGGCCCTTACGACTCAACTACAATTCCCACCAGTGTTGCTGTTGCGGCGATCCGATCATTCAGTTTTCTTTATCCGTGTGCCTTCGGGCGGGTCGGAAAGTCAGTGACATGACTTACTTTACGATCGCGTCAAATTGACGCACATCCATAGAAATATGTATATCACACAGAGAATTTCCATATTTCAAAAGTCAATACAAGAAATAAAATAAAAATGCGAAATTTTTTTGTAATTTTGCTTAACAAATACGAAATGCTTCAAAATGACGCTTATTGTAAACCTAGGGTTAATAGATCCCAACAGACGAAGGATACGTTATGGAGAGTCTGGAAATCTCAACTGAGTTCGTAGATGAGTAGTTCAGATCAAATATGGGAATTAGGAATTAAGGAATGAGATGGATAAAAAGATAAATCAAATTAGTCAAATTATTGTCTCATCATAGTTAAAAAAAAATTATAAGGCAAATCTTTCGATTGATTTTTTAATCAGAAGGCAGTTTCGAAGACAGTGAAGAAACTTTCGATTTCTTGACGTCGTTTTATTTCATCTAGGAGAAGCACGCATTATGTACAAGTAGGAGCGACGAGAACACACAAAACACAGAACGACACAGAAAGAAATGAGGAAAAAGCTCTTGAGCATTTTATCCCTGGTCTTATATAACATGAGATATTTATAGGGAAACGATTTCTCCATAGTGCTTATATACAACGAGATTTCGATAGAGATTTTCGCTACACGCGCCGACGAGGCAAGGGAAACACAGAGATCTTTTAAAAAAGAATTTGTCGCGTCAGCGGTATTTTGTCCCTTCACTCGGAGTGTGGGAAAGTGAGGCTTTTAGATGATTCAGCAATTTTACAAAGCTTCTCTTGAATGAATTAAGTAGAGAAAGTGGAATTGGATCAGGAAATAAGAGAATATTTTAGAATGAAGTTACTATGGGCTAAATTAAGATAAAATCTTGGAAATAGATTAAATTGAAATTAGAGTTTAAAATATCATTACATATATATGTGTATAGACAACTCTTAAAGACTGGTCAACTGTATATTTTCCCTCTCCTGTTTTTACAATTTCGAGCCTTATGAAATTAGAAGGGGATTGAAATTTTCTTTTTCCTAATATTTCTAGTCAAAGTGAATCTAGATTAGCTTTCCAGTGTTCGATATGAATTTCTTCTTTTTTTCCCATTCCTGAACTGTCCATGTATTTTTCCCGCAACAGTAACAGCTCCCCCCCCCCCTTCTTATCTTCCAAAAAATAAATTCTTAAGACGTGTCAATGAACCTTCAGTAGAAATCGAAGAAAACATTTTAGATCCCTGATTCATTTTATTTATTTTAACTGCCTATTTATACTGAGTATCAAGGGATCCCAAATCAAATGCACAAGATTCTGTTTTATGACGATTTTATGCCACACAAATCAAGGAAAGGTTTAAATGCGCTGAGAATAGAGACATTTCTTTAGTTGTAACGGAATCATAATTGGTTTAAAACCCATATTCCACAATATATAACACCAATCAAACTCATTATGCATTCAATTTCCCATGCTCCTTTCATTTTATGCAGACGCCGATGTAAACTCTCCTTCCGCGACACCAGTTATTAAATCAGCGTGGAACAAAAGAATGAAGAAAAAACTATCAACCGCTGGCTGACTACTTGATTTTTCCCATTCAATTAAACTCTCGTTAACTAAGGTTACATTAATAATCCAGTGGGTACCTAGCAAAAACAAAACAAACGAATGTTGGCGTAGACATTCAGACGGAATTATTGAAATAATCAGGCTTAACGATGAAAGGATATTTTTTCCATCGCCATTATAATCCCCGTATTAAGCGTTGTTTCACACAGGCATAAAGAAGTTACAGTGTCTCGTTATGTCAAAATGTTTGGCTCGAAAAAGCTTGCCAAATGTCATTTCTTTCGCCAAGGCATGCTTTTTCAAAAAGTAGAAAGAAATTTTTCTTTTGGAATGACAAACTTTATTTTTTCCCATTGTGTATTTCCCACGCTACTCTGGGAAATCCGAGAGAGAGAAATGCATAACAGGATATGATTGAATACATAAGCAATGTTTATTTTCAATATTTACTCTATTCAAATGTTATTTTGTAACTATTTTTATATTAGGCTTTATTAATGATGCTTCATACTGAAACGGAAATTGGCAGAAACCATTCACTTGTTCGCAAATGGCAATCTGAATTTTGTTAAGCAAGTAATATTGATCACTGAATTGTATTTATATGACCCGTAAATTGTATATTTAGAAGAACAAAAAATACATCATTAAGGAGAATCAATGGTTAAATATTTACAAACGAAATGTCTCTATGCAAGTATTATCGAAAGTTTATCAAAAATTATCTTTGTGGTACCAATTCTGAATTTTCTATTCACAAGGTATTTATTTTCGTGTGTGTCAGAACGGAACGCATACAAAAATATTTATATCCAAGGAACTTCATATTGCAGTACCTGATTAACAATTAATGCAAGAAAACAACTTAGGATATTGCAACTTCGGAGCATTTCTAAGACTTTGATATTTTTTTGCGATAGTTTCAGAATAATATAATTCTAAATTTTAATATGATTTGCTAGGGGCATATATTTAAACATACAAATATAAATCAAATATATATAAATTTCAAAACCTTATTTTTACATTTTTTTATGCTTTCAAATTATTTTGCAGATTAGAGTGGTTTAATTTTTTTAGCAATATAGGAACTAGCTTTGTATTAGAATATTTAGATATAGTTAAAAAAAAAAGTTTTGCAACCCTTCTGCTTGCTATTTTTTTTAAAAATTGCCTTAATATTTAAATTTTATTTATATGCAATCTTACTGAATCCAACTAGTCTGAACGTTACTCACAATTTTTTGATTTTTAATTTGTAGTAATATTTATTATTTAAAAACTGCTTACTGTATGGTTTGGGAATTTGGGAAAGGGGAGTTCAAAACTTACATTGCCTAGTCACACCTACCAGGTATGACTCCGGTCTTGCCCACATGGTCATAAATTTCTATCGTTTTAAAGAGGTCGATACTAAGTTACTTTGCAAGTTAATGAAGTTCAAATGGAGAACAGCAAATGGCTTTGCAGACGATTATTAACTTCTCGGATCTGGCAGCATTTTATTTATTACTAGGAGCTAGATCGGAATTTGAGGCCTCACTGCTTGGCCACCCAGATCCTTGAATTTAAAGCCGCTTGAACTTTCCCTTTATTTTCTCAATATTTTATCAAACTGCTTTTACATTATTTAGCAGCAAAAATTTCTCACTTTGAATAATTTGAATCAACGAATATAATTTAAAAGATTTAATAATATTCTAAAACCTACTAAATGCTTCGCAAGACATTGCTTACCTTTCGATTGTTTTTAGAGTCGAAATGGAGACTAAACGTCCCTTGTTTAGAAAAAAAAAAATTAAGAGTTACTCTGTTTTTGAATTTTACAACTAATCCGATCAGCTTTATAAGCATAATATTGAGGAATAAACGTAATCTCACCGTAGTGATGGCAAAAATCAGAAGAATGATATCAGCTCAAGTGGTGACCTCATCATCTGACGATGGATAAAAAATATGAGATACACCCGAAAATAGCAATATTTTTGTTTTTAAATGGTTGTTAGTGTGGCAAAATAGAAAGCTTATTTTATTTTCATTCATAATTTCAAAAAAAAAAAAAATGATTTCATTCAATTTTCTTTCAGGGTCTTATAATCTTGCTACAACTACTTAAAGCTATCTGAGTTTAAAATTAATCAGCTGATTGATATTCATACAACTACAATATAGAATATACATCTATTATACAATTTCTCTATTGTAATTTTTATATACATCTGCGTTCAGAAGCTGCAACACTTAATCATTAGGATTTATTTCTTCCATTGAGCTAATCTGTCTCTTTTTCTAATTATCTTGCAGATTGTTTTATTTCCCATTTTAAAGCATCATTCTATGCGTGTGAACTAAATTTATTGCTAATAAGGAGTAAGAATAAGCGCAAAAAAAAAAAAAAAAAAAAAAAAAAAAAAAAAAAAAAATTGGGGCACAGATATTTTTTAAGAAAGTAATTAACTCTTCTTTCTCCATGAAATCGTGCATCGTGTCATAACGTTTCTTTTCGATTAATCATGAATTTCTTATTAATAATGACTTTATTCTTTAAAAAAAATCATTAATATTTTGTAAAAATCTGTCAATTCATTCTGTTAAAAAATTATTTTTTGTAAAATAATTACAAATCATTTATTGAATTTAACATCCAACTCTTTAAGAAAAATTCTTATAATCTGATTCAAAATAAGAAATAAATATTCAATATTTAATACTCTTAAGTTAACTTAATCCTAATATGTTACTAATGTTTCTAATTTATATTCGAATTTCAGTTTTTAGTGAAAACCATATGCTGATTTATTTTTTTTAAAAATAAATTTCGAAAAAAGGAAGACCGTGGACATTTTTCTCCCAAAATAAAATCATATTCAAATTCTTAATTTCTTTTCAAAACCCTCCAATGAGTTATAATAATATTTCTAATTCTAAAGGAATTATTTTATTTAAAAAAAGTAAATATATTTTAAATAAATACTTGAGTTTTGAATTATACCCAAAAATGAATGAACAAATCGAATTTTATAGATGTCAGATAAAAAAAAAAATTTATCAAGGCCCCATCCAAACTTCTAGTAGTAAAGGGATTCGAACATAATATTTTGAACCAGTCCGTTGCTGCAACGTCTTCCCTGGGAGCAGGGACGAGACCTCGCTGCGTCGATAACGAGGTGCGTGTGTATAAGAATGAATCCCCCGCCCTGGGTCCAAGGGAGCTAAATGGTTGGGGTCAGTGGGGTCAGGGTGAAGTCCCTCCTTTTCTGTTTCCGACAGCTGCTTCCGCTCTTCCGCAGATACGCCCCCCCCCCCTTCCTCCTTCTAGTTTACTACTCCATTATCATAAACTAAGAATTTGGGCAATTCGCGAAAGGTGGCGCTGCGAAACAGGTAGCTAACTTTCCATCCATCTATTTATTTGTTTACCACTCTTGGATTTATCAGTGCTCAGATAATAAATATTTTTAAAGAAATGAGGTTATTATAGGAATGGAAAGTAATATATAATATGGCGCATTCCAGAGAATTAATATAGGAAACCAGAACAAATTTTGAAAAGAAAAACGAATTATAATAATAAAGAGGGGGGGGGGGGGAGTTCTCTCTTTTACTTTATACACGCATAAAAGTCTAAATAACTTGTGATCAGAAACTAATGTGTCTTTTGATTGATACATTTCACTAAACAACAAAAAATACAAAATCAAATCATACAAAAAATGAAAAAAATCGTATACCAGATTTCCAGTGGATGATTTAGATATTTTGTGGGCCTTGACGGCACTCATTATGAGATCACTTTTAATAATAAGATTATCCATTTAGCTTCACATTGTGCTCATTTTTTAACATTTCAATAATTTATTTTAGGTTAATAATTTTTTTTATTATGCTAAATTAATAAACATGCATGCAACGATATTTTTAAATCTAATTTAAAACTTAATTAATTTCTAAATTTTTATTTTAATGTAGCTCATATTAATTTTTCTGAATATCATACTCATATTGTTCATATTATTATTTACTCGTATATTTCATTCTAAAAGGATCTCTTATTTCCTGATCCAGTTCCCACTTTTTATTTAATTAATTACATACGCGCTCTATAAAATTGCCGACTTCAGCATTTTCTCACGCTCCGAGTAAAGGGATAAAAATACTTAATGCTTAACACATTCTTTTAAAGATACTTAAAATTCCGTTATCTAAAACGACACATGTCAAAGAAATCCCTTTCAAAATTCCCTAGTAAAAAATTCGAAGGGAAATTCGAATCGAAAAAAATTTTGCTCTTCTGCTCTTGTATTGCGATGTAAATGGACATCAGTTTTATGATTGCTTTTCCTTCCTTGTTCATACTATACCTCCTGTGGTGAAATAAATAGAAGTTTTAAAATCCCCAAAGTTTATTCTTGTATTGGGTCACGCAACTGCTGAAATATGTTTACATGCATATGCTCTTTTTTATTCCTTTTATGATTCCAGACTGCCCAATATCGACGTTTATTCCCAATATTATTGACAATTCATATTCGATTTCATAAAATTTCTAATAATAAAATGGATATAATGAAATAATAGGAACGCCGACTTGTACTCGATAAAATGTTAATATATTCCCAATATTTTTTCATCTATAGAACTTACTTTTCACAAACTTATTTATTTGATAACTTAGTTATAGAAAATAGATAATTTAGAAAATAGAATTTCGTCATAGACTTGCTTGCGTCACTCTCGCAACCTAGCGGCCTTAGGCAGCTGCCTCTCTGAATTTCGCTCAGTTTACCTGTAGCATTTTTGAGTTATCGTTTTCATCTACAAAAGTATTTATGCAAACTGTCTAGCTATAGAACGATTTTGTTCTAAATTTCATACGGATCTAAAACTTAATTGAAAAGATCACATTCTCAATTTCATCCATTCAGCTCGTATTTTTTGAGTTATGGAATTTACATACTAATGAATGAAGAAACATGACATCAATAGACAGGATGCATGCATAGACATAATTTCGAAGTGGGGTCTTGTAGTGGGGCAAAACTTGAAAATTCTCCCAAAATCTATCAAGGGGGTTATATGACTATTCTTATATTTAATTTTTGTATACTTGGTGTACAAAAAATGTATTAAAATAAACTTAGGATAAGTAATTGAAATTAAGTAATTTTTTTAAATAAGTTTTGTAGACAACATGTTGTCCCTTATTCTCTTTATACGCCCAATGATAATTCTAAAAATGTGCTGCTTGTTATTATGCTTGACTTGGAGATATGGGTTGGTTAGAGAGAGAAAATTCATCAAAACGTTGGCTTCGATGTTGTTTTTTTTAGGATAACAATACTTTATCTTAGTAAAATTGACATACAAGTTGGGGGGGGGGGCAGAGCATCCTAAAAATTATAAAACTTGCAAACAAATGT
Organism: Argiope bruennichi; assembly: GCF_947563725.1. NCBI lineage: Eukaryota > Metazoa > Arthropoda > Arachnida > Araneae > Araneidae > Argiope > Argiope bruennichi. The sequence goes on from NC_079152.1 coordinate 71,145,505, forward strand.
ATTTAACATTAAGTTTGAAATTCATCAAAAACAGATATCGATGTTCATCAAATGCTGATATGGTGAGAATTATTTGTATTGATGTTAATCCATAAAAAAAAAAAAAAAAGTCCGTTTATTTTCCCCCAATTAACTTCAAATACAAGAATTTAAAAATTTGTGTTGTAATTTGTTAGTGTTTTCAATGATATTTATTACTTGTATTATTTCGCAATAAATATCAGTGTATATAATAAAATTTTAAGATATGCATATGTAACGCAATTAAATACTATGTATATATATATATTAAACTTTATTCGAAATTCTGACGTATAACAAGATATATACACACAAAAAAATGAAACTTACATAGTTAAAATCAACACGAGAATAATTTGAAAATGAAAATGGCTAAATTTACACATACGAGGATGCGCGTGCAGGAAAATATGAGAGATATAATTACAGGTATTAAAGTCGCATTGCACAGATAATTTTTTAAAAATACAATAAAGTAAAAAAAAATTAAAATTCTTGTAAAAGGCATTAAAATGATTTTTTTTCTTTTTGTATCTTAATTTCACATTTTGTTTTGAAATCGTTTAATTAATTAATGCATATATTATTAATAACAATTATACATATATTAATAGCCCAAATTGCTGCTTAGTAACTAATATTCAAAGTAATTAATAGACATAAATTTGGGTTTAAAAAATTCTTAAATGGAAATCTGTCATTAAATAAATTTCTAAAAAAAATAAAAATAATAATAATAATTTTCATAGATTGTTAGTGTTTTTATTCAAATTTAGTAAAATATTTTTGACACACTAACCTTTTAAACAATAATGTGTCATGTTTTTCAGGCCAAAGTTTACCGATCTTTAAAACTTTGAGTTTAGACATTTTAAGCGAACAAATAAAGCCTATAGACAGTGTTATAAGTTGATTGGTAAATTATTCTGCGCAATTTATCAATGACGCTGAAATGTGGTATGCGCAGATGCATGCGTAGTGATGTTATGGCATCTGCAAAATTCTGCGATTGCGACATCAAATAATAAATTTTGTAGATGAATGAAATGAGTAACAGGGTTGGTGGAGATTGAAAATTGCAAATAATAATTTTTTGTAGGATCCTACAAAATACAATAATATTTTCTATGAGTTAAAATATTTTTTAAATGCGATTTCTTTAATGAATTTTGATTTTGCAGTAATATCTCGCCTATTTAAGATTATTATTATTGCAGGGAGAAATAATATCGAATAAGTGTCTTTGAAATTGCTTGCTTCAGTTTCATTTTTTTAAATGAATTATTAAACAGCATTATGTTCCATTCCTATGAATTAACTAAGCTGTTTTTGTTATAACAGATTTCAACGACGCTCATTAATTAGAAGTTGATTCTACTGATGACATATTTAAAAAAAACAGCGACAAAAAATAAGCATTAAGAATCAACCAAAAATTGTCAGATTTGAATTAAAAACGTAATAATTTTAAAAATATCTTTGACATGTGAATTATGCTCTTATCAATTTCATGCATATATGAGTTCCTATAATAATTTATGTTTCAGTGTTCCAAATGGATTGATTAGAGGGTGTTTTTTGCAATTAATTGAAATGCTGTTGTATGAAGTCTGAAAGAATTAAATTTTTATTTTAAATATATCATTTAAGAATATCTTATATTCTTATAGGAAATATTTGTAAGCTCAGTCCTCATTCTTTCTTTTTTTTCTAATTTAAAGCTGCATTCATAATGTCATACATTTGTTCGTGTTTTTCTTAGATAACTTTAAATTTAATGCTTTGAGTGAAGTGTTTCAATGTTTATATATTCCATTTTATTTATTTATTTTTCCTTTAAGAAAATCACAGTCAGCATTTGATTAAAAATATCATATTTTAAATAAGAAGTGTTAGCTTTTTCTGAAACATCATAAATTTTTGCTTACAATTTACATTCGTGCCTCAGAGCATACGATGATCACCATTAATGTGCAAACATTGAATTTTGTTGTTGCAACAACATTTGTAATATCTCTTGGGAAAAAAAATAAAAAAAATAGCTATTCTGCCATTGCTCTTCAAGCATCTGGTACGCAGTTGCATCAGCGTATGCTAAAGGCCAATTCGTTACGCTTTTCCGCTTTGAACAAATACTATTTCAACTGCATTTGTGTATGTGTTGAACACGTGTACTAAAATAACTTACAAAAGAATCAAAGGCAGCAGATGATCACGGCTTCTTTTCCCAACTATGTCGTTAAAAGAGTCCCTTAAATGGCTACCTAATCGACAATGTCCCTACCCCCCTAATTTCTAGAATGAGTAAAGAGAGCGCAACATAGGTGTACTGGCTTCGGGGCTTGCTACTTAAGAACTGTCAGGCAGGTAGCCATTCCGCCGTTTGCGCATGTAAATCATTCTATTGTGGTTGAACCGTTTTAAGATCATGGATGGCACCATGAATTTTGTTAACGCTCCCATCTTCCAACAGAGATGTCTCACCTTAACAGTAACTGTCAAGGACAACAATGGGTGACACTAATCTTTGATGTCAGTTTTGAGGGAAAAAAGCCTCATGAAAACTCAGTGTGGGACCACACATTGAAGAGTCCATATGGAACTGCGAAAATTTTACCGCTCTTATGTAAGATAAATTTTTTAATATTAACAAGCTAATATATTCAGAAATTTAATTTAAATCTGAATCATTCTAATTATAGATACCAAATAAATATTTTATTGATTTTTTTAATTAATTAATCAATAATTTTCCTAGATTCACACTTCTGACCTGTAACAACGCTTGAGGAATCGGAATATTTTTTTCAATCGAAAAGTAACAGCAATTGTAAAAGCTTAAGCACCTCTGAATGTTACAATGAGTTGCTTTTACAATTTTTTTGGAGGGTCATTTTTATTTAAGAAGCATTTTAAAATCAAAGCCTTTAATTTTGTGCATATATGTGAAACTTTTTTTTATAAACAAAGCCATTAAAATAAAAATGGACGAAAAAGATATTTTTTTTCCAACCCAATTGAATTGATATGAAAACAAATACTAACAATAATAAGGGAACCGATGAGATTTACGTCTAAAACATTTTTATGGCATGATATTTCGAAATAGAGGTTTGAATCGCCTTTAAGTTTCTTTGAGATGTCATTTAGTTTCTGCTATTTTTTTTTAATCGAAGTATAGTATTTAAATACTGGCAGGAGTCGTTTAAACTTTCTTTATTTCCTTGGTAATATTGTTTGTGGGAATTAAAGAAGAGGAAAATATTTATGCGCATTATAAAGTGATTTCAGAGATTATTTTCTTAATAGGATACTTGAAAATAACGATACAACTAAGACTAAGTTTCCATTCTATTATTATTTAAAAAAAAGAATTCATATGTTATAATATGGAATAAAATTAAGAAATCTTGTTCTACTGCTTTAATTTGCGATGTAAACATATATGGCACGCATAATTTTTCTTAACCCTTATCAAGATCGTCGCATAAATTTAATGTCCAGTTTTACATACACAAACCGCCATATCGACTGAAAAAGCCCGTATCAGTTATAATTCAGATTAAAATATACATCAATTTACATTTCATAAATGACGATTATTATCTCATTTAAATTCCGGCTACAAAAATTGAGATGAAAACAATTCCAACAAATTAAAAAGCTCTTTTGCAATAAACTGCATTCCGTAGAAATAAATTAGAATTTTAATTATCACGTTTTCAAATCCTGTGGGAAAGAATATGAGATTACCTTTAACAAACTTCTCACGTATCAAAAAAAAGAATCAAGAACTCCCCAAATTTTATTTTCACATACATTGCGCTCTCGATTCTCTTGCCCGGCTCTGGCAATTTCAAAGAATGGCAGACGATATTGATCTTATCACAGAGAGCTTAGAATCGAATATTAATGAAAGAGTCTGACTGAAACAATCTTATCTCTTTTAACAGTAACTCAGAACTCGCTGGAGTAACTGTTTGCTTACGCAGTTGAAGAGAATATTAGAGAAGAAAAATAAAAGTTAATGTTTTCGAATAAAAAAAATAAATGTATGATTAAAACGGTGGTGAGTCGCCAAGAGCCGCAGCGACTTCTTGCTTCTCGGTAGTGAATTAAAAAACAAATTAAAAAAATAAACTAATTTATCATCGGATTAAAACTTCTTCTTCAGGTAAGTTAATCGAATTCGGGGTTTTTGTTAATGATGCATAACATCCTGTGACAGCGAAAAAACAGTCACAGACATCTGTTTATAAGAATCAGTTTTTTTTTTTCCTTTTTTATCATATTATGGATCAAATCCCCTTTTCGCTTTATAAGTGTACAACAAATATTTATGCTGAAAATTGCATTGTGTTTATGTTTTTGAATCAAATCATATATAATTGTTCAATAAATAATATATGATAGATACTATTTGAAAAGTCAGAGATGTATATATCTATTAATTTGTATTTAGATGTACAAGATAAATGTTTCATTCACTTCGATAACACATTTTTAAGACATCACTGAAAGGACAACGAGAAAGAAGACTAATAATACCTGAACCAATCGCTTCCGTTTTTAAGATTTCATGTGCTGAAACAATTGTTTAGCTTGATTTTTATTGTGTATCTTTAAGGAATCATATGCATAATACAATCAACTTGTCAAAACGTCATGCGAAAAATGTCATACGGCTGCTATAGTATTGTCGGGTAATTGTTATCAACGCGAAGAAAACCAGCTGCAATGGTCTTTCCAAAACTTTCGCATATACATACACTCGAATAAACTTGTCATTCCAGAAAACCCCTTATCCCCTTATATAGCCTTGATGTACAATAGATATGAAATATTAACTTTTGGCATAAATTTGGCATTTTTACTGAATCTATTATATCATCTTTGGCGAGTTGTTTGGCGATGAATCCTAGACATGCATTAATAGTAAAAAAAAATAAAATTTGTAATTTAGACACGCTTTTCTTAACAGATGTAAACAAAAATTTTACATAAAACTGCACTTGTAGTCACAAAATCTCATACCAAATTCGATAAATTTAAATCATAGAATTTTTGAGTGATGTCGTTTAAAGGTTTTTGAAAGTACAGACCGACAGACAGTCAAACCCATGATTGGATTTGGCTCAAAATTTAACACTATAGATGTTGAATCTGGGTACCGAATTTTATCTATCTAGTTTTCTTCGTTTTGTACTTATCGTGTTAACTTATAATCGAACAGCCATGCAGACGGACTTCATCTGAATCGATTTTACTCAAAATTTCAAAGAAATCTGCAAATTTGGGATAAAGGTCGTATATAAAATTTCAACTGTCTTGCTCAAGACTTTTTTGAATTATCTTGTCATAGTAAGACAGACAGACAAAATGTGTTTTTAACTCGGGGCGGTTCGAAACGCGGAGATTTGTCAAAATCCTGAGTTCGAATTTTTTTGGCGATTACTATACTTTCTCTATACTACGCATACAAGAAAGTAAGAATGGATAGATATCGCTAGCAGTGAGGGAAAAAAACATGGATAGAATTCGCTAACTGGGGCATTTCATAAATAAGTGCTATAACATACGTATAGTTTAATTGTTCCTAATAAATGTTGTACTTTGGAAATCCATTTTTCTTCAAACTAAAGGAGGGGGATTTGTTCTTAATATATATTTCTATATCTTGTATAGAAGCAATGTAAACATATTATCTTACTATTTTATTTTTATATACCCCGTGTTAACTTGGCGATGTTCAAATTATCGGCAAGATCGTCATTCGAATTGACAAATCATCAGTCGCCAAGCTGGCGGTGGTATGTATTTTTTGGCGATTTATTGTAGGAGTCTTAAATTAGTATCAATATAATGCAACAAACAATTTCAGAACTTTTCTATGTATCACATTCCTGTTGCATTTAGAATTACCATAAACTAGCCCCAATTAATTTAAATGTTTTTTATATTGTTCGAAAATGATGTTGCTTGGATAATCAGAAGAGTTATTATAGCCTTGCTTAGTCAGGAATATTTATATGACTGTCATCATGGCAATGGAACAGGTAACAACAGGTGCAGTTTGAAATCTCAAGGCCTACTACTGAAAAGCAATATTCACCACACTAGCAAACCCCTCCCATAGGAAATACATTCCGAAATGAGAGTGGAGGTCACGGCTGCAAGCAATTACTTTTTGCTCATCTTAATAAGTATACTTTTTACCACTGAAGCGAGAACCTGCTTACTTATATTTCAAACTCTAATCCGTGAACTTGTGAACCCTCTCATTAAGTATGTTGCTAAAAAAGAAAGTTAAGATTATTTACTAAAATTGTCTTCAGTTTACGGGAAAATCGGTGAGTTTGTCAAGCACAAGCTTACAAGAAAATAATCGCTGCTTTTATTTTCGATTAAAATTCATATTTTTCTTCTTTAATAAATTTACTAAAATATGAACCAAAATATTTTAAAATTCCTGAAATGGTTTCGTAATGATATTTTGGTATTTGCAAAGATTTTATAGTTCCTTAATGATGTCGCAGAAAGGTATAAACTTGCAGAGACCAGTTTCATTTTGATGGTTATCGCTTGACCGAGATCCCGCATTATGATGTAATATTTTTCTCATTTACGAAATATACTAAGAGAAAAGATAGTATTTCTGAAAGAATTTGACGTCGATTTTGATGAATCTTCTCATATTAAACCTTTCTGCGAAATATGTTCTTTTGGAATTACATCCGTGCGTCTAAGAACACAATATCTCAAAACTGAATAAAGATATATAGATGAAATTTGGCACACAATTGTATCGTCAGAATCGTAGGTTTCTTCCCAATTTTTGATTAAATTGACCCTCTGTCGGTCTCTAAATTCATGTGTATGCGAACGTGATAACTCAAAAACTTAAAGATTTAGATGAATGAAATTTGGTATGTGGTTTTTGTACTCAAAACTGTAGATTTATATCGAATTTTGGTTTCAAAATGAGCCGTCTGAAATGTATATGCAATTTTCTTCATAAAGAAAATCATTTGAAGATGAAGGGCATAGAAAAAGTCATTTTGCAAGAGTGTGGGGAAATTCAGAAAACTTGCAAGAGACACTTGCAAACTTTGTCGTGACTTTGGAGGGTTTGCCAACTTTTCCCGGTCTTTCGTGAAACGTTAGGAAATACACATTGTTTTATAAAAAGAACAGAAGATATGGTGCTATAATATGTAAGTATGCGAAAAAGTCAAAATTGTCAAGCAGTGTGCAATGTATGATAGATAAATAATAATCCAAATAGTATCAACCAAATCTCATGTTGTCACAAGATTATTTAAAAATATTTTTTCCCTCTATTATTATTTTTCTTCCTATTATTTCTTCTCTTTCTCTATCTCTCTCTTTTCTTTTATGTTAACTGCCGTTAACTACGTATAATATAATAATCCTGAGCGACAAAAAATATGGTATTTATTTTATTAACTAGTATTAATTTTTATTAGCTGATATACCAAGCGTTGCTAGGAATTAAAATATTTTCTATTATAATATTTTTAATGTAAAAACTAATCTTATATAAATTATTATAGGACAAACAATTTTTTTGAATTGTATCAAATCACCTGATTGACTGTATTATCGCTTGAAAATGAAGGGTATATCATTTAGTTCTTTTAATACTTTTAAACACCGCTAAATAAGTATATTAAACATATAAATAATTTTCAAAATATATAAAAAAGAAATTTCTTAAAATATGATAGAGTAGATCAGTCATACTGTTACCTAATTTTAAAATCGTCTGTGTAAAATTTAAAAATAATTCATAAAAATTAATAAAAAATTGCGCATAAAAACAGGCAATTTAGGAGGAGATGTGGAATATATATACACATATATACAGAGATACAATGCTTTTTATTTGTATTAAGATTATAATTGCAAATGTGCCCTTTCTGTATCATTTCTAATCCAAATGCAGAAATGTTGCCAATCTAAATTTCTTTGACTCTGAGATAAGACGATAGCATTCCAGCTGTTCAAGATCAACATTTTCGGACTTGGAAGCAACCATTTTTAAGTCATCTCCATCTTAAACGATTCGATAAAAATCCACATTTCTCGAGTGAATGAGCGATCAGTAGCAATGGTAGCAGTCGAACTTTGTTTCGAATTATCTGACGGCAAAATCATAATTGAAGCGAAATCTCCCTGAGAAGGAAACCATGCCAGGATAATCAAAATATGCGAAAACCAAATACGCTGATCCCAAGCCTGAATCCACAATGTATATTTAATCTTCATCTGTGGAGTCATTGTGTCTCAGAATTGTCTTCATGCGTTTTCACTGCATTCGAAGATGATTTTTTAATATCTATATATTGTATTTTTGTTTAATCAGAATTGTTTAGTCAAAGAGTTCTTGCTCATGATTTTGGTCTGAAGAGAATCTGATATTTAAAAAACTGAAATGCGAATTTAACAGACTCATTATTTCCAATCCTAATTCACATCTATAAGTGGGTAGCTAATAGGGATTTTTTTTTGGTGAAACTAAGTTTGTTTCTTCCGCCCATTTTTACAGTGAATAAGTTTTTATTAATGCAGTCGATTTTTTTGTAAAAACAAAAGGTTAGAATTATTTAATGGCAAAAGCCAAAAGAATAACGATCGAAGAATTTTTGTGTTTGGATTTTATGTAGGTAAAATTTTTAATGTTAGATTTCATAGTACATTTATTTACAAGACTATAAAAGGACTATTATATACAAATGATTCTAGATATTGACCTAAGTATTGCCATTCCCGCTGAATTCATACAACAATGCGCAGAATTCACGAAAAAAGACAAGCTAATCCACAGGTTCTACAAATAAAATGCCTGTAAAGAATCTTACGAATGTCAAAGAACCATGCAAGCTATTTAATATGAAGATCTGAATTTTCCGTCTTATCATAAGAGATGTTCAAGGTTTCACAGCCGCATAAATATTATAAAGGTGCAAAGACACCAGATACTGCCAAACAGGTGCGGTAACGAAGGTGTTAAAAGAATAATATTTTCCGATGAAAAGCTATTAGGATATTATAATGTTAAAACAATGACGTTATGTATGCAACAACCTTTAATACACTTTAAAATCTTCGAACTGTAAATTTTTTCAGACCTAGAATTTTCTAAAAGAAGATTGTGGTTTAGGATGCAGTTTTAAACAATGGAGATTTACCTCTGAAATTCACTGATAAAGGAATAAAATTCAATATTAAATTTTAGAAACAATACATATTTATTTATTGCCACTTGTTTATATATTATTATCCCAAAAAAATTGGATATTTCAATAAGATTTTGCACAAGCATAAAACATAGCAATCGCAAGTCGAATGTTAACACAGACTTGCTTTCTTGCCCTTTGTCCACCGTTAATCAAGAAAGAGTTCGGCGATTTTAACTGGAAATAACTCTTTTAGTCAATTTCATTTGGAAGATTTTAGAGGAGGCAAAAAAACAAAATGCTAAAGTACAGTAATTTGGATACTCTTTAATATCCGATAATGTATCAATGGGATAAATTATGTCTTAAAATGATTCGTGCAGCAATTAGACAGTGGCGTAAAATGATAGCACATTTTTTTAATTCAAATTTAAAAAAAAATTCATGTGATACTTTAATTTACGATACTTGTCATATTAATTTAACACTTCCTCTTTTGAGTAATTTAACACTTCCTTTTTTTTATGTTTGCAACATATTTAGTCAATATTTCCAATAATATTTAGCAGTCACACAGTAAAAATAAAAGATCGAATGTCTATGTGTCCGTGTATATGTACACGTTGAGTTAGTAAAAGGTTTATTATTATTATTGCCTTAAATAACAATTTAAGACCACATTCTTCATGCACTCAACTTTACTGATGAATATTTTTTTTTTTGCGTTTTCAAACCGTCATTTTACATTTTAGCCAATAATAAAATAATATTTGAGTTCAAATTTCGCTTTTGGTAGTAATTAAGTTTTAATATATTTAATATAGGTTATTTTAAGAATGAGTATAGCAAGCCGTATTTATACATAAAAATAATAATTTCCGTATGAAAAGAATTTAAATTATTAGTAACTTATTTTAGTTAATTATTAGTGACACTGATTAATTTATGATTTAACAAATTTTCAATAGCTCCGCAAAGATATATAATATGGCCAAAGAGAAGCACTTTTGATTTTTTAAGCTGAGTTTATTCCATCCCGGGAGACATAATTTATGTACAAGAAACGGTGATGAAACTAACGTCTGTTCTCAAGCGATACACGAGCAGAAGAGCGTAAAACAACCCGAATTATCCCTTCAAGGATTTTATAGTGAAATTTCGATAGAGATTTCTTTGACACGTGTAGAATTAGGAAAGAGAAATATAGGGATCTTTAAAATAATTTGCTAAGCGTGACAGATTTTTATCCCTTCACTCGGAGCATGAGAACCGCTGATTTAAACATTTTTACAGAGCTCGTGTAACATTAATTCAATAAAAAAGATGGAACTGTATCAGGAAATAAGAGACCATTTTAGAATGAAGTTAATATGGACTAAATTAAGATAAAAATTAGGAAATTAATTAAGTTTAAATTAGATTAAGAGATATCATTGCACACACACTTGTGTGTATATATATATATATATATATATATAATATAATATTACCGTCAAAATTATTTCGCTCATTGATAATGAACTAATGAATGACAACTTGACCAAACATAAAAAGACTCACGCCACCCTGAATAAAATCGTGTGCCCTCCCGGATCTTCGCACACTGCCAGCTGACCCCTACCTTTGTTCCTAATTTTATATGGGGGACACATGTAACACATTTTGTGTACACACTAATTATATTCCACAGTAATGATCGTAACGGTGTCGGAATATGCGGATCTGTGTCACCGATGAGTGGCGATGCCTGGATGAGCGTGAAATTGGCATCATGTGCCACAGCCGGATGAAAAACTTGCGGAGAGTGCCTCGTGTTCTGGAACGGAATGCATTGTCTCTGGCACGTGGGTGCGCAAAAATTATTTTAAGTTTTGAATATAAATGTGTTCTCCCTTACGGCGCAACCTTTTGGTAGATGATTCAGGAGGTATATCTCACTGAGAAGTATAAGCAATCATATACCAAAATTTAATGATTGAAATTCACTTGCTTGACATTTGCATATCGCTAAAGATTGTCAAGTCGCCAATGCAGAAAGAAAATTAGCTGGTAAAATAAATAGTGCAATGAAGTGGTGACATATAAAGATCATCTGCTTAAAGTTTAGCGAATTTCTTAAATAGTTATTCATAGATTTTTTTTCGGATCTTCATAGGCTGTGTTTGTTATCTTTAATCATTTACATTATCAGTCATCTTGCTTTCTGACTTTGACAGCTTGGTATTTTTTGACAGTACGAAAGAGAACCCACAAGTGGATTTCAACCAAGCTGAATTTTTGATAAAACTTTCTCTTACACTTTCAATCATGACCAAAAATATTGTTCAGAAACATTCAGGCGAAGAAGGCCTTAAATTATTTCTTACATTGAAAAGCACGACCCGCACACTTAAAAATATTTAAGTTCTGCTATATAAACAAGTTGTGAAGCCTAAACTCAAATAGGAGACTCCACTTTGAGAAAAATATTAGCAAAAATCTCATCATAGAACGGTACGAAATTTTTAGGAACTGAAACATTAACCGCTCAGGTACATTAAGAATCTTATTATCTCAACGTCGAACAAATGGGATATATGTTGAAAATCCAGCCAAGAATTTCTGGTGGAAGATTTGGGGACAAAACAAATCGACCATTTATCCATAGTAAGCTAACACCATGTTTGTGGATTGAAGCATGTTAATTCTAAATTCGAAGGTCAAACAAACTCTACCTCTAGTATGGAGTCAAAGTTTGGAGAGATGGTGGGGGAGAGGTCTATTTAAATGTCATCGTCGACGTCTGCCCATGATTAAATATTATGAGGTCCGTTTCAAACAAATTCATGGATTATTTCAAATTGGAACTTTTATATAACTAAGCTAAATAAAAATCTACTCTTTTTGTAGAATATCTTGATTTGTAGGATTTGCTTTTAATCTTCAATGAATCAGAATTCAAATGCGCTGCTAACCTACTGATATAAGAAATTTCGTTTATTCAATTTGTTTAAATGATATGATGCGATTTATAAATATTTCATAATATATTTTTCAATATACTGTTGTATTTTGATAAAATTAATTGCTTTAAGATATATATATTATTTTTTCATTTTGTTTTTTGTTGCCCCGAAACTTACAAAAACAGTATTAAATTTCTTTTAATACAATCATTTCTAAGTAAATTCAGTTCATTTAATACATTTCACTACATGATTGTTTTTACATAAATTTCCACATTACATCATATATGACATTTACAGTTTTTTTAATTAATAAAATAGAATGTGAGCCCAAGAAAATGTAAAATAAAGATATAGTTTTAATAGATTATTGATAACTAACTTTGAATCATGTAGCTACCGAAAAAAGTAAATAATTTTTTCAAAAGTCAGGGGTCAGGGCACTTTATTGTGTAACTTTCCTCAAACAGAACACGACATTCGGATTTTCTCGCCTACTGCGGTCAACTCAGCCATGACCGCGACACGATGTTTTGATTCCGGTTCAAGCTAAATAAAATCTCAATTATTCGCACGCAAAACAGTTTCGCTAGACAGTGATAAATTATGATGATGATTAAAGTTAATAATAAAGTCCGTATCGTTAATATATTTCGCAGTTAATGTTTAATAAAAAAATGATAACAGTGTTTTGAAATTCTTGTTATGCAGTAATTTTCAATACTCTTTTTTTTTTTTTTTTTTTTGTGAAAAAAAAATGTATTTTTCTTAGAGCACTATAAAATATGTCCATCTAAACAGGCTGCTGTCCTGTTAACAAAATATTTCTGATAGACTAATGTTAGTTGGTTTTGTTTCGCCTTCCATCTTGCAATTATCTTTCTCCTTTACTTTTGTTACTGTGCAATGGAATCTCCTCTATCTATAATTCTCACGAGCACTGAAATTAAGACCAATCATTAAATAGAAACCTACAAACAGAAAAAAAATACAATTCAAAAGAAAAAATATACCAAAAAAAAACATTAGTCACAACTTTTAATTAACCCTTAAAACGTGGATATGATGAATCAGTATAAATATAAAATAATAAAAATTCTAGACCTCAGCTCATTAAGATTTGCTACTATTCGGAATAAAAAAATGTAAATAGAAGAGAAAGTTTACAATTCCATAAATAATTTTTATTCATGCTTAACTTTATTCATTCACAAATCAATCAATCAATTTACATATTTGGTTAAAAAAATGGCTGATTTGTTTGATGCTAAAGTTAGGATTTGAGGATCTGACAATAACGCAGATAAAATAGATGAGGACACCTTTAGTTCCTTTCTGTGTTACAGATTTCGTTATCCTTTTCTATTATAGATACTATATAATCATCCCAAAGTCGTTTTTGCCTTTATATATTTATCTAATAATGGTTCTAGATCCCTTATGTAGTCAAATTTGGATTAAATAATTATGAATGTAGTAGTTGTGATGTTTTAAATGAAATGTGAGGTATCAATTTATTTTAATCGAGAATATTTATTTTAAATACAAATATGACGACGCAGGAACGCATATGCCTTTATTACAATATACCCTTATGTCACTGGTTTGATTTCTAAAATATTTAAGGAATATAATGCAGTCTCTAAGTTCTCATTTGAAATTGTTAGAATACGAGAAAGAAAGAATGACTTGAAAAGTAATATATTTCGACGCCGTTTTCTTCCACAACGTAACTATTATATAGATAAAAGCAAAGGGGCATCGAGGACTTCAGGTTTTTTTCTTCCATACTTTTAGAGAAATTTATCTTACGAGGATCGTATACCGAAACTTATTCAAACAAAAGCAGAATTTAAATTTTGAAACATTATCTTAACAGTATTCCTAATCAAATCAATTATTTTTCTAAAGTTTTATATTACATTGTTTTGTAATGCAAACGAAATTTGTTGTTTTTAATTTAAAAACTATTTAATCAGATAATTAAATAATGCTTAGATTGTATTGGAAAAGAACCATTTTTACTGTTTTGTTACTTTCTCTTTATATATAAAAAAATTCGAAATATCAAAAAATTCGAACTCGAGATTTTGACGAATTTTCAGAGAACCAGTCCCTGAGTTCGAAAAACACATTTTTGGAAAACGGCCGTCTGTCTGTCCATCGGTGACAAAGGTATCTCAAAAGTACTTTAGTCTAGAGGGATGAAATTTGGTAATGGTCTTTATATCAAATGTGTAGATTTCTGTCAATTTTTTTTGCAAAATCCGCTCAGAGGAAATCTTTCTATCTGGCTGTTCCAATATAATTTAATGAGATAACTACAAAACGAAGAGAGCTTAATAAAGTTCAATACACAGAATTAACATCTATAGTCTAGATGCCTTTCAAATTTTGAATCTTGTCCAACAATTGGTTAACCGTCTGGCAGTCTATACTTTCAGAAACATATAAACATGATAATTGAAGGAGGCAATGCATTAATATATCACATTTGGTATGGGATTTTGTGACTACACTTGTAGTTCTATGTTAAATTTTTGTTTCAATCGGTTGGGAAAAACGTGACTGAAACACAAATTAGATTTTTGGATAACATTATCAGCATGCCAGAGATTAATCGCCAAATAACTTGCCAAGGATGACAAGATAAATTCAGTAAAAATGCTAAATTCGCACCAAAGGTTAATGATTCATAACTGTTGTACGCCAATGCTATACAAGGTTTTCTCTGGGATTACACCTTTATTAGATTATATGTGAGAAAGTATTGGGGAGACTGCACACACTGATTTAAAATTATTTATTAATTCAAAGTATGACTTTTTATTATGGGTGGAACGCTGGAACGAACTTTCTTGAACATATACCCAAAATTAAATGTTTTGTTATTTTAGCTTGTCGAAATGTATTGCTCAAAGCTATTACACAGAAATTAAAATTAAAAAAAAAATGAAATTTATTTTTGCTAGTTATGGATGGAAAAAAGGTCACTGTCATCATTAACATTGCCTAAGAGTTCCAAGAGGGAGCTTAATCCGATCCCATTTATGTCAAAATACAGACTTATACAATACTAAGGGAACATGGAGTGGTGAATAGGAAGAGTTCGAATCCCGGTGTTATGGGAAAATTTGCAATTACTCGTGCTGCCCTCTGTTGACAAATATTTAAGTTGCGCCGATTTTTTTTTAAACAAATAGATCTTTTGTTTACAATTTACTTAGCAATTAAGAGTAATAAAACATAGAAATTATCAAGCATCTGATCGGATAAAAGAGATTCTATAGGCTTAAGTGGAAAAATCTAGAAAAAATTACGGAAAGTTATTATTTGTTTTTAATAATAGTTAATTTAACATAAAAAAATGTAATTTCTATATCTTAATTTTTAACACGCGAGTTCCGTAATTTAAGTTGGAAGCTGATTTTCTTTTATCCAATGAAACGGTAATTTCTCTATATAAATGATTGAAATTGTATAAAAGAAATATTTTAATCTTGAATTAACACTGTACAATTTAAAGTCATTTTACATAGTTTGATTTAAGATAGAAATTTCTCAAAACACGAAACAAGACATTCAAATTCGCGTCATTGGAACTAAATTTTTGAAGTGAAAAATGAAGTGATGAGTACTGCTGGTTCCTACTGAATTGAAAGGAAACGCTATTTAGCTCAAACTCAATCCCAAGAAATCCAATTTCGTGGTTCACACATGCCTGTTCATAACTGTAGCATGAAACATTAATGTTCTATTACCTATTGAAACCAAAATAGTTTAACACCTGCTATAGCCTTCCATTCATTTTCACTAATTAAAACTTAACTTAAAGTCGTTACATTACAAATCACATAATCAGTTGGGCCTTGTGGGCGTTAAATCTGACTGAGAGTAGAACAATGTTCTGTGTAGTAGGGTAGAAGATGGAAGAGAGGATGCCTGTTCAGGTGTCGCGCTTGTCATTTGACTACAGGTCGAATTCACGAAGTCCAACCCAAAATAACCTTCATAAAATTTTTTAAAAAAAATTTAAATAAAACTAAACAAAATGCTTAAGTATTTTTTTCTTTAACTAGACGCTGAAGTTTTTTAGTTAGTTAAAAGCTATTAAATCAATATCAAACTGTATATTTACATATTGCTATAATAAAACAAGGATGCGAGCAAACACTAGAAATAATGGGAAGTACAATAGTTTCAATTCAATTAAATGCAATTAGTCAGCTTTGTAAATTTTTTGACTTGTTAATTCATATTTATTATTTATATTATACAGACGTTTATCACTTATTAATAAAAATTATGTTTTTATAATTATTTTTTATGTATATTTGTTAAATGCTGAAAGAAACTTCGTTAAAATATTTCTAATTCATATTAGGCTGTAATTTGAATTCTTTCTACAATCGATCTAATTTCCTGCTTACAAAATGTTGAAATAATCATTTACGATTCCAATATTTGCTCTGATTGGAAGTGAAAGCTGAAAAATTTGAAATGATTTTATTTTAGGAATATTTTTGTTCATTAACTACTTTCGTAAATTATGGCCTTAGTGATCATAAACAAATAATTTTTAAGGCCCTTAATTTACTTAAATCATTCCAGTTATGTATTTCATGTCACTTTCTGACGTACTCCTTAATAAAAAACATCATCTTTCATCTCTGTCGTATAAAAATTATGAACCTAGAGGAAAGTATGCCACAAGTATTTAAATTTTTATCCTCAGAGTACTGATCATGAGCTGTTTGTTCTTTGTAGTGTAAAAAAGAAAAACATGTATGCATTTTCGGCATTTTTATCTTGGCCATTTGGAACCAGATTTTCGTACAGAACTATAGTTTTAATAACATTGTTGTACATCAAAAATTTCAATTATGTGAGCAGCGGCATTTTTGAGATATTTCGTATGTAAACGTACGAATGTACAGACAGACAGACGGTCAAATTTTTGACATATTTGGTTCGAAATTCAATATGGATCTACATTTTAGAGGCCAAAACTGTATACCAAATTTTATCCTTTTAGATCTTTTCGTTTTATATTTATTATGTGCATTTGTGCTCGAACATATTTTCAATCTCGCTTCTCTTGAATGGATTTCAAAGAAAATTTCATACATATCTACAAATTTGTCAAACCCGTATGCCAAATTTTATCTGTCTAGCTCTAGTTCGTTTTTGAATTATTGCATATGCAAACAAACATAATTCCCAAAATGTATTTGTCGAAATCAAGAAGCTTCGAAAGGTGGAGATTAGTCCGAATCGCTTCGAATTATTTGATAATTATATTACTTTCTTCTAGTGTTCTTCGTATACAAGAAAGTAAATCAATAAAAGTTATCATTTAATTTAAACATCAGCCATTTTCATTTAAAATATTGTTGATTCTCACACTCTACTCTGTTACTTCTTTTTTGTGTCAATATTCTTTCAATCAAAGTTTCAGATAAATCGAATTTTTATTCTGATTTAATTAACTTCATATTACCAAAGAATTTTTCTGTATTATTTTTAAAAAATTCCACCCATTATTAAATCTCTAATCAGTTGAGAACTAAAATAGTCAGAATAATAGATGCAAAATTTTATTTTTCTTAAAACTTACAATTTTTTATTAAAATATTATTTTTTTATATAACTTTTGTGCTGTTTTCGAATTGCCAATTTTAGTTTCTATTGCGCATGCGTCTGAGAAAGTAACAGCTCAATCTCGAACCGAAAAGTGATAGTCAAATGAGAATTGCTCCTGACCTACTTGTTAGCACTTCCTTCACGCTTTGCAAGTCGGCACACACACAAAAAAACAATAACCTTGCCAGATGTGATAACAATTTAACAGTTTGTTAGCGATAACATGTGCTGAACGATCAACCTTAACAAGAGATGTTGAGGGGACTATTTCAAGTGTGACCGCCTATTGAAATGAGGGGATGGATCAAAGGAAGATGCTAACGTTTCTACAAGAGTGATTGCCAGATTTTAAGAACTGATTATTATAGGATTTTAAAAACTGAAAAAAGAAATTTCTGGTAAACTTTAAAATATTGTTGTTTTTTTTTCTGAGCAAATTTATGATTCATATAATTATGATGACGTAATTATCTAAGCACTCATAAAAAAATTTCAAAGGGAAGAAAAATTCAAAAATTTAAAAACACATGAAGTGTATAAATGCGCGGAGCGGAAATATATACTAGTCACTTTCGGTGACTGGTTGGTTTGTTCATTGTACTAATAATATAATTCAATTATTGTAACCATCTTCCATAAACTACATCTTATGGTAAAAAATAAATTTTAAAAATGTTTTCAATTACATCTGCAAAATCAATAGAAAGTTTCGATTGTTTCATCGTGTTTACAAAGTGATGAAATAAATGCATTTGCGAATAAAATAAGTGAAATACATCCTGATCTTGGTCTTGGTCTACCCCACGATGACCCACCTATTCGAAAAGGTGTAAGACCTGGAAGGTTGCCGGGGAGAAATACATTATTTATTAAAAGGCTTACAGTCATCGTCAGAATATGGGCGAAATGTGTCCTGTTGATGAAACTGGCGCCTTTTAAAGTTGTATTTTTTCGATATCTCTCGAAATTAAAGGGAGTATCTAGGATGCAAGAGCTTTTGGCTAGAATAAAAATTGGCGAAATCTGTACGGCAGAGCCTTAGAAGATGTACAATGAAATAGCATTTTTGAGATTTTATCCAAAAATGGAAGGGTGGGATACAGGCATATCATGATGATTGAAGGAATATGAACTTTCATATAAAATAAAAACTGAGGAAACCATATCAGTGGCTGTCCTTAGGATATTGGTTCTTTGATTTTTGTCAATTTTGGCTTTCTAAGTATATAAACATTTTTAATAGAACAATAAAAACAAATTAGAGCTATGATAAAAAAATATGTCAAATGTTAGTATTCAAGATTATTGAAATATCACTGTTTTATGACACCAGCATCTATGGTGGCCATATTACTGCTGAACAAATAATACAGCTTCAATCAGTTAAAGAATATTTTTGATGAAATTTTACAAAATGTTATCGAACCACCTCAAATAATGCCCTAAATACCCTAACTGGAATCCCTCCATTACATTCAACAGTGAAATTTAATTTGTATAAAGTATCAAACTTGCGTCCCATCTCCAAGGAACTTGAAGAAATTTTCAATATTAAAGAATTAAATACTTGCACAGAAACCGCTGAAATATGGATTGATCAATGAAGTCAATCTTATATTTACAAATAGTTAACTGGATGTATAGGTTGCTGGTAAAGTATGAAATTAGGTATTCTATAGAACAAACCCCTAAGTATTTTATAGAATGACGAAAACTGGCCAGTAATATAAAACGATTAAATTTTCACACATTTCCTAGGCATTCTATAGAATGTCCAAGAATAAACTGACAAAGTATGAAATATCTCCGACTAGCTTCGAACTTCGAAATAAAATCAAGTACAAATCAAAATCAAAATCAAAATATTTCCTTTCTTGGTGCAATAAGCAATTGATATTTTATTCTTTTTTCTTTAAAAAGAAAAGCATAAATTTTATTTTTACAAGATTTCAATTTGCCAACGAATTTTGTATAGAAGTTTTTTAATGGCGTTCCTCCAGAATATTTGTATTTTCGAGGAGTGAATATCTTATATATAACCATATCATGAGGTGTTTTTCTTTCCATACTTTACCTAATTAGCATTGTCATTTTGTAGAACGCCTAGTTATTATATACAATACCAAGAGAAAGTACATAACAATTCTCATATTTCCTACTTTGCCTAATACCACTCGGCAGGCATTCTATAGAATGCTAATATTTCATACATGACCGGTAACATATACACAAATTCAGAACAAATCGGAGGAAATAGATGCAAGGAATAAGATGCAAGCTTTAAAATGAAAGCAAACTTGAAATATAAAATCTATTTGGAATGGCAACAATTATGTTTTTGACCGCATTTGCACTCAAAAGTTTCCTCTTAAACAAACCTTAAAAATTATATTCGCTAATATTTTTTTAAATTAGGGTAAATATTTAAAATCTGTGCTTATAGAAAAGAGAGAAATCTTGTTTTACATTGTTTACATTTTTAATGCTCTCAGCTCATTGCTGGATATCCTGACAAGATCCATAAGCCAATGAAAACTGAATATTTTCATTACCCAAGCAGTTACAAACCGTGGTCTTTTCCCAAACACCAGCTTGCTACTGGGGATGAGGTGAAAATATCAATGATGACATAAACCGCTACATATACCCATGTCCACTACTGGAACACACTAGAAGAAATATTAAAATAGGCTTGTCTTTCTCTGACATTACATGTAAAAAAGAACTGATAAACGAAATCCAGAAACTGCTGACTTATTGCATAAGTGTCAATTGGATTTATTCATCCAAATTTATATTTGAATTATCTTTGCTGCACATACTAATTTATGAACATGTCTGATTTTTTTTTCTTAATTTAAAATTTTTATTCATTTTTTATTTTATTTTATTTATTTTTATTTTATTTACTTATTTATTTCCTTCTCATAACATTACTTAAATTTTATTTTTGTGTGCGATATGGTGTGCTACTTGAGCTTTTATCATTTTTTTCTTTCACTTTTTTATTTTATGTCTATTATGACGATACATGTCTTTATACCTTTTAAGAAAAGAATGTTCCTTCGCCTCTAAATTCTAACTTTGTAATCGTTGTTAATGGAGCTTATTCCAGTGTAACGCCACTATTAGCCCGAGTTTAATTTAGTTGTATTAACGTCCCGTTTGAAAGCAACACTAAGACTATTTTGGGACGAACTTCGTAATTTTGAACCGCGTTCAGATGAAGAGGAGGACACCTGATCTGGCGTCTTGCCTCTCCACACCACACCAACGGGAAGATGTTTGGCCCGGAAAGGATTTAATGCGCACTAGACCAGCTGACAAGATGGTTTTTCGGTGGAATCGGACCATGAACCTGAAACCCTCCGGTTCCGAAGCCGAGACCTTATCATAGGACACCGCGGCCCTACTATTAATTCAAATCACATAATCAATAAAAACTTAAAATAAAGTAGACTATCCTAATGATCCATGCACCTAACTTTCGTTTTTCATTCAGCATACATAATCTCCATTTTTATCTTTTTCTCCCTTTTCTGAATTATCCTACATTTTTTTTTCTCAACTGGATTACAGACAAACAAACTTTCTTTCAGTAAATTATTTTATAGGCAGGATTTTTAAAATATTATCTGATGCTTCTTATTCCTCGGCGCTGCAAAGTGAGATTTATAAATGTTTGCAGGTGCGCATTAAATTTTTATTATTATTTATGTTCATAAACTTTATATCTGCTTACAGATTTTATTTACTTACACATATGAAGAAAGGTTGGGTTTTCATGACTAACACTTCCAATGTCTTGTAATTTAACAATTTTGCTGACTTAATTATTTTAAAATTAATTAAATTATTTTAACGTTGTAAAAAAAATCAAGTACAGTCAATTCATTTCAAGTAAATAATGTGATAACAATTTATAATATATTGTAAAAGTGTTGATCCGATAACAAAAAAAATTCTTCTTGGCAAGTTGGAAGGCAAAGGTAAATTCCTTTACATCTGAGTTGCTATCCGGCAACATAAATTGTTAATGTTACAAACTATCAAAATGAGGGCAGGAAAATCATTTCTTAACCCCAAACTTCTAAGATGTTGCTGTTATTGAAAAACTTTAAATACAAAAGTTGTTCGTCTTAAGAAGGCGCTAATTTGTCTGATTCGATTTAATTTTCTATCTTCAATATTCAGAAAGTTATAGCGAAATGAAAATTTCAACCCCCACCGTTTTCAGCCCCTTTGAGCTAGTTAAAATCGAATATTCTATTTATCCTATTCACAAGACAACATGGACATAGCGTTAGGCACACACACACACACACACACACACACACACACACACACACACACACACACACACACACACACACACACACACACACACACACACACACACACACACTATGATCGAGATAATCGAATCATGATCGGTGAAGAATTGAAGAAATTTTCCCGAAGTCTTGTCACAGGAGCCATTGCAATAGATAATCTTCCTATAGTAATATACTTATTCTTAAAAACACTAAAAGGTACTTGTCACAAATAAATGATGTATCTTTTTCTGCAAATGCCTGAAACACACAGATTTCCATTAAATGAAATTACTTTTACTTTAAAATGATATTTACCGTATAAAATATTGATATGCAATGTATAAAACAAATTTTCTTCAAATACACCAGCTACTTTGAAGCATAATTGTGATTATATTCCAGAAGCTTAAACGGACAAGAAACCACATTTGGCATTTTTTTGCTGTCTCCTTGAGCTACCTTTGACGATAAATGTTTTTTAGTTGTTAATTAGATAGTATTTTATTATTCCATTGACGCTGGTGGAGAATAAGTTTCCTTGAACTAATCTGATTGAGATAATATTTTGGTTCTAGAATTTTACAAGATATATTCTCAGCTAGTGAGAATCTTTACTTTTCATTGAAGATCCGCCATTTATACAGAATAATGCGAAATAAATTTTATTCACAATAAAATATTTTTATGTTTTATAGTAGCAAAGATTTCATACAAATCTAAATCAGAATGATCAGACTCTAGTTCAAAGGTTTATGGAATAATTTTGATTATCCAACAAAATTCTTCCATAAACCTATTCTTCCATAAACTAATTCTTCCATAAACCTAAAATTCTTCATATTTCAGTATTCTTTGTTAAATTTTTTGTACCTTTAAGTAAATTCTTTCATTTTAATTGATCGATTTCATATAAATTATCTTTTGATGCATTATTAGAGCGAAAAAGAACTGGGGAGATTAATTTTCATAAATAAATAATTTTTAGAGGCTACAATTATTTTTTTATTTAAATTCTTCAGGGTTTTTTTAAAATATATTTTTTTAGATATTATTATTCTACTGAATGTATTTTTTGAGAGTTTGAAACTGATTATTTTTTGTGAGTAAAACGGATATACGTGAGTAAAACTGATATATGTGCTTCATGTTAATAAATACGAAATTTTATAATCGATTTTCATTCATTTAATTATGTACCTTTGAAAATGCACGCATTTATGTTTTATATTCGACAATGTATTATTTTAATATTTTTACAACTTGGTTGTCATTTAAACATTTATTTTAACTAATTTTAATTCCAAATGACTGACGCCACTTATAAGTTAACTTTAAAACTAATTTCCTAATTCTATAACATTTGTAATATTGAATTATAAATCAAAGATCAAAAAAGAAGAAATAACTAAAATGATAAAAATAACTCTTTAATTTAAAACTATCAAAAGTGCATTTTTAAAGAATTTTTTTTTCAATTAATCTATCTAAAATTTATATTCATTTTGCGCATTATTATATACTTAGAAGTTTATCATACTTCGTTCAGATATCGTATACCGATAAAAAAAAAAAGAAAGAAAACTAGCCGTAGCAGTCTCCCTAAAACTTTCTCACATATCTTCTAATAAACTTGTCAAGCCAGGAAAGCATTACATAGCACTGGTATACAATAGTTAAAAAAATATTAACTTTTGGCGTGAATTTGGCATTTTTACTGGGTCGATCGTGTCATCCTTGGCGAGTTTTTTGGCGATTAATCCCTTGATCCCACGATTAATAGTATCGGAAAATTGAATTTGTGTTTCAGACACTCTTTTCTCAACCGATTGCAACAAAGATTTTAAACAAAACTGCAATTGTAGTCACAAAATCCCATACCATATTTGATACATTTAAATCATACAGTTTTCGATTTATCGCTTTTACATGTTTCTGAAAGTACAGAGCGGTAGACAATCAATCCGTAGTTGGATTTGTCTCAACATTTGTCAATTGTCTACATTATAGATGTTAAATCTACGTATTAAATCTTATCTAACTAGCTCTTATTGTTTTGAAGTTATAGTGAACTTTTATTCGAACAGACGAACTTCCTCTGAACAGATTTTACACAAAATTTGATAGAAATCTGCAAATTCAGTTTAAAAACCAAATACCAAATTTCAACTGTCTAGCTCAAAATATTTTTTTTAGTTATCAACGTCTGACAGACAACTTTTTCGAAAAAGTGTTTTTTAAACTCAGGGAAATGGAGATTCGTCAAAATTTTTTGACTATTATCATACTTTCGCTATATTACCTATACGAAAAAGTAATAATGAAATATTATTATTTGTTACGAAATAAACTATAACAAAGATTTCGCCAGTTTTAATGACAAGATTTCTGAAGTTTTTGGAACTTGCCCATCGGATGTAAGGGGCCCAATCTGCTTGTTAGTGTCTTACTAAAAATCTCCTCATTTTCAATTTCCGAGTCATTCAAGCGAGCTGGAGATTTTCTTCAGCTGCGTGCCTCCCCAATGCATGCGTGAAGTGCTAATGATGATGACAATTTGTAAGGAAAAGCAGGGGGGGGGGAACGATGAGCATAACGAACGCCATCTGGTAGACGGTGCTCACTGTCATGGAAAACACTTTCCGTCGGCGTGCAACATGTGTGCGAGATGTGCACACTTTCTTCCAATGGATTCCAATACAGGACGGAAGGGTTTCTTTTCAAGAGAGGAAGTGACTGTGAAATTAGTTATGATTCTCTGAAGACACGTGTTGTGATGACCTTAATGCAAAATCAATGCCAAAATGGGGAGAAGGGGGCTTGCAATTTTTGGGAAAGCACTTAGTGATACAAGAGGATATGAGAATTGAAATGTTCATCAAGCAGAAGCTCAGGAAGTCGAATCTTGTAAAAAATGGTACGTTATATACAGGACCAGGAAAACACGGTGTCATAGCGTCCATTTCTTACCAGATGGATTACTGATTCAGTGGCACGTCTCTGACTAGACGATTAGATTGAAGGAAAATGCATATATGTCGATTAAAAAATGTTATTAACATAGTTGGTTAATAAAAAATTTGAAAAAAGTATAAAATGTCTGAATTATGAAATATTAGATAATTGTTCCCCTTTGGCTTATATTTCCAATAATAAATATTTCCTTGGAGAATGAACGTTTTAGCTTTTTGTTTATTTATCACGTAACTTAGAATTGTCTTTTATTAATCGATTTATCTTTAAGACTGATAAAATCATTGTTTTAATTTTTGTATATATTTTACATTATATTGCATATTGTTACTCATCACATAATTTTCAAAAATATTTGTTACATATTTGGGATTTTAAAAGAATTAAAAACTATGATTTATTTGAAAGATGAAATCAAAAAGATTGTTTTGATTTTAATCCATTAAATTTCCATGTCTTCGCAGAATTTTTTTATTTGCTGAATGTTAATTAACCATTGTTATAAAACAATGAACCCAAGAGCACACTGATGGGAATCGGAAGGTTGATGTCAGAACTATTTCCCAAAAATTTTGATTAAAATATGATTTAGAATATTAACATCTTTCCGTACTTATATAATGGATAATCATTTAAATAATAACAAATTATTGTAAAAGAAAAACAAATTTTAAGGGAGAATCCGTTTATAAAATGTTAAAACTTAAATGCAATAGCTAAAATTTTATTTTTAACTATTGCATGCATGTGATAGCCCATAATAATTAAAAAAATTATCAAAGGTAATTTATAACTACTGTAGGTAATGACTATCGAATTCTTCGAGGGTAAATCTTCATGTTTATTTTACACAGATGTCAACAAAGTGTAACATTTATCTTTCAATCTTAATTGAATTAAATTATTAATTAATTTTGAGCATAAACTTACAAATATGCAATATTGTTGCAAAAGGAGTGACTGAGATTATGAATAGGAAATATTACCATTCTAGTTGCATTTCAGTTAGTAATCGATATTTTGCAAACGATAAATGAAAAATGGCCAAAAGTTTATAAGCAGAAACGAGATTCGAACTTGAATTTCAAAAATATTAAAATTTGAAAATGTTTTAGCTTTGACTTGATTATCTTCATTTTATTTTGGAAATTCACTGTTAATTTTACAGCAGCATCACAAAAAATTTTACTTAATGACATTGCTATGCGCGTGAGTATAAACACAGTAAATAAAACAATGGAAAATATTGTAAAGCATATTTACAAATATTTTGAAAAATTTGTTAAAATTTTAAACTGGCATGACTTAAAAGCATATTTGTCGAACGCTTAAAGATTATTTTTATATGTTCCAAAATATGCAATATGTTCCAAAGCTTATGACAAAAAAAAACTGTATAACTTAGACTTATTTTTTAAAAATCTAATTAAAATCTTGAAAAACACTTTTCTAATGAGCAGTTACTATTCGAAAAGTAATTACGTGTTAAATTTGATAGTTCTAAGTCCTGTGACAATTAATTGTATTTTGAACGATTATTTTGGTCAAATATGATTGTCCAAGATGTAATTTGGAAATACATGATATTCTCAAAAATGTATATCTGGTGAATGATTGCAAATTTCCAACATGGCGGGATACCTCCATATTATAATCATGATGTAAAAGCATATCTTGATAAGAATTTTCCAAACAAATGATTTGGTCCAAGAAATCCCTTAGAAAGACCTGTTGGATTCCCAAACTTGACACTTGCTTGATTTTTTTTCTTATGGATCTTAATGATAAATTCTACTCAATAAAACAAAAGACTCTGCAATAATTAAAAGGCCAAACTCGGTAAAAGATGCGCCAAGACACCATAGGAAATATTTGTTATGAATCAATAGACCACCAATATCAACAATGTATATTGAGCAGAATGGCAATATTACTAAATGTCTGAGGTAGGTGGAAATGTAATACATTGTCTGTAAATTCTTTTGCAATTTAAATGTTAATTACAGATTTTATTAAAATATAATTATAACCATTCAAACCATGTGTAGTATATACTTTTTGGGATATGCTGCTTTACGACAGTCTATAAACATTATCATGTTAAAATTTAATAGAGAATTTGAACAACTTGTTACAAAATGTGCTACGGCATTTCCAAGCACTTTCAACAACAAATTCTAAATTCTTCTTTCTGAGAAACCTTGATTTTTTTTTTCTTTCTCTTTTCACCAGAAAACTTAACAAACGGTTTCTGTGGAAAAGAACGGCTAATATTACCAAACATATTACGCACTTTCTTTCGTTGTTAGTGGAACCATGCATCCAAGTCGCTTTTCCCTATCCTACTTGTCACTAAAAAAAGACTTTCTCAGATCGAGTGCAGGTTCCCGCTTTAATAGAGTGCGAATCTTGACACTTACCTTTCCATCACACTAATTGCGAAAAATTACGTGTGTTCAATTGCCAAAAGAACTACCGCCGTTACACAAAAATCCCGCCACAACCTTTCCCCTAATTCTTTATTTTTTTACCCTGTTTTTTCTTCATTTACGGTGGCAACAAAAGCGACAGAACGCGTGCCAACTGTCCGCCAGGATGTTGATCTAGAAGGCTAAATAAAATACATCAGTCAGAAACAGAAATGAAAGAAAAAAAAAAAACCCACCGAGCACTTATTCAATGTCTTCAACCATTTGCAACTACCGGAAACAAAGTTGATAACTTCACTATTCTTCCTTCCGTTCTTTTTTATTTTTTTTCGAATCGTCTTCTCCCCCACTGATATTGCTCATTAATGCTCTTTTCGCCTTCTGTGGGAAAGGAACAGATGCAAGATAAATTTCCTTCGAAACAAGCTGCGATTTGCATGCTAAGACTCTGTCTGCTTCGAAATTCACTGTTTTCGAATAAAAAGAAACCGTAGTCCTTTATTTATTCCGAAAAGAATAATGAGTATTCTTCCATATGGACTTTCATTGTGTGGATTTAGGGCAGAAAGTAAAACTATTGCGCCATTCCACATGTTCTTGTTTAAAACATCTGCTGGACAGAGAGTTTCTTTGAAGCAACTAGCGAAAAGTACAAAAGTACGTTAAGAGTGGTGAAATGAGAATAAAAGAAATTATTTAAGACTACTTATACAGGGTGTTCATTAATTATTGTCGGGGTTTCCATACCTCATAACTTTCGAATAAAAAATATTACGCAAAAACCGATTACGTATTCGTAAATTACAACTCAAAGAATTTTATTAATGATATTAAAGTGTAAAGCTTGCACAATTTACACTTTGTAGGCATTCAGCTGAAGGCGATTATGTATTCGTAAATTACAACTCAAAGAATTATGTATTCGTAAATTACAACTCAAAGAATTATGTATTCGTAAATTACAACTCAAAGAATTATGTATTCGTAAATTACAACTCAAAGAATTATGTATTCGTAAATTACAACTCAAAAAATTATGAATACGTAAATTACAACTCAAAGAATTATGAATACGTAAATTACAACTCAAAGAATTATGTATTCGCAAAGTACAACTTAAAGAATCGCCTTCAGCTGAATGCCTACAAAGTGCAAATTGTGCAAGTTTTACACTTTAATATCATTAATAAAATTCTTTGAGTTGTAATTTACGAATACGTAATCGGTTTTTGCGTAATATTTTTTATTCGAAAGTTATGAAGTACGGAAACCCCGACAATAATTAATGAACACCCTGTATTATCGATTTATATAATCGAAAGTTTATATTATCGAATGAAAGATGATATGAATATGTTTACATTGAAAATGCGATTATGCAAATTTAACAAAATCAATATAAATCTAAGCATTCAGTTTTGGAAGTTGTTCTCATCCAAAGGTTTTCCAATGAAAGAAAACTGAAATGAAATAAACCGAAACTCTCATCCATTTCCAGAATTCGGATTTTAAAGAAATAAAGATGAAATCGGTGGCTCGATTTTTCAAACTCAGATAATGCATTCATTAGATGCTCTAGTCAAAGCAACTGTACGCACACAGATGAAAATTTTTTAAATCCTATTTCAAAATATAAATTAAAATGTTATGATTGCTGCGGATTCAAAATAAATAATTTTCAATACAAATAAAAACTTTTGTTTATTTTAAAAAGAATGAAAAATGTATGTGTGATTCCGAATTCCTATTATGGAAATTTGTAGAAAATCAGTTATTTGTTTTTATCGATTTTTTTTTCTAAATATCGTTATTGAACAATCAAGATAATATAATTTTTCTTTGAAATAGAATACGAAAACCCAAAATTAAAATGTATTCCGATTACGATTAAATGTATTCCGATTACGAAAAAAAAGGCTTATTTATCTTGAATGATTTTAAAACTTTTCTGTAATTATCATTCAGCAATTTTAAGCAAATTGAACGTGGACTTCACTAGCTATTCTGTTTCAAATATTCTTGTTAAGGCAACTACATAAAATAAAATTTTATTTAGAACAGGTCATTCATGATAAGAAAAGTAATTCAAGGATATATTATGATTTCGTATACATGAAAATTAAAATGTTTTGTTGTTATTATTATTCATTGTATTTGATTGCTTTCACAGAATTTGAAACAAGTCGTATCGCACTAATAATATTTGATGTCACTGAAATTTTCTAAGCATTTTTATCTTTATATTTTTTTTTATATTTGGAATTTTTTTACGTTTGTAAAGCCAATATATCTATATGTAAACATATTTTAGCAGTGTCTTGACCGAATTGAAGAAGTTTTTAAAATTTTAAAACTTTGATTTATTTTGCATCATAAGGCATAATTTGCGTTTAAAAAGCGATGGTAAAACTGACTGCCGTTTATATCGCGACACAAGAGCAGAAGAGACCGAAATTTTTCCCTTCAATGATTTTATAATGAGATTTTGACAGGGATTTCTTTGCCACATGTAGTCTTAGGAGAGGGAAATTTATGCATCTTTAAAAGAATGTTGTAAGCATTAAGAATTTTTAATCCCTCACTCGGAGCGTGAAAAAATACTGATACTAATAGTTTTATAGAGCGCTTTAAAAAAAAACTGAAATGGAGCAAGTAATAAGTGAACATTTTAGAATGCAGGTAACATGGGCTAAATTAGGATAAAAATCAGGAAATTAATTAAGATTTAAATTAGATTAAAAGATATCGTGTGTGTGTGTGTGTTCAAAGCATAGCAATTCTTCTTCTATATCATATTTAATATAACAAAAATTATTTAGCTTTTCTTCCCATTTCATTTAATAAGTAAAGTTTTGTAAATTCAAATCAATATTTTGAAACATGATGCGTTCATTTCCTGAATTGCTTATGTGAAAGTATTAATTAAATTTTAATATATACTTTATCAGTCTTTAAATCACTTAATGAAAAAATAATTTTCAAAGCTTAAAAATATACCTTTTTTCCTTAAATACTTTAAAAACTGAACTAAAAAGTATTTAAAACTTTGATGTAAGTGGTTCAGAAAAGAAACCACCATGCTTAAAAAAGTTATATGGTGATAAAAAATACATTTTTAAAAAAAATTGTAATACCAAAAATTTTAAAACAGGAATTTCGTGAATTCTTGAAAAATCTTATCCTTTTGTCTGTTTGCACATTCTTGTAGCATCTTTAATTAAATTATACAATGAGTTAAAGAAGAATTTAAAAAAAAACGAATGCAGAATGTTTAATATCTATTGTTTAAATGCTTCATGAAAGAATTAAAATCCTTTAAGACTACCTTGAAAAAATATTCATTGCCAAAAAAAAAAAATAAAGAAAAAGGAAGCGATCATTGCAACATTTTAAAAATATTACTTTGAATACATACTCGATAAAGTAAGCAGTGCATTGGTATGCCGGTATTTTTACTTTTACAGATAATCATTATAATAATTTTATATAACTATTTGTTTCAAATTTATTTCTAATCACAAATTTTTCATTATATCTTTCATCTTTGTTCATTCTACAGTTTCATCATGCTCAAAAGAGAATGCCTATTTTCAGGTTGACATTTCAATCTCTGCTTCTAATACACAAAGAACTTTAATATTGCAGGTCCGATGTCGAAATTTGCAGCTGTGCTTATAATTTAATGTCTAATGTTGCAATACAAGTTTCCATATATTTATAATTAAATCCAGGCTAATCGTCGTGAGAATATTAACAATCCTTCATCTGCGTTCGTTTCTGCGAATAATCTGAATTTCTATGCGTTAGGTTTCCGGAAATCTGTTGCAAGTTATGAAAATTAATAGCGGAATAATTTTGGAATCTTGACTTCCGACTACTTGAGCGTTAATTAATTCTAGTTAAGCGTGAACTAGTGATTACATTAAACAGAGACAAAGCTTTGCATTTATTAATTGATAAAGAATCTGATTACGCTTGAGAAGTTATAGTATCTCAGTTGAATGAATA
The DNA here is from genome assembly GCF_947563725.1 of Argiope bruennichi. NCBI lineage: Eukaryota > Metazoa > Arthropoda > Arachnida > Araneae > Araneidae > Argiope > Argiope bruennichi. The sequence continues at coordinate 71,177,037 of NC_079152.1, forward strand.
AATATGAAGGCTGATTAATATTCATAAGTGCGTAATAAAATATTCCTGGCAGGCAGATTTGCTGAAAGTCAGCAAGCACCAAGAAGTTTTAATGTTGTTTAAAATGGACTTAAAAATTAGCAACAAAAAATGGCGAAAAATGGGAAATATTCTTTCAGTATTTTGTCTCCAAAATGCATTGTTGCATTAAAATAACATTACAAATAAAGTTAAATAAAATGAATATTCATTGAGTTTAGAGGTATTTTTTTATTTTTTTCCTAAAACGATATTATTAACAAATTTAAATGTCTTTGTAATGCATTCCAGAAGTCTTAATTTTAGAAGCAATTTCATAAAATTTGAAGTGAAGATTCCTGTAAAGCATTAAAATTAAAACGTGGATGCATTTTATAATTCGAATTCTTTTAGAAAGTTAAATATCAGTTTTAGTTTAGAAAAAAAAATGAGAATGCTAATAAAAATTTAGTGCATGCAATTAAGAATATTTATAATAAAATAGATTTAAATGAAACTAGAAAATAATATCCATTTTTCCCAAATATTTTTTATATAATATTATAGGAAAAATTAAAATTCACTTAGATCGGAATATTTGGAAATTTTAATGACATTTGGTTTCTTTATACTTTAATACATATGATTAAAAATTTTCATAATTTTAAATCAATAATTTGCAAAAATGTCTATTCGAAACCATTGTACCTTTAATAACATAGGGAAATGACAAAATTGCTATAGCAGAAATAGAAAGTTATATTAATAATAAAATAATGGGTATGATATTATCTCAAAGATAAAACATTACCATTTATTTTTGCAATAATTAACAACATTACCATTTATTTTTGCAATGATTAACAAAGATGAAGCTGTGGTTTTGGGAACAAAGTTCACTCACTTTGAAGCCTTTTTACAAAATTAGAAGTAATTGCATGGTCGCACATTAAATTCACATTCACTTTTTTTTTTTTTTGTAGAAACTTAAAATTTTTTAGAATTATCGTTTTTGAAAATAAGATTGAAGATCTTCAGAAACTGTTGCATTCGCTCTTAGAACTATGTTTCAAAATAACCTTCTCGAGTTTTTCCTATTTCTGATAAAGACAGTTTTTGCATAAATAGAAGAGAATATTATGGTAAATAATAGTTTTGTTAACTGATCCTGAATTAGACAAAACATGTAAATGTCTAAAGCTGCTTTGAATTGAAAGAAAAATTTATCATGCTTTATTTCCTGAAAAAAAGAAAAGGAAAACAATTATAATTTTGTACAAAAAATTCTTATGAATTGCAAGAAATATTACCTAATAGATTTCATTACTTTTTGCTTCGAATAAAAGGGTGCGGCACATAGGAAGTGATGTAAATTCGAAGTTCGACTCTAATTATCTTCCCAGTAACTAATTTCTTAGACAGATAGTCGAATTCTTCCAAATGGTAAAATGCTTTGAATGGCTTAATGAATTATATTTTATGTTGTTTTAGACAATAAATATATATTTAAAGTTTCTGAAGTTTAAATTTTTATATAGTCTCCCGGTCCTGTAATTATATTACGAAACAATTTCAATTACCTTAACATTTTAAATAAAAAACGTGAACACTCATACAATTAAAACTGAGCAAGGTATGTAGACTTGAATTGCATAATTTTTGGCCAATCAATGACAATTTCAGGAAAGAACCACGCGTTGATTAGTGGTTTTTGCTCAGTTTGACCATTGAACGGGTTTAAAATCATTTGAAATAGTGTTATTTAAAGTTTGATACTGAAGTAAATCGTTGCCAGTCTGAAGAATTAAGTTTTTTTTTTTTGAAATTATTTTTTCTTTTGGCTTTAGATAGCTACAATGAACTCACAGGCGAGAAATTTTCCTAGATTTTTTTCGGAAATAATTAACCAAAATAATTATTTAAATAAGTCCCAATATTAAGGCACGTACATTCAATAAAGCTCTCTATTTCCAACACAAATAATCAAAATATTATTTCTTTATTAATAATTCGATCATAATAAATAAATAAATAATTATACTAAATATCATGACGTTAGAGCTTTATGTACTTGTCTAAACTAGTTCAATTAATTTTAATCTTTCCATTAAACTTACAAATTATAATTGCTGTTCCAAATTATGACATGGAAGTCAAATTATGACACGCCGTTGCCGTTCAATGAAGTAAATTTTAATCGCAGAAAACAAAAACTGTATTGTATAAATTGTTTAGATATATCGTAGACTCTATCCTAATACCTTTTCTTATTGTAAGAAATATTTTGCATGATAGTAAAATGGATTATATCCGTTTTATGTGTTGTTTGTATAACCAAGAAAAGTCCCACACGCAATTATTACGTAACTACTAATTAACTTACTATCCTCTGTAGTTGCGATTCCACCTGTGTCTGTCTGTTCTATACGTATGTAAGAAAAAGTCTTGATTATCGAATTTCCTGAAATATTTAATCAAATATTCAAAATTTAATAACTGAATTTTGAACTCGTAAGCAAACTTACCAAGTGAAATAAAATTATTCAATAAACTCCAGCTATAAAAGAATGAAAAAAAAAAAAAAAAAAAAACTCATGATGCGTTAATTGAACTCAATAAGAATTTAGAAGCCTTAAAATTGCTACAATTTTTTTTAAAGTTTAAAATATGTATCAAACGGTACCACTCTCATATAATAAATTCAACCAAATAAAAAAAAAAATCTTAAGAAAAACAAAAGTAAAGGTGACCAAGGAAAACACCCTTAAGTTCACCATTCGTAAAAGCGTGCGAGTGATTAAACAGTGATAGAAGTTCAATGTTTTGATAGGAAAATGGTATTGATAAAAAAATTATACAATTTAAACATTTTACATTTAAGCTTTTTATTTAAAGCTTTAAAAATTAATTAAAATTCAGAAAACTACTACACTAATGAAATCGATGTCATCATAAGAATTAAGTTTTGAATTTTAAGATGATATAAGAAGAATTTTTGTGCCGTAATTTATTAAAAAGATAGAGGACAAAACGGAATGGTGTTAAATCTTCTAATACCCATTTTACACCCTTAAGAGAGATATATAAAATTTTTAACAGCGAATTTATTCCTTCTAAGTATTAAAGAATATACGTGTCAAATTTTGTTTGAATCCTTCAAAGGGCATAGATTTGTTTAAGATTCAAAAATTTAGTTTATATATATATGTATTAAACTTCTTTATGCACAGACGAATTCCAACCTTTTCACTTTTGACAAAAAATTATGTTTATTTGTAATTGGTGTAATTCTTTTCAATGACTCTACATTCTAATTAGAAGATTCTACAACAGATCGCCATTTTTACTTTCTTATATACGAAATATACAAGAAGTATTGTAATAATTTAAAAATTCGAACTCGAGATTTTGTCGAATCCACATTTCAGATCTTCCCCAGTTCGAAAAACACGTTATGCCTGTCTGTGAACAGATAATTCAAAATCGCTTTTAGCTGGAGGGATTAAAACCAAATGTGTGGATTTCTGTCAAATTTTGAAGAAAATCCATTCCAAGGAAATTTCTCTATCCGCCTGTCTGTGTACAAAGTAGAGTACAAGGCACTAAAATTTGGTACACAAGTGTAGCATCTAAAATGTATATTCTAATCAAATGTGGACTTAATCTGCCAAAGGTTTGACTCTCTGTCGGTCTGTACAGTGCATTCATGTAATCCAATGACTCCTAAACGCAATGACTGAAATCAATGAAATGTGATGTTTTCTTGTGACACCCATTATAATTCCATGTCAAATTTTGGTTTCACACAGTTAGCAAAAAAGGGGTTTCAAAGTACATATATCACAAGGCAGATTCAGTAAAAATGTTAAAATAATGCCCAACTATACTATATTTGTAACTGTTGTTTGATTTTATACGGGTGTTAGGAGACAAAACGCTAACTGGAAAATATTCGAGAAATTTTGATGCAGACCAGTCCCATTTATAATTTTAAGTGGAAAACCCAAAATGTACAAATTGGTGCTTATTTTGTTATTATTAAAATGCTTTCGATTTTCTTTTTAAATTCGTGGTGATATTTAGATTCAATTACTTAATGCAAATCAGCGAGAGAGGTCTTTCCAAAACTTTCTCGCATACACTGTAATAAACTTGCCATGCCAGAGAACGCCTTGCGTGACATTGGATGACAGTAAATATTAACTTTTTGCGCGAATTAAGCATTTTCACCGAATATATCATATCATCCTTGTTGAGTTTTCCGGCGATTAATCCTTAGCATTCGGTTAATAATAATCAAAAATCGAATTTGTTTTAGACATGTTTTTCTCAATCGACTGAAACAAAGATTTCACACATAACCGCACATGCGGTCTCAAAATCCCATACGTAAGTTGATATATTCAAGGCACTGCGTTTTTAAATTATCGCTTTTATATGTTCCTGAAAGTACAGACCTACATATAGTCAACTCTTTGTTGGTTTCGACTGACTCTTTGTTAGGTGAACTCACTATAAGGTGAAACTCACCATAAATGTTGAATATGTGTACCGAATCTTATTTATCTAGTTCTCATTGTCTTCTAGTTTTCGTGTTTATTTATATCGAACGCAGGAGAGACAGAGTTCTCCTGAACAGATTTTACACAAAATTTAATAGAAATCTGCAAGTTTGGTAAAAAGACTGTACATCAAAACGGTTTTAAGTTATATTTGTCCCAGGCAGACAGACGGCCGGACATTTTCCAAAAATGTGTTTTTCGAACTTAGGTAGGTCTAAAACGTGGAGATGCAAGAAAATGAATGAATTGAACGATTAGTATAACGATTTTTTTGAACGATTAGTATACTTTCTCTATACTATGTATACGAGGAAGTAAAAAAAAATTATAAATAAATTTTATGATTGATCAGCATAGTTAAGCTATCGTTATTAATATGTAAACATCTACATCCCAAAACATTCTGTTTTAATAAGTATAATTAAATAGATCCATCGATAATACAAGCAGGACAGAGTTTCGCAGTAACTTAATAAGTGAGCAATGACATGCAATTGTAACACTTTATAAAATAAATAATGACGGAAGATACATATTAAATGAAATTAGTACAATGCAGGAGATTCAGACTGATATCGCTAGAGATATGGTTATCAGATAACATTGCAATGAAATTAATAACATAGCAATATATAATAGAAGGAAATTGTTAAGCAAATGAATGAGGGGAAATAGGCCCTGAGATGCATAATGCATGAACACATTAAAGTGTATGAATGGAATTATTGTTAATTAAAAACTAGAAAATGCCCGATGCAGTTTTACAAACGAATATTGATGAAATTCTTGTTGCCATCATTCAAATATATAAAATTATAAAATACTTCTTGAAATGTTTCGGTTGAAATTGGGAAAATATCCGCAAAGATTTTTGTGTCTCACATGCATCACAGCGGCTGTCGCAGGAATGTTACTTTGTTATCAATCCAAGGTTCGAGTGACTATTACAAGCTATTGTTCAAATCTCTGATGTAGATTAGGTTCAAGGCACACCCACATATTTTATCTGCTTGAGTGAGTAAACAGTTATAGCTCATTTTTTAAATTACTTTTCTCAAACAAATTTTTTATTTTGACTTTCTTGTTTATGAAAGATAAAAATATTGTAATCACTAAAAAATATTCGTAATCAAGATTTTGACTAATCTCTATTTTTCAGTCCGAAAAACACATTTTTGGCATTATGAATATCTGAACATGATAATTTAAAAACGTTTTTAGCTAAACGAATAAAATTTGATATATGGACTTGTATCAAATTTTGAACGAAATCCATACACTGGAAGTCTCTTTGTCTGGCTGTACGAGTATAAGCGAGCTCAATACCTACAAAACACAAATAGCTATATAAATTTAGTATACAAGTTTACCATCCAAAATATAGATTGATTTTAAATTTTGAACCAAACTTGTCCAATGGCTAGTCGTCTGACTTTCTATACTTTCTCATGCACGTAAACGCAATGACTTAAATCAATGAAATCCTATTCATTATTTTATGACTACAACTGCAGTTTCATGCCAAATTTTGGTGCCAATCAATGGAGCAAAAGGCGTCCAAAATATATGTTCGCACGGTAGATTCACGCCAAAGATTTATATTTCGTAACCATTATTCACCAATGCCATGCGAGGTTTCCGAAGTCTTATCCAACATCCACAAATTATTGGAAAGTATGCGAGATAGTTACAGGGAGACATTCCCATTGACTGGAATGATATCTGTCTCCTTGTCTCTCTGGACATGAAAATTCAAAAATGCCTTCAAATAGGCAAATTAAATTTTGTCAGCTGGATAGTATTGGGTCTTCAAACTAAATTTATAGATTGCCTCAAATTTTGAACGAAATACATTTTGAGGAAATATTTCTGTTTGACTGTTCGATAAAAAGTGAACCCGATAATTACAAAACGAGGAGTGCTAGATAAATAAAATTTGATACACTGATTATTTTATATTGATATTTTATATCTTCTTATTATTATTGATATTGATTATTTATCATCTAAAGCATAAATCTCTATTAAACTTGGAACCAAATCTTCTAAAGAATTAAACGACTTTCGGTCTATAACTATGCCTGTAATACAGAGCAAAGTTACAGAATTACATTGTGGCTTTATATTGTAAATACGTACAAATGATAATATAACATGCGGTGCATATAAGATGAGTAGCATATTATATAAATTGAAGCAGGTTGATAAAAAATGAAAGAATAATAACGACTTCAGATTACATAAAGTTATTTCCTAGTATAATGAATTTTTCGATGGATTATGTTTCTAGATTCCTCTAAAATGAATTAAAATAAAATCAGTAAGTAAAAATGTACTATTTTATTAAAAATGAATAAGGAAATATGAAAACAATTTTCATTTCTTGGCTTTTAACGATGAAAGAAAAAGTAGCAACTAAATATTCGTTGAAATAATGCGAATGGTTTGAATTCCAATGTAATAATAAAAATTTTGTTGCGAATTATGCTTAATAATATTCTTTAAAATTATCAAAATTACGAAAAAAAAACTATTTGTGAAATAAATTATTATCATTAAAAAGAAAATTTCTTGAATCTTAAAATGGTGAAAAAATTGTTTCCGTGCAGTGATATTATTAAATATTATCACAGAAAATTATCAAAATTCCACTTTATTTTTAATTAATTTAAATTCTAATTAATTATTTTTAATTCACCCCAAGATGCGTATTTTGTGCACTAGTTATATTCCTGCGAAATTTAGATGGTCTAGCTCAAACAGTTTACTTCGAAGTAATAAAAAATATACATACGCACTTCTATATTATTAATAGACATGGAAATAGATAGATCAAAAGAGAGTTTGTATTGATTTACATTTGATATTTTAGTAGCATGAATCATAAAAATTTAGAGACTTCCATTGCAGTTCAAATAAACAGTTTCAATATGTTCTTTAGTCTAAAACGAACGAACAACAATCAACACACTAAAGATACTAGAATAGAAAGTTCAGTAATTAATAATTACTTTTGTTTAATTAAAATGCCCATCCAGAATTCTGAAATTCTTTTTATTTTCAGAACAGCAAATAATGTTCATGTAAATATTTAAACTAGAAAATAGAAATTATTTCGTAATACGCTGTCGCAGAATGCCTCTCTGTATTTCATTTCAACAAAAAATGTAAATAAAAAAATCCGAATAACTTTTTAAAAAATTTTCATTCAGCACGTCTGAAATGTCGTAGTAGTCGGTTCAATAGATTTTATCCCCAACCTATAAAGCTGCAATAGTGTATTGTCATCTTCCTGATTAATTTTATTGAGGACAACATTGATATTCCACCTGCTCCAAAAGATTCGAAATCAGATACTCGAAACTTCCACTCACGATTTTAATAGAATCGTCGTTTCGGAACACTTGCTCCACTGAACCACGGAACCGTAACTCTTTAAATAACTGACAGAGTGGGTAAAAGGTGGGCTTATTTAATATGCAGGTTTATGGGCACTTTCTGTTCTGTCACGGACTGAGATTCCGTCACAGTGTTAATGGCTTTGTTTAATTGAAATAAAAGGGTCCGTTTAAAGAACCTGACGACTGCTGCAGTTCACCACCTTACGGGGTTAATGGAAATTTAAAAACTAAATTATGAATACACAGATGGCCTTAATGACCCACCAATGGGTGTTGGTATTCCCACGATTAAATACTGAAGAAGAAAGTGTTATAGCAGAATTAACACAGTGGTAAGCAAATTTGTGAACCCTTTTTAAAATTTTTCTTCTTTGGTATTGTCTTCTGTATTAATGTTTTATTATAAATCAACTGATGTATACAGCGGTAGTTGGGCTGAAAATATTTTCTTGTCTTTCATTAATTAAAGATAACTATTTAATTAATTGCCTTCCATAATTATTTTACTATCATTGCATTTGGAGCTGTAGATTATCTACCTATTTCTGCTAAAATGAGTCAGTTTGAGTGCCACATCAAAATGAAATTTTATGAAATAATTTGGAAGGAAATATTTAAATATGGAGGAAATATTTAAAATAAAATATATTGTTGACAACAGTTTTACTAATGTTATTACGATATTTTTACTAATAGAGAACAATAAAAGTAATACATTTGTATTATTACTACATTTATATTGCTCTGTCTGTTTTCTCAGGTATTTTTAGCACAAATTCTACATATTCAAAGCAAATAATTATAAAATAATTCAGATAGTCAACTTCGATCATAGCATTGAAAAAAAATATTCCTTTCCGAAAGCTGGAAAGCGCAAGTAGATTCCTTTTCATCTAAGTTAATATTCCATGAATTTAATTTCAGACAAAATTAGGGCTTCAAAATCACTTTTTATCCCTTAATTTTTAAGATGTTGCAGTTTTTGAAAAAATTTAAATACAAAAGTTGTTCATTTTAATAAGGCGCTAATTTGATTAATTGTTTTTTTTTGCATCATCAATATTAATAAAGTTATAGCGAAATGAAAACTTCAAACTTCCAATATTTCCAGCCCCTTTGATGGCCCATTTACGAATTCGTCCGAGGTTTCTACATTTATACCAACATATTTCAAGCCGAGTAAAATTTAATCGAAATTATTGCAGTTATATTGTTCACAAGACAACATGCGTTATACGTATATACACAGGGTGTCTCAAAAATCTTGACCGCGACTTTTATTCCTTAAATATTGATCATAGACATATATTGTACATTACAAAGTTGTGTAAAAAAAGATGCAAAATGTTATGAAACGATTAAAATTTTCAGGGGATTAAACTTCAAAAAATACAAAATTTAAATTTTTATACGGACTCCGTACAAAAAAAAATTCCAGTGAGTAAAATGTGCCCCATCCTCTAATAAGGTCATTTACAAAATTTCAGCAATTTGTCACAAAAAGTCGGAAAGATATAAAACTACAAAAATGCCGATTTAAACCACTTTTCAATGCCTGGATATGAGTTCGCAAAGATAAAAAATCATGTCGGATTTTTGTGTTTTAGAGGTCGTACACAAATTTTTAAAAAAAGGAATGATTGAATAAATAAATAATAATTTTGCTATTTATTAGTTCAAAAGTATTAAAAATTTGTAGAAATAATAACTTAAAGGAAAGATTACATAAGTCTTCTTACAAGTTCATTGACTGTGCTATTTTTATGTTATATTCTATAATTCATGATATAAAATTTTAAAGTACTTTTCAGGAAGCACGGTTTTTAAAATATGTATTTAAAACTAACGATATAAAGCATATTTTATTTCCTTATGGTGTATTTCAGCGTCTCGTCATCTGCACTGAAGCTGTAAACATTTGCATTTTAATTTGTGATTGACCCTTCACCAACTTTGTTTTAACATATGGATGGGGCACATTCTACTCATTGGGAATTTTTTTATACGGGGTCCGTATAACAATTTAAATTTTGTATTTTTTAAAGTTAAATCCCCTGAAAATTTAATAGATTTTATAACATTTTGCCTCTATTTTTTTTTTACGCAACTTTGTAATTTACAGTATATGTCTGTGATTATTATTTAAGGAATAAAAGCCGCGGTCAAGGTTTTTGAGACACCCTGTATGTATATATAATATAATATAAATTTTCGAACGAAGTGTGGTTTTGGGCTCTAGGGACCATGAGCGGTGAAAATATGCAGAATTTTTCCTAAAGTCATGTCATGAGAACCATTGCAATAGGTAGTCTTCGTTAGGAATCTACCTAATAATTACACTATATTCAAATATACAAAATTAAATAGATTTTAATTTTGTATAATTTTGTATTTTGTAATTTTGTATTAATTAAATAAATTTATATTTATAAAAACAAAATAAGTAATTTATATATATATATATATATATATAATATATATATATATATATATATATATATATATATATATATATATATATATATATATATATATATATATAATATGCTGAAATAAATAATTTTCAGTTTTCTTAATATGTATAGTAATAAACTGAAAATCAATTGATTTACAACGTAAATCTGGTTTTAAACTGGTGCAATCATGAAATGTGGTAAAAAAATATACCTAAACATACCAGCGCGTTTGAAATTAACAAAGGCTGTGTACGCAGATTAACTCAGTGATGACATGTTGCGAATTCATGCTAATTCGTGTCCCAATCCTTATTTTAAATAATATTGTGGCTAATTAAAGGAAAGTAAATTTTCGAAAGAAATATTATTTTAAAGTATAATATAGAGTTATATGAAAATTAGAATTATATTTGCATATGAGTATTCAGGAGCCAACAACTTTTTTTTATAAAATTGATATTTATAATAGCAAATTATGAATAACTTTCTTAATATTGCACTCCATATCTAAACAATGTCTAATCGTTAAACAAAAGATTACTAATAACACAATAATTAATTTTGGAAAAATGCAATGCTAGGAGCATTCTGTGTTATTATTCAAAAATAGATATAATTCAAAATACATTTTTTTTGTAATTGGTTATATTTTGCATAAATGCATTCAATGTCTTCTACTAATAAAATGAACGTAGGTATGTTAGGGCTGTGCAGACCTAGCGGTTTCACCAAAATCTACCAAAATATGGCCCATACATACTTTGGGGCGTACAAATGTGCCCTTCGAAATGATTTTTTTTTAAATTTTTATTGGAACTTAATTAAAAATGAATTGAAAACTTGGTGATTTTTCAGGGATAACTTTTGAAAATGTTGTAAGGTTTTTATATCATCTTAAAAGTCAAAAATTATCTTTTTAGTTATGTATTTTTTACTATACAATTTTTTCTATGTTTATTCAATTAAAAAATATTTGAAATATATTTCACAACAATATATTTCATTTTTCAAGTGAAACTTAATTTGTTTTCATTGCGGGTACTAATACTTCATCCTAAATTTTTTTCGTTGTTGATCAACAAGATGTGAAATTTCGGCTTATTTTTCATGTTTTGCAAATTTCAATATATAGCATGCTTTTAATAAAATATTTGGAGCTTAGTTATACTTGAAATTAAGACTTTACTTGCAAGGGAAAAATGTTAAAAGTTAATGCTTCTCTTTCCAAATATGTGTGTGTGTGTGTGTGTGTGTGTGTGTGTGTGTGTGTGTGTGTGTGTGTGTGTGTGTGTGTGTGTGTGTGTGTGTGTGTGTGTGTGTGTGTGTGTGTGTGTGTGTGTGTGTGTGTGTGTGTGTGTGTGTAAACACATATATTCTAAAGCAGTTTCGTGGCCGAAGAGAGAGACACTTTTGTAATTTCAAAACTTTGCTTTATTCCATCCCGGGAGGCATAATCTATATTAGAAGCAAGAAGCAACAAGGTATATCCACGTCACAACACAAGAGCGAAAAGAGAAAAGCATAAAAAATGGCAGAAATATTTATCCCAATGATTATATACTGTGAGATTCTGATAGGGATTTCTTTCCACTTGTCGACTTAGGCAAGGGAATCATGGGGATCTTTTGAAAGAATTTGTTTAGGTTGGAAGAATTTTATACCTTCACTCGGAGTATGGGAACTTGTGGATTTCAGCTATTTTAGAGCTCGTGGTACTTTAACCAGATAAAAAAGGTGGAATGGGATCAGGAAATAAGAGAAAATTTTTAGAATCAAGTCAATATGGGTTATATATATAGTACAATTATAAATGTGAAAGTTTGGATGGATGTTTGTTAGTCAATCACGCCAGAATGGCTGAACGGAATTGGATGAAATTTAGCACAGAAATAGATTATAGTCTGAAATAGGACATAGGGTACTATTTATTCCAGTTAATTGTGTGGCTAATTTTTTATTAATTAAAAACTAACTTTCTCGCCAAAAATCTTCATTTCCCCATCGCCAAATGAGTAAGGCTCCAATTTTTCCCCACGCTAAAGGGGCTAGGCTTAACATGTTTTTGACCGATTATTTCAAACGATTTTGTTTATTTTCTTAGTATTTGATGCATTTAAAATTAAACATTGTAAATTAATCTTTCTGATTTATTCTGAAATACTTTTAAATTAAAATAAAACAGAATAAAGGAAATTAAAAATTTCTAATTTCCATTGCGTTACGCTAACTGGCGTAGAAAATTCACGCATTTGCGTTACACCAACTGGTGTTGAAAATTCACGCATGTGCAGTATTTATATAATAAATATATTAATCCCAGTGTACAAAATGGTCGTCAAAGACAGCTTGTTACAAATAAATTTAGGGTTTAATTATGATTAAATGAAATCATTACCTGATAGTACTTTCTATTCTAGATTTCAATTTTATCTTTTATGTAAGAGGATGCGATAGTTTTATCTTATTTGATAACGAAAATTCTGTCGACTCACAATCATTTCAACTATTTATTCAGTTGCATTTTAATAATTCATGATTCATTCGCAAATTGGTATGCAGTGCTATGTAATCAGTGACTCTCTCTCTATTTTCTGCCTCAACAAAACAGAAATGTCCATAAAATATGCTCAGCTGTCCACAGTCTATCAAGTTTATGATTCTATTAAGAAACTTGTGCTTAATTAAAATTCCATTTGAATACCTAAAAAAAATTGTAGTTTCTTTATAATTGTTTTGTTTATCTTTATAGTTGAGTTCTGACTTGAATCGCATTAAAACTTTTCTCTTTTCTTTGAAAGCAAAATAGAGAAAATATTTTGCCTGAGAAATATTTCGTTGAGTTTTTAAAAAATGCTTATGCGGATTTTTCCTGTTTCGGCCTTTACATAGCAAGTCATTTGAATAGTAATTATTGCAAAATGTACCATAACAGAAGAATGTTTACAAGCAGAAAATATTAAGAATTGCAGTGAAATTAGTAGTTTAGTAAAATACTTACCAGTGTTATTAAATCTGTTCACGTGAGAACATGATATAAAGCTAAAACAAAACTCATCAATTCTTGTCCAAACATCTCATTTTCTCTTTTAACATGTTTATTTTCATGATTCATTTTTTGTTTTACTTTTTATCGTTTAAATTTTTCATATCTTTTAATATAAATTTTGCATAAAAACTTTTTTTTTGTCGTTTGTTTTGAAAATTTTTGGAAGACACGCAATTTGCTTTTGTTCAATATATGTGTTTACGTGTTGAAAACTCTGAATTTCATTATTCATTTTCAAGAAATTGGAACATAATTCATTCCAAGAAATTCAAAAATATTAAAATAATTTTTTTCGAGGAAAAAATTGGGCCGCGGTGGCCTGGTGGTATGGTCTCGGCTTCGGAACCAGAGGGCTGCAGGTTCGAGACCCGATTCCACCGAAGAACCGTTGTGTAAGGGGGTCTGTTGCACGTTAAATCCGTCATGACCAAACGTCCTCCCGCTGGTGTGGTGTGGTGTGGTGAGGGGGGGTGCCAGCTCAGGTGTCGTCCTCGTCATCTGACCACGGTTCAAAATGACGAGGTCCGTCCCAAAATAGTCCTAGTGTTGCTTCAAACGGGTAAATATAACCAAACCAAACCAATCCAATCGAGGAAAAAATTTCATATTTACACAAAACACTAATTATTTGTTAGATTATGAAACATTAATCTAAAGTTAACATATTATAAATCAATCATCTAGCGTATTCTGATAATTTTCTGGTTTTTGATATTGTTGTAGGAGATTAATAGAAGGCATAGAGTGTCTAATAAATAAAAAGGAATTTTTGTTTGTCCGTACCTTATGCGCTGCCATACCGTTCAACCAATTGCGATGAATCTTTGCAAACTTATTGCTTGCACATGCGCGAAGGTTATATTTTAAAATTGGTTTTTGAGAATATATCATTCGGAGTTAATCTCACATATATCAAACGAAAGAAAATTATTATCATTGAGGCCAATCAATGTGAGTAAAATGAAATCGAAAATATTTAGGGCACGCGCTAATTTTTTTCTTCTCAGTTATGAATAGCCATCTACACAGGATGTTGTCAATTCAGCGTGCACAATATTTTGTCTTCGGCAAACCGCACATATTCACAATTCAGAGTTCATCTCACACATACAAATAGAATTATTATTATCGATGCCGATCACGTTAAGTTATATATAATGGTAATTTTCCCGTGTAAGTAGTAATTTTTCTGTTTATTCAGTGAATCGACAAACAATATTCCGGTTATGCAAGCGTATATCGTGTTGATTGCTTTGAAAAAAAGTATGTCCCCAAATGTTCGTCACTTAATAGATCTATCAGCACAGCACGCAGAAACAACCCAATTCGAGATTCTCAAACAAACGAGGAACGACAAGCGAGCAATAAAGCAGATCGTTTACGAATTGCAAATTCACGTGCTTCAGAATTTCAAGATCAACATGAGGCGAGAATGGACATACAACATTTATATGCGACCTGATCACACGCATCAGAACCAAAAGACCGATATGCAACAAGAAGCGAGGCAACTATTCTTAACGGAAAGTCAATTGGAGAAGATGTGCTCATTCCACTTTCACATTATTCCCACCGACATGCCTTTTGATTTCAAACGACTGCAGTTCACCATTCGACTTGCATTCTCGATAACCATCAACAAGGTGCAAAATCAGTCACTTCAAGTGCGCGGATTAAAGTCAGAAAATCCATATTTTTCACATGGCCAGTTGTATGCTGGATGCTTACGAGTTAGATAGCCAAGAAATTTATTTGAAGTTTTGCTGAAGACGGTAAAACAAAAAAGATTGTCTGCCCTAAAGCACTTGAATAATAAAGTAAAAAAAAAAAAAAAATAGAATACATATTATTTGTACTTCTCCTTTATATATCATTAAATTTCAATTAATGTATTCATTGCTGATACGAACATAAATATCATTCTTTCTATCATAAATAAGACAGGTATTTCAAATGATATTTCCTAAATTATTTCTTCCGCGGCAGCAAAGCGCCGGGTACCAGCTAGTATATGTATACTAATTTGCAAAATCAAAGATACCAGCCTCTCCACAACCAATGGAATGATTTCACCAATTTTTATTTTATGTGAAAGCTCTTGACTCCTTATTCTGTCATCAATAGTCGCTTGCCCCACTCTCCACGCGCACAATTCTCTATTTTCTTGAAAAATACAAGAAATGAGGATTCACTATACATCTAATTTACTTGACTTATTTCTGAAAATATTAACAGAATATGTATGAACATTTATGACATGCATGAAATCACTGGTCTCCTGCCCTCCCCACTACCCTCCTTTTTGAGCAATATTGCAAATTGAAACTTTCACAAAATTTTTGAGCCTCAACAATTGGATCTATTACGTCAATTTACTATTATGCAATGTTCTCCAATTTATATATAAGGAACTAATTAGTCGGCCGCCAAACTCAGTTTGTTAGTTTTAATTCGAACACAATATGTAATTATGTCAAAAATCCTTTTTTTTTTTTTCATCATACAACTTAACAGATATTTTGTTCAATCCTTGAAGATATAGTTGTTATAAGATGAAAATTATTCACACGTATATAGTTTTGAATTTTTGGGGAAAAAATGATCGCAGATTAAAGTTATATCTAATCAACTTACATGACCTGACAGTTTAAGAAGATATTAACATTTAGAATAATCTTTTAATATAATGTCAAATTAAATAATCTTAATTACCGAATAAAATAAAAGAAAAAAATAGCAAGTGTTATCATGATCTGAATTAGAAAGTTAATGACAAGAAGGAAGGAATTATAAATATGTATTACAAAGGCTGAAATAGTACAAAAATTAAATATTATGCATCACTTTATCGCAAATTTGATACCATATGATCACATTATCCGGAAAAAAGATAAATTATTCGAAAAAGTGGGGCGGAGGGCAGAAAAAAAACAGAATAACTGAAATTTACTGTAAATGGGATTCTCTTGCTCGACAACCTTGTTTACATTTAGGGTTATCGTAAATACATCTGCTATAAAATATGACAATAGTTACATTTCCTTTTATATGCAAGCTGCATCCATTTGCCGTGAAAATTATTTTTCTACGAAGGGAAAGGCAGGTGCAATAACAGATTATTTACTTTTTTAAATACGCAAAGAATAATGGAGCATTTCCACCTGCGCGGCTCATAAAGATAAAACAGCACGTTTCAAACATTTGTCTACTTTTAATCTAGATTGTATAACAGCAACAGACACACCGTGTGTTATGTAAATTTCTGTAATTATTCCCGTAGCAACGGTCTGGTGTTTTGAAATATAAATAAAAATGGAGAAAATTTCGATATTTTGCACTGAAGAATTTTGTTAATTTATTTTAAAATTAATATTTTTCAAATATATTTTCTGTCCCAAAGCTTTCGAAATTGCTTCTATTTCATGATTTTTTTGTTGGATGAAAAACTATTTCGCTGCTCCATTTTTATCAGAAAATACGATATCAGCACAAGCATAAAAATTCGAAGAAAGTTTTCTTTTGCTTAGAAATATTGAGTTTTGCAAAACCTCTTGGAACTTTTGAAATCTTCACGATCCACTCAGGATGGCAATTTAGAAGTTGAATCATATAAAAAATTAGAAAATGGATTTTTATCTTCAAAAATGTGTTTGATTTATACAAATAAAAATTCTTCAAATCGTGTAATCGTTTAAAAATGACATATTCAAAGTATTCGTGATTTTAGTATGCTTCATTGATACACAATTCATACATATAATTTATCTCACTACAATATTAAAAAAAATTGAGAATTGAGAATGAAATATATAATCTTATAATCATTAGTGATTTAAATGGGTAAAAAAAATCCTGTTCTATTTGAAATCGATTATTTTTTACTGCATAAAACATGAATATCATTTACAATATATATATATATATATATATATATAATAAAATGGATGAAATGATTAAAAACATATTTGAAAAGTCGAATTTCATAATGACATTTGTTAATTTTAATAATTTAACAAAATGTGCATTCTTATTTTCTTCTAAACGAAGGACATACGAACAAAGTATTGTAATTATCGAAAAATTCGAATTCGAAACTTTTGGCGAATATTTATGTTTTAATCCTTTTTGAGTTCAAGAAACCCATTTTTTGGAATTATCTCTGTATATCGCTCCATCTATACGTCTGTGAAGCAGACAATTGAAAAAGACATTGATAGAATAAATTTGATATGTAGACATTACATCTATTTCTATCAAACTTTGTAGTCAAAACTATCAAAAACAATTTATTATTAAATGTCAACGCGCGAAGGGATCCACTGAAAATGAACGTCATGGGACTCTGAAATAAGCCCGATGGGTCAACAAAACCATAAGGAGGAGATGAGATGCAGTCTCTGTTGATCCGAGGATCTGAGCACCAAAAAGATAGATGTCTGTCTTAGCTCTTGGTGATGTACTTTTTCGTCTGACACCAACCCTTCGGTCTGTCCAGCAAGGGAGACCCTACCAGTTGCAAGCTACCACAAACATAGACCTCCGGTTCATTGGTGCATGGTCCGCCAAGGCATGCAGGAACATCGTCGGGAAAAATTGAGAAATTTATTATTATTAATATTTTAAAAAGTACAGTTTTTCAAAAATGCAATTCTATCCTTGTCCAAAAGGAAATATTTGTTTCTCAATGACTTGAAAGATTATACTGACTTGGCGGAAGTTTCAATTTCGGAATCAAAGAATCCTATTACTACAGTAGCCTCCCGATTATCCGCGGGCGGGTTATCCGCGGAGCGGATTATCCGCGCCTGCCGCACTAAGTTTTCTTTTTTGCTTCCAAACAAAGGGAAAATGCTTCCAAAGCAAGAAGCAAACACAAATGACTGATTTCTTCAAAAAGGTGTAGTTTTACAATTATGCTTTTGTAATTACATAATACATTACAGTATTAAAACAGTACATATGTATTAATTTTTCTGTGTATCCTTGACGCCTCTCGTAAGTACAAAGCACTTTTCTGTTTTCATTAACAAAATGCATTTTAGGTAAGTTTTGAATGATATACTAAAATATTAAGCGTTAGTTAAACATTTCCTGCTGTTTATTTTACGTTTTATTGTACATAAAACGATTTTTCAAAGTTGGAATGACTGTTTTCTCTTTTGCTATACCCGTTTTTAGCTTTTTTCGGATTATCCGCGACTTTTGTTATCCGCGGCGACCGCGCCACCCAATTCCGCGGATAATCGGGAGTGTACTGTAGTTTTAAAACTGATTTCACCGAAAATCAACCATGTTCGTCGGCCAGGTGCTCATTCAAACAGTTAGAATCAAACATCCTGAAGTTGATTTGGCTTGCAAGTTGAAAGCGAAGAAGATATGACGCCTTCACCATGTGTTTGCAGTTGAAAATAACGAGATTCTTCGCATAAGAGCTGTAGAATAGGGGAAAATCAGGCAATGAACTAATAAAAATAATCGTTTGTTTGTTGCTTTTGTTTTGTCATACTATAAATAAGCTGTTCAGTAAATAATATTGGTGTTACAAATTAAGATACAATTAATGCATTATCTTTGATCTCAGAAATGAAGTACTGTTTCAGAAGCGGATAGCGAGAGAGCGATCATGCATTGTTAACGGACTTAAAAATTTTCTGAGCTAGAATGAGTATTCTTGCGCATGCTTACACTTAACTGGCGGAAACGAGGGCTAAGCTTTGATATACCAGGTTGGGAATTTTTCGGTGGCGTTTTTGCTACCGTTACGCTATTGTTGCCGTTCGCGCCACATTCGACAATTTCACTAAAATTTGGCGATAAACTATTTTTTTGGCGAAAATGACTGTATATCAAAGCTGCTCCGAAACGAAAAGCATTCGTCCTGTTGCGTAGTAAGAAATGGAAAATATAAATAAGCATTCTAGTTAAGGCTTTCTTCTTCTTCTTTTTGCATTTGGAAATGGGAGATTTTAGGAAATTTACCATAGGATTTTAGAATTTTTTTTGTTTACTAAAAGAAAAAAAACCTGAACATTTAGGACGAGCTAAATTCCTTTTTTAGTTGCGATTATTCATATGAAACACTGTGTTTATTTTCTTTGATGCTGATTGAGTTGCTTTTAAAATCTCTTTCAGAAATATAATAGTATTGTGTGATATTTGGATTCTGTTCATCTTCACGCTCCAACCTGTTATCTTCATCTGATGAATTCGTGATAATTCAACGTAAAAAAAAGCGTTATTACACTTCAAATTACGTTTAAAAACGTTATTTGAATGATTAGCAAGTTTTTGAAAAGAAATCTGCGCATACTATAAGCGCAACGCAAATAGCAATCACGTTTCACGAAATAAACAATGTCTGTCCTTAATACCTCCAATACTAACGCAGTGATCACAAAGAAGTCATCGATTAGAGCAGCCTGGTATATATTTAACCCTAAAATTAACATTAGTCCGATAACATTGTATGGTCGTTCTCTCACTATCCGGTTCGTACTATTTCTTCTTAAAATTCCATATCTATGAAGTAATTAAAGTTTGATCTTGAATTTCTCATCATAATTACTTTATAATTTTGCTACAAAATTCCTGATTTGGTGCACAAAAAATGTTTTATTCATTGTGCTTTGGATTTCTTTGCGTGCTCGTTCTCTATGATTCATTGCTTGCTCATAAAACAACAGGGAGCAGTGTTTTGACCAGGACTAAGGTCGCACGTCAAGGTTAGCTAGATATTTTACTGCTGTGAGCTGGAAGTTTGCAGCGTAAGCACATTTACAGAGATAAAAAAAAATAAAATGTTTAAAACTGGAATTTAGTTTAAGGTGAAACTGAACTAGATTTCAAGATAAAAGATCATTAAAAAAGAACCCGCATGATTTATGAAAGTTTATGCCAGTTTCGTCACATGAAGGAATAGATTTTCTTATTAAATTAGAATATTCTATATAAAGTATGAGGTATTTTATTATACTTACTTTAATTCAGAATTGTTTTTTGCTATTTTAAATCATACAAAATATTACTCGTGTGCATATTCTTTTTATACAAATCATCTTTTCCTATAAATTTTTTTTACAGATTTTCCGGATCAATTCACTTTATATCATTTATAGGCTTTATTAAATTTGAGTATTAAGCTGTTATAAATAATTTATTTTTTATTTATTATTATTTTTCGGTAAAAAAATATCAGCTATAAAATAATTTAAGCTGAAACAAGTAAAAATATTAATTTTCAAATTAACATTTTAATATCGATTTTAACAGAATGTTGGGATAAATCATTTTTAATGTGTTTTTTTTTAATATAGGTATGTTTGTGTTTCCATTTGAATTTATTTATTCAAATATGAACAATAGTATAATTTACATTAATAAACATACGCCATGAATATATTGATTACGAAAATTTGTCAGAAAAATATATATATAACGTGTGAAGAATTTCCAAAAACATTAATGAACAAAATTATTTTTATATCCTTTTAAAATCTAGAACATTTTCATTTTATTAATACCATTTTGCCATGAAACCCTTTTCTGAATTTTGACAATTTTTTAACATAAGTTTCAACAACGGATTTCTTTTCTACAATTAAATTCAGGCTGTTTTTCATTGTTTTTCTAAATATTTGATCCGTGATTTTTGGTTTCTCTCTGTTGCTTTCCTCATTGAAAGATAGAAATAAAAATTATGTTTAATATATGTTCAGTTTACTCGAGGAATAAAAATTATTATATTTATCTAAAAGTACAGACCGAGATATGGTCAATTCCTTGTTGGATTTAGCTCACAATTTGACAGGTTTCCATACTATAGATGTTAATTCTTCGTACAGAATTTTGTCCATTTAGCTCTTTGAATTTTGTAATTATCGTGTAATCTTATATGCTGCGAACTGCCGGACGGATAGACTTTCTTTGAACGGAATTTGCTTAAAATCTGATGGAAATATACAAATTTGTTGTAAAGATCGTATACCAAACTTCATCCATCTAGATCGAAGAGTTGTCATCTTTGTCACATGCGCACAAAAAATTTCTAAAAAAAGTGTTCTTCAAATTCAGAAAGGTATAAAATGTGGAATTTCGAGTTCGAATTTTTTTTTTTTTTTTTATTTTTTTTTTTTAGCTATTACTGTAGTTTCTCCATACTGCGTATACGAGAAAGTAAAAAGAAGTGTTGCATTTAGATGATATATTTTAATACAGCCTTTAAATCATAACTGCAGATTTTTGTGAAATTTTGAATGAAATTCACGGAAAGTCTGTCTCTCTGTCCGTATGCTCATGAATATTATAACACAAATAGGCTACGGATTAGTTGCATAAAATTAAGCATAACGTTTTATTTCAAAATTAGCTATCTGTATCAAATTTTAGACAAGATGTGTTAAAAGTTAAAGTGTCTGTTGTTTATCTATTTATATGTATGTGATCTCAATAATTTAAAGATGTGACAAAATATGTCGAATCTTGACAACAAAATTAAAGGCCTACATCGGATTTCGGATCCAAATGATTAAAACGCTTAGTTCTAAAATACTCTCGGCACATGTTACGAAGTTAAACACAAAATGCACAGTATAGTATAAACATTCCCCCCGCTTGACAAAAAAAAAAAAAAAAAAATGTTGGCGGTTTAGGCAGTCGCTTTCAATTCAAAATAACAACTTTCAGAAAAAAAAATCCTTACATTTTATTTAATACTTATAAGTAGGAGAAATTCACACAGCTCATTCACAAAGAAAAAGTCAACTGATAAATTCTTAATTTTATTTTCTTTAATATATCGAAGGAATCCAAAGAGAAAAACTGTATATTTACCCATAAAGAAACCCAGTAGAACATTTCCGCTGTGATTATTCCACTTCTTTTCTTCAAAGTGAAAATTTCATCTATTAAAAATAATCATTACTATAAAAATTCAAGAATTAAAATCTAAAGATATGTAAAGCTTTAAATTCATTTAAATCATTCAGAATTTCCCGTTGTTTACCTATTCAACCGATAACTTATATATAGTATATCTCAGTATTAAATTGCATTAGTTCTCAGTTCTAAACTTAAATCACACATATAAAATTGAAAGTTTGTTTTCTTGTTTGCATATTTCTCAATTTTCACGTTTAAATAAATGTTCCTAAGTTTTTGAATAGTAATTTCAAGCATTCTTTACATATATATATTCGTCAATCTAAAAGATTTAGAATATTGTTTGCCCAAAGGTTTTAGAACAGTTATTCATTAATTATTAATAACTTAGGGCCTTCGGCCGCTGATCACCCTCGCTTACCAACTCCAATGTTGAACGATACTCTACCTCATGTTCATCAGTTACAGCTTCCAAGTTTTTAAACTCCACTAACCATTCGTTCAACGTTGGAAGCTTGGTGATGAGTTTATTTCAGCCGATAGGTCTACTTTTGCTTCAAACTCAAAGCTCCGCAATGAGAACATTCTTTGCTCATATCTCCAATATCTAAATATTGATTCAATTTTTCAGATTTCACCGCCAACTTAGTAGCTTCAACTTTTCTTTTCTAATTGGCAGATTCTCGCTCGGTCTTTCTTCATAATTTTTTCTTCGGCTGATATCGTTGGATTGCCCCTTTACCGTTGAACAAAGCTATGCAGATTTACACGTGAATTGCTTAGGTATTCAGACGATTACTAGCCAATGGACGAAAAATTTCCGTTACTCGAAAAAGTAAACAAACAGTAAAACTATTCATTAGTGTTGCCACAAACGATGTGTCTAAAAGTAGAATTAACATATAATATTGTTTTATTTGCTGCTCATTTGATATGATTTAAAGCTTTAATTTTCAATTTTTTTTGTCTCCGTTTCACCATCAAGTATAATATAAATACTTACTACGATGTAATAATAATTTTTATTATATAATTTAAACAATATTAGCGAAACAAACAGCAAATCTCATGTGTATGTTTGTGTGTATGCTCGCGCGTGTGTTTTATCGCTCTACAGGCCAGACCGTTAAGCTTACAGCTACCAAATTTGGCAAGTACATGTCTTGGGGGCCGGGAATGTGCACCTCAGAGTGGTTTTTTCGAATTTTTAGTTAGAATTTTAATTAACTAAAAATTAAGCGAACTTTTGACGTTTTTCCGCAAAAACGTCCAAAAATATTACAGCAGAAAATTAATTTTACATCATATTGAAGATAAGAACAATTGTCGTTCTAATGATACTAATATTTAAACCAACAAATTAATTTTCTATTTTGAATGAATTTTTAAAAAATAATTTAATCATATTTTTTAACAATTTATTCTGCACAAAATTAAAATAAAATTTAACTTGCACGAGCAAATGACGCTTCAATTAAAAGATTAGCTTTTATCAACGTGCTGCCATCAGATTAAGAAAAACTCGAATTAAAAAATAAATCAAATATTATTTCAGATTAAACATATAAAGATATAATTTTTAGCATGTGTCTGTATGAAATGAAATAAATATGAAGTAGGACATTTTTTAAAAAGTAAATGCAAAGAAAAGATTTCTACGATCTTTTACAATATATATATTAATAATTTAATAAATCAGCTGTATTTAAGGTAAACATGGTTTAATATATATATTTTCAATTCAAGGCTCCACGGCTAATATGTAAACATTTAATAATAGAAATACATGTATTAAAATGGTTTAAATGAAGTAAATAATTATATTGAGTCTATAAATGCCCTAATAAATGACAAATATTTGGCTTTTATCTAGATCCTCTGCTTTGTAAATCATATTTAACAAAATATTCTTGGGACACTAATATTTTAAGTAAAAGAGTTGCCCTCCAATTAACTAAACAATCTCTAAAACTAACTGATTTAGAAATATTTGCTTATCACTATTCAATAAAAAAGGGTGATTATAGAACAACACTTCATCTACTGTCTCAAAGATGATATCCCAATCAGCACCCAGAGTTTTTCAAGACTGATTGGCCTAAGATTATGAAAATGTTGATTATTCTAAATTATTACATTGAAAACTTCAAAAATCGATCATATTTGATATCAGAAGATAGAAACGTTCATTTATTTATTAAAAAGTTGAAGTCTCAAGAATATTTCGCAGAATATGATTCTTTAAGATCAAAGGACTGTAAAAATCTGTATAAAATTTAGACTTCATAATTTTTTGAAGTATATTTATAGACCAAAACGAAATAAAATATTGTTATTTAAATCATAACTATTCTTGAGATATTACATAAATCATGAAAGATATTCTGAAGTGCACATATTATTTAAATACTGCATGACTCTGTTTTCAGTACCGATATTTTTTAAAAATGCTTGATTTCAGTAACAAATACTTTTTATATTAATGTCTATTTAACCAATTCTAATTTGATTTAAAGTAAAAATCTTATAGGAACTGACAGGAAATTAGAGAGATACATAATACATTATGGCTTAAGGCCTTTATAATCGTATGAGTAAATAAAATAAACATCAAAATTTAAAACATAAAAATATTTTGATGAAGAAGCTATTAAATGGCACGTTACATAAAATATTTAATTGGAAATTTTATTTTATTTTAAATTAAAAATGAAGCGAAATTTGGGCGTTATTTTTGGATAACTTCCGAAAATAGTATCGCACAAACGTGATTTTTACATCAAGTTAAAATTCAAAGGATTATTTTTTTAATGATATCAACGTTTTAACCTATAAATATAGTTCCAATTTTTAATAATTTTTTTAAAAAAAATTAAAACATATTTTTAACAACTTAATTTGCATAAAATAAACAATATAATTTAATCTGCAAGAGCATTTCAAAAAATTAACTTTTATCACCGTATTGCCATGACATTTACAAAAGTTCTGGTTCAAAAATAAGTTAATTATTACTGCAAATTAAATCTAGAAAATTGCAATTTTCCGCTCGTGTCTGTATGAAATGAAATAAATAAGAAATAAGATATTTTCTAAAAAAATAAATGTATGATTTTTTTTCCTGATTTTTTAGTATATTTATAATATTAATTCAATAAATAAGTTTTATTTAAAGCAATTGTGGTTTTAATATATACAAATATATACAGTATATCCATTCTAATCAGGGTTCAATAGCTATTAAACCTTTAATAATAGACATACATCTAGCAACAAAATGGTCTAAAGGAAGTAAATACTTATACTTTATGTAACTTGAGTCAATAAATGCTCTGGTAAATTACGAATTTTAAATTTTTGTATAGATTGTATGCCTTGTGAATCATACTTAACAAAATATTTTGTTAAGTAGACACTTACATTTTAAACTTACATTTTGAGACACTTATATTTTAAATAAAAAGAGTTGCATTCCAATAAACTAAAACTGACTAATTGAGAAAGATTTCGAATACTACTGTTAATTTGATGCGATTGCGTCCCAAGGGAATACGATGTAAGTAGAAAATAACTAAATCAAATTCAACAAGACCAAACCAAGTCAGTGAAATCATAATGAAACGGAATTATTATAATTTTTATTTGATCGATTTCGTTAAAATGTCTGGAATAAATATATCAATTTATTGCAGTTTTTTAATGTCAAATATTTCTTTATTTTTCTTCTTTTTATTTTATTTATATTGTAAAAAAATTTTTTTTTATTCAAGAATTTATTGTAAGCAATCTCGAATCGAAAGCCGAAAAGCAATTGCGAATGAAAAAAAACTCTTTTAAAAATTCTTTTCTAATCTATTCCTTTGTCTTTACACATGCGTAAGTTATTCCCTTTTGAACATGGTAGACATGGCCAGATGGTGCCAGCGCTTCAAAGTAGTCTGAAAAAAATGCAGACGAAAGAAAATAACGCCAGCGAATCGCTTATCGATTCCTTTTTTTTTTTTTTACTTTCCAAGTCAAATATATTCGACTAATTTCCCAGCAGGTGCAGTCATTTCTGCAGGTGAAAATGAAAAATGGCAATTCAGCCTGCTTGTTGTTTGCTGAAAAATTTTTTTTCTGTTGAAAGTTCGATTATCAGCGCATTAGTTGGTTAA
This sequence comes from Argiope bruennichi, assembly GCF_947563725.1. Taxonomy (NCBI): domain Eukaryota; kingdom Metazoa; phylum Arthropoda; class Arachnida; order Araneae; family Araneidae; genus Argiope; species Argiope bruennichi. The sequence goes on from NC_079152.1 coordinate 71,203,533, forward strand.
TTGAATGTAATTATTTAAGATAAAATTCCGACATCATTTAAAACATTTAAAATTAACTATACAGTAACTTTTCCCTGCTATTTCACAGCTAATTTATTGCTATTTGCGTCCTTGGAAACATAAAAAGCATCTGCTCAATAAACGACATCTAAATTAGGCTACTCTTAATCTAAAAATATTTCTGTGTTTTGAAAATATTAAAATATTATTCTTAAAAATATTTCTGTGTTTTGAAGTTTTAGTAATGTTATTTAAAGGGAAAAGACTTTGTTGCTTAATTATGATGGTATCAGTAACAAAAAAAAAAAAATTAAGAAGTCTGTTTTAATATTAAATATTAACAAAAACTTCAAATATTTTGGTTTTATTTGTATGTTTTTACATTTGACAAAATTTAATACTTGGTCATTATGTTTAGTTTAATTATTTAAGGTTTTGTGGCACAAGAGCCATATCTGCGCCAAATATATTTCGGCATAGATGAAGTTAGCCATAGATAAACCGTGTTTTAATTAAAGTCAAAGATAACACTCGCTAATCTCAACTCGAGACTTTATTCAAAGAACTAAACTTTACGTCTATTTTTATCCACAAAACGAAATGATTTGAATCTTCCAGATTTAGAAGGATACAGAAATTATAAGAACATTCTAGAACAAACGAGAAATAAAAGAAAATAAATCAATAACAAAAACAATTTTCAGGCAACTTGCCTGTGGTCAGATAAGAACTTGTGAACTATCGCTTTCAATTCATAGCATTCTACCACTGAGCCGTTTAAGCCGCGCCAAGTTAGAACAAGTTTCGTTACAATATAGTTGAAGATAAGAAAACATATAGCAAAGTTCAAGAAAGTTTTTAAAAAAAGTAAAATTTGCAAAAGCTAAGAAATGTGAAGATAAAACTGTTTTTAGTTAAATAAGATGGAAAAGACCAATTTCTTTCAAGAAGGTAAAAATATTTCGATAATGATGTTCTCCCACCAAGTCACGAATGTTTGAAGATGATGTACCATATAAGAGTAATCGATGGGGATTAAAAATTGGACATTCAGATAAAATATGAATGACAGTCAAATTAACATGATATGCAATGCAAATGGGATATCGCTCACCAAGCGGAAGATTGTTTTATGTATGAGACAAGTATGGCCAATGCCGAGTCAATTGATTGGTCATTAAAATTTAAGAATATGGTTGAATAAGAACATGCGAATTTCTGTTCCTAACTATTTCCTATTTAATTAACTAAGTCCTATTTAATGTATGTAATGTATGTAGTTTCCTAACTAATTAAATAAGTTCCTATTTAATGTATTTAATCCGAAAGGTAATAGGCTTGGTGGTTATTATTTAAATTTCCAATGAATAATTAAAAAATAAAAGGTATGAAAGAAAAGATTTAAAAGAAAAAGATCAACTATGAACTAGTTAAAAGGTTTTAAAAATTTAAGATTTTTTTTCGGAATTATCTTTGTCACTATGACGTGTTAATCCTATTTTCGAATTTCAGTTCGATACCAAAAGCAAATTGTACCTTCTCTAAGAAGATCGTTGACATAGCTATGGATCACACACAAATCATGAACTACTCCCACTCGCTATAAGGCATATGAATAAAACTGAATGACCGAATCACTGCGACAACAACTTTAGAAGGAACAGTGGTTGAGTTTTAAAGGCCATCACCGGTTACAGTACAACCCTTCCCTAAAGAAATACATCCCGTCATTGATAGGAGGTAGCCAACCACTACCTTTCTCTGTACCCACCAGGGTGACGAGAACCAACCACCATACCGGAAGCTCCTCTTCCTCTTTTTTGAGGAGCCTTCCAGTGAGAGAAAAACATGGGTCAGCCATCTAACTCTCCGACCCGCCACGAAGGCACAAGAATTTAAACCATAAAAAAACCATAAAACCATAAAAACCAAGGATTAAACCATAAAAAACTGAATGACCGGACCGCCGCAACAGCAACATTGGCGGGAACTGTGGTTGAGTCCTAAGAGCCATCACCGGTCACGGTAAAACCCTCCCCGAAGGAAGTACGTCCCGTCATCGATGGGAGGAGTCAGATACCCCACCTATTTGTGTACCCTCCAGGGTGGCGAGATCCAACCACCATGCCGGAAGCATCTCACCTCATTTCGAGGTGCCCCCCCGGGGGAAAAACATGGGTCAAGTGTCTTACTTAAATGTGGCGTGTGAACTTGCGCAATCATTTTCCAGTGGTTTAAAATTACAATATGTGTCACCAGTAATCTTAGCAAAGCTTTAAAAACATAACGTTAATTTAACATTTCAATAATAAATAAATGGTATAATAAGCAATGGAATAAATGATAAATCAATAAATCTCATAAATAATAATCGCATGGTATCGTCATATGACAAATGTCATTTCACTTGTAATCTAACATACAATTACTTAACATTCTGTGTGACATCATTACTTTTTTTTCAACAGCAAGAGTCATTTTGGACTTCAAAATTCATCATCAAAAGCTCTAAGATTAAACTTACTCATAAGAATAAATGAATCATCTCTAAGAATCTGATAGAGACACGTTTATTAAAATATCTAAAACTGAATAAAAAGTATTTACGAATGCATATTTTAATATTATAAGAAATAAAAAAAAACAAAGATGTTTTGTTTTTTTACTTCAGTTCTTCAGGTCACTGAACCCTAGTGAATTTTCGTTTCAGATTACAATCCCACAATACTTCACACAATAAACCGAATTCCCACATTACTCACACAAAGCGAATATAATTTTCAAACATTTCATTCCGTTCCTTTTTTGGGCACTTGAAAAAGCAATAATCCATCAATTGGGGTAAAAATCCAAAACAAAGAGACTAGCAAGCGATAGCGGAATTGTTTTATGAAACAAATAGCGGCCAATTAGGAAAAAATCTCATCTGCTGTTCCCAAAGAGAGAATGGAAATAAGGCTGAAATTATTTTTCTTCAAGGCCCTTCGGTTGAGGGAGTCATTGAATCAATCATTAGGCTTCCCAAGATAAAAACCTTCATACAAAAACAGTTCGTATTAATAAATATCGTGCTCTTTTGTCTTATTTGTTTAAAGAATGTAATTTCATATTGTTCTCACACATTTCACTGAAAAGAAGTTTTCCTTTCTTATTGCTTGGCTTGAAGTCATTGCACTTTTTAAAATGGTGGCCTTCCCGCTTTTATTTAAATTGATTACCTAAACATCTAACACGGTAAACAAAAATAAGTCTATTAGGTGGTAATTTATGAGTCGGGAATTAAAGTGGTAATTCTCAAAATAGAAAAGAATCTGCCAAAATATCATTGCATTTGAAAACGTGAAATCTTTATCTTAATACTATCCGCCTTTAGTGACCAGCCAATTCACCACGAATAATGGTTAGATTTAATTTCGATTAAGTCTCTTATATCTTAAACTGATGTTCGTTGTTATCAAATCAAAATATTTTTAAACCCCAAATTTATCAGAAATTATAATTGTATTATTTTAATAACTTTACTCCTACACTGTTTATTGTCTATATCAACCTTCCTAAAAGGATCGAGTCAAATTGCATAGTGTCATTAAAAATTTGAAAGTTTGGCAATCTCTTTCAAATTGCCCGTTGTCTTTTGTGGTTAGGTAATTTCACTTTCTAATTCCGCTCTTAAATTATCCAGATAACAGGCTGATTTTTTTCTTTCTTAATTTTCAGCATTGGAAGAAAATCACACGATTAAATACAAGACGAGGGGGGGGATGAAAGAGGTTTGGATTTCATTGCCACAATGAAAATGTTAAAAATTATACTAAAAAGGTTTTTAAAGAATCGCCGAAATTCAAACGAAATATTGTATGATAAATCCTTTATGAAAAAGAAAAATTTTTAAATTTTAAAGTAATGTAAAAAAATTAATGTTGTGCAGAAATATTTTCAGGCTTTATTGTGAAAAAACGCTAAAATCTCAGTTAATTTTTAATTATATAAAATTCTACTTTCAAAAAAATTGCGCCAAGATACACATTCCCACCCTCCAAAACACATCTGTGCCAAAATTATTAGTTTTAGATCAAATTGTCTGGCTTCTACAACGACAGAGAAAAAAAAATATTCTTTTTAATTATTAATAAAGATACACCCAATTCAAACCGAATACCTATTCTGTGTTGTCCTAGGATAAAGACTTGGATTGTTATATAAGTCGGTTATATATAAATCTATACATATAAACATTATAGCCGTTATATGTTATATGAAGTTTGAAATCCTTTCCAAAATAATCTTCATATCTTTCAAAATGGCATATTAGAATAACTAAACTAAATTAAATGAAACTTAATAAGCTAATTTCTTTGAGATGATGATTCAGGAGGATTACTTTCTAAGCGCAATTATTTATACAGCTATTTTAATTCTAGAGGATTAGAATTTCATTCATTCCTGTGGAACTTATCTGTTTCATTCCTTAATCACCCGGCAGATGATCTTCCTCTTTTGTCCATTTCAATCAAACTATGTTGCTTCGGAATAAGGTCTTAGTTTCAAGATTGGTATATTAAAAACCTTTTCCTCGAAAGAACCAAATTATAAGTGCATGCTTACGCAAGCAGGAAAGGAAAAATGACTCCTCGTCATCTGCTCACATTCCAAATAATGAGAGCTCTTTCCAAAATATCCACCCTATTGCTTCAAAATAAGATATAAATATAAATAAATTAACATACAAGTGATATGTGGTAGATATATATTGTTTGTCAATGAAGAGAGACAAGAATGATAATTCCATGGGGTTTCAAAAGGGACTACAAGTTTTCCAGTACCTTTAAAAGTAAACAGGAGTTCCTTTTTTAAAAGTCCCCGCTTTAAGTAGATATTTTGGAAGTTTCTAATCTCTGATTTAAAGGTTTAGGATAGATGTGTAAGTGTTCTTCTCAGTATTAATCTGGCTAAAAATGTTAATGCAATTGCTAAATGACGAGATATTGAAACGAAATCGGATTAAAAAAATTTCTTCAAGATTCTCATATTTAAAATAGATTATAAGCTAGCAAAGGAAACTGGTATTCACAAACTCATAATTTATGCTTATTTGTGCATTCAAGGTATTTTTACTGATAAAATTTCTTTATATAAATTAACAAAGGAAAATTTGTAGATTTGCATATCTCAAGTACCTTTTATAATAAACAGTTTTTGAAAAGCAGTATTTAATTGCTTATTTCAATTACAATCATCTGGTACAAAAATATTTAACAATAACATTATAGGATAGTTTATTATAATTGAATAACTGTAATTTCTTAAATAAATAGTCCCATTCATCAACCCATATGAAACCTTTTTTAATAAAAAAAAATACCTTGAAACTACAAATGAATCTAAAATATGTGAATATGAATGCAAATTTCGATTACTCCTCCCCCGTTCCATTTAAATAATTACACTTATATTATATTTTAAGCGGATCAGTAGGAGATCATTCTATTTCTAAATATTGTGCCGGGGGGGGGGGGAGATGATCGGAGAATCTTGGGGAGATCTCTTCAATCCGATTTCTCTTCAACATCTCCTCTTTATGCAATCATTTACTCAGAAAATCGTAATAATTCTTTTTAGACCGATTTCGCAAAATAATCGGCTATCAATCGTTTGAATAATACCACTTTACAGCAAAGAAAAAGATTAATAAATCATATTTCATCAAAGTCGATGTGGTACAAACCCACAATACCGCACTTAAGCACACTGAATAAACCACACACACACACATACATTGAATCGGAATTGAGGCTTGGTTATTCGCAACTCTAACCACCCAACCATGAGAAAAACTATTTCAATGGCAGATGGGCCCCTACATCACAACCCCTCGGAACAGGTATAATATATTATAACCTAACAAGTGAAGCACCCCCTACGAAGAAATCAGTTCACCTTGGGCGCCCCCCACCACTGATTATGAGGATAAAGAGAACTCAGGGGGTTATGTATTCCACCGTCCCGATTGAAACGTGCTCTTCTGGGCACCTGACTTCCAGTTTCCCAGGGTTTTTTTTTACTTCTTTTCCATCCTCCCCCCTTTGGAATAGAAGAAATAGAGAAATATCCTAAAAGTAAACTCGAGGTTTCGTATTTCAAGAGGATATCAACACTTGAATAGGTCTGGGTACAGAAAGAACTCTTGAAGTTCCTTTTAACCTTATTGTAGTATTTTTGTAAAATGTATGTTGCGATTTATGCTGTGGGCGTTACGGGGATGAGGTGCTTCCGGAACAATTACATGAATCCCACCAGGTCAAATGCGTTGTGTCTTGAGCACGAGATCTGCTGCTTTTGAAGAGTCGTGTGAACAGCAAGTTGTGATGGACGACATTGTGAGAATCTGTTAGGATTTATGTACTAACAGGAAGTGCAAAGATTTATGTAAATAGACATGAATTGGAATAAATCTATACATTTGAATTGGCAGAAACGCCATTTTGCATTTCATCCATATACGTTACTTTATGCATCGCATTGCAAGAAGATGGTACGGTGCGTAATATTGACTAAAAATTCAGATGAATTGAATTAAATTAAAGAAAAGTAATTATAAACTTTACAATCACTGGGAAATTAAGAAAAAATAATCCAAGTTCGTTCATGTTTTGAGAAATTTCCATTTAATTTATAAATTTTTTAGCTCCTAAACGTACCAATCAATGGTAATGGCCTTTAATAAGTGGCTTTTAAACGTTATAAATAATTAAAAATAGGTTGTTTTTCGTTCTCTTTTTCCATTCTCGATATGAGAATAATTAGGACAAAGAAATACGTCCGTTATTTCTTAAATTTCATTGTCACATTGTTTTTTATAAATTCGCATATGTCATCGCAAGTACTGGATTATATTTTTGAACTTCCTAGATTAATTTAATATAGCATATTAATAAATCACACTTGTGATATACATTTTTTTATAATTAGATTATACTTTCTGTAGTATTTTTTATTTGTCGTAGAGAAAGGGTTCATTTAGATAACATGAGTGAATCACGGACGTGAATCAACTGGTGTCATGGCAAGATGACAGCTGGCGTGATAAAAATATATTTAATTATCAAAATTTTTAAAGAAAATATACAATGTTGACTATTTTACATGGAAAAAAATTTTACCTCTCATTTTTCTGATATGTTTCTAACTTTTTCAATTATAGGAAAAGGTCCCGAAATTTTCTCGTATACCTTATAATAAATGTACTTGTTTATTATTAACTGTATGCCTTCTCGAAAAGTAGTTCCGAAAGAGTTTTAAGCTTGACTGCTGTTAATATACAAGCAACAGAACACTGAATGTATATTTTGAACGCCTTTTGCTGTTGTTGTTGTTACTGACTGAAACCAAAATGAGAACTACAATTATAGTTAAAAAACTGCATGCTGAAATATATATATATATATATATATATATATATATATATATATATAAATCATTGTGTTTTTGTGTTATCACGTTTAAATGTTTGTGAAAGTTTAGACCGACAGACGGTCAACTCCTGTACAGATATGGTTCTGAATTTGACCTGTATCTTAGATATTAAATCTATATAAGTAATTTTTAATACGACGACGTGATGGGTATTTCAACGGAGCACCTGGACTCGTAGGTCCTTAATCTCCGAAACCTTATAATAATTTTAATAATTTACTAGTATTTATGATTTAAACATGAATATTTAATTGCCTGGGTATCTATTGGACTCTGTAAGGAAATATGGTTATTAAGATTAAAAAAAAAATAACATGCATAAAAATATTATATTACTAATTATGATATTTAACTGATTAATTTTAGTTAGGTATCCATTACCTGCTGTAGGCACGCCTTCGTCGATTCTGTCCGGTTCGGTTAGGTAGTCAAAGGGTTATCAAAGGGGTAATGATCACGACTTTCCTTAATAGCCCTGATAAGGGCATGTACGGTCAATGATCATTAATTTTTACTCTTCCAGGATAATTTTTAATACAAGTAATCTATCTAGCTCTCTTCATTCTACAACTATCGTGTTAACCTGTATTCCGACAGATGGACTGACAGACTTCCTCCGAATAGATTTCATTCAAAAATTGATAGAAATTTATAAATTTGGAGTAGAGACTATATACCAAATTTCTTCCTTTTTCCTATCTGTTTATTATATACTATTCGCTTTTGGCAATCAGGTGGTTTCGCTGGAGATATTGGTTTTAATCTCAGTTAAATTGTTTAGAAATAATTTCACAATACCGTTAAATTGTCAAACGTTAAAGATGTGTTACTTAATTGTATTACATAAGTTCCGCTCAATGTGAAAATGAATGGCGACCAGTTCCATGACATCATTTCACTATTAAAAATGTAAGTGCATGATTCATGTATAATAATTTTCGTTTTATCGTGATTTTTCGTTTATATCCTTCTCTTAAAGTACACAAATAATGAAAAAAAATCCATCTTCGCTAATTTACAACATTGGAAGAAATCATTTGATTAGATAATTGATGAAAAAATGTAAACAATTGGAATTTCAAAGCAACAATGTAATCAATTGCAAGCCATTAAGAAAACAAAATTTTTTAATGACTTGCAAAAAAAAAATCAGCAAAAAATCGAATAATTGTTAAACTGGTATCATTAAATAGTCTATTTTTTAAATTTTTAAACGGTGTGAAATTTATTTTTGTGCGATGACCTTTGCGAAAATTATCGCCAAAAAATGTCAAAATTGAGCTTACTTTTTTAATTAATAAAAATTCTAACTGAAAAATAAAAAAAAATAAAAATAAACACTGGGAGATGTAGATTTGAATCCTCCAAGATATATATATGTGCATTCATTTTTATTCATGGATCATTCCACTTTATTATTTCCTTTATATTATTGGTAGATTCCTTTATTCCTAATTATTCCCTTATTATTATTCCTTATTATCCCTTTGATTCTTTATTATTCCTTTTTATTAGTAGTAGAGATGTAAACTATACAGATATTAAATAGAATCCTTCTTCCTTAGCTTTCATCAATGGAGGAAACTCACGTGATTAAATATTTGGTTAATCAATAAAAATAATTTAAATTTCAAGGCAACATTCAAATATATTATTTGAAATTATACAAAAAATATTATTTTAAAAATTTCCGAAATTCAGAAAAAATTTGCCCTATAACTAAATTGATATGTGCAATATAATATTTTTAAAGTTATGTCGAAAAAACATCAAAATTTTGCTTAATTTTTAACTAATTAAAAATCTATGTAAAATGAAAAAAATAATATCACTCTGAGGTTCATATTTTTACCATCCAACATATATATGTGGGAAAACTGTAGCTCTAGATCGATTCAATCTGGTCTCTAGACCCCCAACATATCTTTATTATAAGTAGAGATTAGCTTTTTGTTTATGAGGCTCATACTTTTTTCTGTGTCTTAATAGGGTCATTCATTAATTTTCTCTAATTAATTTTTCTAAAATCTATTACTGTACTAGAGAAAAAATTATAATATTTCTCTTGCTCTAGAGAAAATATTGAGCATTATGATACTCTCTTGAAAATTTTATTTTCTTTGTTCATTGAATGAAATAAGATAAAATGCATATACAAATGTATCATCAAAATAGCGAAAGAACAATTTGAATACTTATTATGCCTCGGTATTCGAACTTTTTCAAAAAAGGTTTTTCCATTTTCTGCAATAGGATATGTTATTCAAATGAATCATTAAAATCGATATTCGAATCTTACCGAAAAATTTCTTCATTAAAATAAGGATGTTTACGTGCTGAATTATAAATGTTTTAAAATTCAGTAAAATTATGCTTAGATTTTGTATATATTTTAAAAATAGCACTAAAATAAATAAAAAAAAAATATTCTACCTACAATTTTCAGAATTGTTTGTATAATTCTAACAACATCTTTATCTCTGAGATTTTGTGGGAGATAATTGAGAATATTGAAGTTGATTTATTATATTCAAATGAAGATAAACGATGATTTCAGTTAAGTTCCATAAATTTGAGAACCAAAGTCTGTTGAACAGAAAACTTTTTAAGATCTATTATAATTCACACACACACAAAAAATATCTTATTAGAATGTTTGTGTTTATTATCTTAACTAGTTTTTTTAGGTAGATTTTACCTATTGCATTCATGACAACCACTTCAATAGAAGAATAGGGAAAATTTCTTCAGTTTTTCATCGATTATGGTTCCGAGAACCCAAAAACACCTTATATATATACTATATATTATAATATAAAACGCTTTTCTCATGTTATCTTGTGAGTTCAGTTCAGTTCAGTTATATTAACGTCCCGTTGTAAAGCAACACTAGGACTATTTTGAGACGGACCTCGTAATTTTGAACCGCGGACGACGAGGACGACACCTGAGCTGGCACCCCCCCTCTCCACGCCACACCACACCAGCGGGAGGACGTTTGGTATGACAGATTTAATGTGCAATAAACCCTCTTACACGACGGTTCTTCGGTGCAATTAGGTCTCGGACCTGAAACCCTACGGCTCACAAGCCGACACTTTACCACCAGGGCACCGCGGCCCTTGTTATCTTGTGAACAGGATAACTAGAGTAATTTTGTTTGGATTTTAACTGGCTTGAAATATGTTGTTAGGAACGCAAAAATCTCGGACAAGTTCGTAAATGGGCCCTTTAGCTCAAAGGGAGTGGAAATGGTGGGGGTTGAAATATTCGTTTCGTTATAACTTTCTTAATGATAATTTCTTAATGAAGATAACTGCAATATCTTAGAAGTTAGGGGCTGAAAAGTGATTTTCAAGTCTTAAATTTGACTGTTTCAAACATCAACAATTAATGTTACCAAATAATAACTGAGATGTAGAGGATTTTATTTACCTTTGCCTTCTGGCTTGCCAAGAGTTTTTTTTTTTTAAATTTATTTGCCATACGAATTTTATTTGGCATTTTCACAATAAATTAAGCACTTATTGTAATCTTCCAATTTTGAATTAAAAATAAAATTAATCGAAAGGAAATCGAATATCAGGCTTCGCAGAATGACATATTTGTAAGTTGCACACCACTTGTTTGCCAAACTAGTTGTAACATTGTATCCAGGTGAAATATATTTCAAAATATGAATTATTGATTTGATAATAATAAAGCTAGCTAGGTAACGGCCTTGAAATTTGGAAGAGAGAGAGAAAAAGAAAAGTAAGGGGGGAAAAACCATCGCATAAATCGAATGTGACATCCATAACAGGATTTTCGATGACGGCAAATACCAGATCAAATCTCACAAACGGTTATGCACAAATATGTATATATATATAAAAAAACCCAGCCAGACACCTCGCCTGTGATTATCTCTTCAACGTGGCCATTGATCGCAGAGCTATCAAGTGGGAAATCTCTTAAGAAAGTTCGATTTCTGGTTGTGAAGCAGACAGGGGTGCTGAGAATGGAAGGAGGTTTCCCACTGATTTTCACCTATTCTTCTTTTCAACCGGAGTGCGGAAACATTTTCCCTCGCAATGAAATATGATATCGGACCCCCTCCGTTCCAATTGTAATTGTATTTCGTTCGCTTGTCCTGGATGTGGCACTTAAAACTGCGTGATGTCCTGGGCGTCGACTGAATCTCAGCGAAAGCTCGGAAATTTATGAATCGTCTGCTTAATTTGAAACGGAACAAAGCCAAGAAATAGTAGTAGTAGTAAAGTAAGTAGTAGTTGTTTTTCGCGGACGTAATTCGATTCATTGAGAAATGCTTAAAAATTACCAAGTCCTGGAGATTATGAATCTCGTAATGGGATTGAAAAGGCATTAACATAATATTTTTCAATATCATTAAGTAAAAGCATTCATTAATTCTGTTTTTATTTGGATCACGTCATTAAAAGTTTCTAAATAAATACAAATAAGCGAACCAAAGGACTTAAAAATTATCTCTATAATGCTCTCCTAAAAAAAATGTTTTGATAAGATAAAAAAATTAAAAACGCTTATTTTTGTATAATATTTCAAAATATGAAATTTTTGTAAACGTTTGCATTTTGTCATCATTTCTTATATGTTTGTAAATTCTGTACATAGTTATTTTTGTTTCTTCTACTGTAAATATTTTGGTATTTGATAAAATTCCCGTGATATGCCCACCAAAACGTTCAGTCACCAGAATGGTTACGGTTTAGTTTAGTTTAGTTTAGTTATATTAACGTCCCGTTTTAAAGCAATACTAGGGATATTTCGGGACAGACCTCGTAATTTTGAACCACGGTCAGAGGGCGAGGGCAATACCTGAACTGGCAGCCCCCCTCCAAACTTCCACACTACACCAGAGGGACGACGTTTGGCCTCGACGGATTTAACGCGCATCAGACCCGCTTACACGACGGTTCATCGGTGGAATCGGGTCTCGAGCATGAAGTCGAGACTTTACCACTAGGCCACCGGGGCCAACAAAATGGTTACGGATAGGGGAGGGGGGGGGTGAGACGGTGTTCTGTTGTGATGCACTTATTTTGCTTATATAGCGATGCCTGGAAATGGTGCCCAAGTGGTAATATCATGGATCCGGCGAGTTCCAAGCTCCGAGATTCCAATGCATCAAAGATTTGATGTATGTGTGCGTGACTCATGCAACTCTGATGGACCTCGGCTTCGAAACAGGTGGTTTTCCAGGGTTGAAACTCCATTCCCTCAAATATCCAACATATATGAATGATTGATATTGTATCTGTCGACGATAGACGAAAATTTTGCTACTGGCCCGATGCGAAAGGTTGGAGAAAGAGAGAGAGAGAGAGACAAATATCGTCCTCACCATCCGTATTCACCGTACAAAATTAGGATATATTTCCTAAAATAAGCTTAATGTAGCTTTACAATGAGCGGCACAAAAAAAATTGTATTTATTCATAAATTTCCTTGAAACTTTGAGGAGTATAAAATTTTAGATCCTAAATTTTATCCGAAAATTCAACCTTCCAGTTATCGAAGCTCGTTATTTAAAAGTGCAATACTGATTATCGGCCATTTTAATTTTAAATATAAGGTAAAAAGTATTCAAAAAAAATCCTCATTGAAATAATTGTAATACTATAACACTTTGATTTATTGATGCGATATATTATATAGCGGAAATAATAAATGCCAAGATGTGTTTCTTAGTCTTAAAATAAGGTCGAGATTAAATACAGAAAAAAGAATCGAATAAAATAAAAATAATTTCGATAATAATAACAAGTTAAAAAAATTAGTAGTGAAGCATAAATGAAAATGGAAGATAAAAAAATAAATATAATCTTTAAAATCAAATGTTTCCAAGCAAAAAAAAAAAAAAAAAAAAATTATTCAAGTGTTAACAACTTATTTCCAAATAACAACAGACAAAAATAGCTGAATTTAATGATCTTATAAATCTTTAATAACATCATACAATTCCTGCTTTATGAATCTCTTTTATTAAAGCATTAAAAACAAACAAAACTATTATTTTTTAAATTCACCGTTAGAATTTTTAAACCGAAAAAAACAATGTTGAAAAATCAAACTTGTTATGATTATGTGCTATTTTACTTTCTCACGCATAAAACATCTGCTGATGCGAAGTGAATCTGAATGAAGAATATGAAGTGATATCTTCATCTTCATCTGACAATTTTATACATTTACTGTAAGATAAAATTCCTTGCGATGGGGGGGGGGGGTAGTGAGCGTTAAAATTGTAATTCTACGGCGAAGGCGTTTTTCTTTTTTATTCTGTATTTTTTTAATACAAGCGCATAGTATATAAGTAGAATTTTTTTGGTCATTATTACTAAAGCGCAGATGTCCTCGCTAGTTTTTTTTTTTCCTACATTATCTACTAGAAAATTTTTCTGCTTTATACTCCTAAAATTAATATAAAATAAACTACCATACTTCAAAGAAAAATTATTTCCGTCAGAAAATAGAAAAATTAAAAAGGCATTGTAATGATATCAACAACGCATAATTTAGAGCTTGTTGATAAGAGAAAACATTCTAAAGCTAATAACTGTATTGGATTACAATAAAAGCTTCCATGGTAAAATTAATGGAAAAAATAAAATTTTAAGGCAGATTCTATATTATCCAACTAATTCAGAAAGTTTGCAAAAACTATTTTATTTCCTTTACAAGATCATTTTGACAGATATATTATTTGCAAAATTAATCATAAAGCTAGAGCATTTCACCCCCTCAAGCAAAAGTTAACAGAATAAATAATCGAGCAAAGTAAATAAAAGATAAAAGTATTAATCATACGAGAAATTAATGCCAATTCATTATAACATCAAGATTTACTGGACAATATTCTCCAATAACAAATGAAACACCTGCATCAGGGAAAAGCTCGTAAAGGTTACGTAGTTTATCACAAATAATAATAATGATGATAATTTATTATGGTGATAATTGCCGATGGTTAAGATATATGCCTTAAATATTTGAAGTATTATTATACACTTAAAATTATTAAATTGAATCTCTCTAATTATTTTCAATGTATAATTTTATTGAACTAAACATAATTATTAATTTTTTCTGTGTCCACCATTTTTTTTTTTTTTTCGGTTTTGTTTTTTTAATCATTTTGAAATATTTCTATTTTTATACAATAATTTTTTTTTTATGATGATGTCCAAATTTCCACTTTACAGAATATGTAAATGAATGAAGAAATATAACTGAACACATTTGTTTTGAGAGACTTCAATAGTAATTTTAATGCTGTCTGTAAGTCATGTTGCTAGTAATAATTATCATGTTACAGGATGCTACAGCATGATAATTAGGGCATGATTATAGAGCTAAGAGTCGACAAACAATGCGAGGAGTTACTTATTAAGGAAAAGCTTTTAAAAATTTAAAATTGACTTTTAATTAAGAATCGATCTAGATCAATTAAGAATCAATTAATAAATTTAATATATTTTAAAATATATTTTTTAATAAAAATATTAATTTATATATAAAAAAATTAATTTAATTTTTTATAATATATTTTTAATAAATTTTAAAATATTATTAAAATACAAAATTAAATTTTCATAAAGATAAATTTTATTTCTGTGCGATATTTTTTATATTTTGATAAAATGTTCATAATATTTTAAAGTTAATTTTTTTATTAATTTCATAGGTGAATTTATACACAAGAGGATTGCAACGATATTAAAAACCTTTTTTGTGAGCTCATTATCACAACTATAATCAAAAAGGAAGTTTGAAAAAATATTAGATAGTGGAACGAAATAAAACTAAAATATTATCACACTACAACAGTTTTGAAAAGAGGTTCGAATGTTTTTAAGAAATTTTTTTATGAAATTATTTATTTCCTATTTTCTACAACTTTAATTTAGAATTTTTCGATGCATTAAAAATATTTGTTTTATTTATATGTTAAGATGTAAGACTAATTATAAATACAAATTGGTCTTCTCTTTCGCTCTAACATTCAATTGGCAGATATTCAGATACATCGTTTTGCTCGGAAAAAGAGCCAATTTTTATATTTACCGACCGTACATTTTTCTGAATGCCTTTGACCTTCAATACAAAACAACTTTTTATTAATACATAATAAATAATTATTAATATATTCTAATGATAAATAATAGTTATTGAAATAAATTTGATGGAATTATTGTTGTAGGAATTAAATTTCAGGGGAGAGGACGAAATTTTAACGGAAGCATATTTTTTATTTAATATTTACATTTTTGGGATAATATAATTAAATTTATATAATAAATAGATTCCACAGTCAGAAATTTTATTGATAGTAAAGACTTAATAAATTCCATTTAAAATTTCAATAACGATCAGAATAGTTTTAAAATTATTCCATGAAAAGGATGCGATATTTTAACAGTAGAGGGAGGAGGGGTAGGACGGCAGCCCTTTCCATTTTCGTGGGAACATTCCTATTCAAACATTCCACGGCGGAATGAAAAGTGAGCAAGTAAGGGCGGGAAAAAAGGCTAACTCCAAAAAGACGGAAAAAGAAGAGTTTTCTCGTCTTAAAAACCCGAGCGCCATCTGGCTTCTAGACGAGCAGGAAATGTGCATAATGAACTTCCGGTTTTCCTCAACGCAGAGTTCAGGTGTCTCGATCCTGCTGCAAGGCGCAAAAGTTTTCTCACGTGATTCCAGTAAAAAGGTGTCGCAAATAAGTTAGGGAGATTAATTTATCATCCTTCTTTTTTCGATTTCGTTCTTTTCCTACACTCCCCCCCCCCACTTATAGTTTTCCAACTTATTTCTTTCTCAAGAGGCACTTGAACTTTTCAAAAGGGGGGGGGGGAATCACGCAGGTCAGTCATATACTGGTAATTTTTTTTTTCTTCCGAACACTAGATTTTGGTATTTCTGATAAATAATAGGTGACAAAAATAATAATAAAAAAAGTGAAGTGCGAAAGCGAAGCAAGTCGGCCGACCGTAAAGTGGATTTTCGAGTTGAGGAAATGGATTGGAGATGATACCGTGAAGTGAAGACATAATTCAATTTTCTTCTTGGATTCATTATATTTTTTATATTATTTGGTACTTCTCATGCGACTCAATGCAAACAAGAAATTTTTCATCTGAAGACTTTTTTTTGCAGTAATCTCCCCCCCCCCCCACTTCCCCATTTTCGTAGACAAGTGGGGTGATCATTTATCCCTATCTTTTATTTGGGCACTGAATAAATAAGTAAATATCCAGTTTAATAAGAATTTCTTGAAATCATATTCTTTTCGTAAAGAATTTCCGGTTCAGAAAAACCTGTATCTTTAAATTGAAATTGATAATAATTGAATTGAATCTGTGATTCTCATTTTAAAATTTAACATTGTTGGGAAAAAGTTACTGATTGCAACCTTATTTTTCATTGCGGATATAAATCCCCGGAGAGTTAGTACTTGAGAGAATCGAAGAAATAAAAAAAAAATATAGAGAAATTATTGCACTTTTACAATTCTAATATGATGATAAGGATCGAAAGGATAATACTTTATCCTGTAAGTATCCTGTAATAATAATTGAATTGAATCTGTGATTCACATTTTAAAATTCAACATTGTGGTGAAAAAGTTACTGATTGCAACCTTATTTTTCATTGCGGATATAAATCCCCGGAGAGTTAGTACTTGAGAAAATCGAAGAAATAAAAAAATATATAGAAATGATTGCACTTTTACAATTCTAATATGATGATAAGGATCGAAAGGATAATACTTTATCCTGTAAGTATCCTGTAATAATAATTTAATTGAATCTGTGATTCCCATTTTAAAATTTAACATTGTTGTGAAAAAGTGACTGATTGCAACCTTATTTTTCATTAAGGATATAAATCCCCGGAGAGTTAGTACTTGAGAGAATCGAAGAAATAAAAAAAATATATAGAAATTATTGCACTTTTACAATTCTAATATGATGATAAGGATCGAAAGGATAATACTTTATCCTGTAAGTATCCTGTAATAATAATTGTATCCTGTAATAATAATTGTATCCTGTAATAATAATTGAATTAAATCTGTGATTCCTATTTTAAAATTTAACATTGTTGTGAAAAAGTGACTGATTGCAACCTTATTTTTCATTGAGGATATAAATCCCCGGAGAGTTAGTACTTGAGAAAATCGAAGAAATAAAATATATATATATATAGAAATGATTGCACTTTTACAATTCTAATATGATGATAAGGATCGAAAGGATAATACTTTATCCTGTAAGCTTTGACCCTTGTTACTTCATTCTCGATATTACTTAAATTTCAAACCTATAAACCAGATTTAAAATTGTTGTTATCTAATACTAACCATTGTCATTTCTTAGAATATATGGAAGTCAAAATAGTTTGAAATGAGATTAACACTTTTCCCTCTGAGAAGTAATTCAATGTGTAATTATTCACCTAATACAAAGATTTATTTATTGCTCTTAAAAATAAATATACATAATTGTCTTAGGTCGAATTTCTTTGAAACATTAATCTAAATCTTTTTATCATTCTGTAGACGTTTTTAACAATCAAAATTAAATAAATAAAAAGCTAAAATGATGCACCGTTTTGAATTGTGAGTGAGAGTCACCATCCGAGTGCAGAGGGTTAATTTTTAATTCTTATTTAATCATTTACGTTATTCATGACCAATTATTATGAAGCGCAGCTTAAAAATTTCATTGATGACGTAATCGAAGCTCGAAGAAGAAATTGTCACGTGTTCATGATTTTTATACATTAAAAAAGGGAATTTTTCCTAAAATGATCTCTTTTCCATATCTACGCTTTTAATGTTCATTGGAAAGGGCAAATCAAGTATCAAATGATTGGATTGGCTGCAATTAAAAATGAATGAACAAAAAGCATAGGCCGTGTGACTCAGAAAGTGAAGTAAAAATGTTTTTATATTTGAATATGGTGAAGATAAAACAGTTAAGAAGAGAAAGAAGAATTGAATTGTGAGTGTTTATGCTTGCGTGCGTGCGTTATTATTATTATTAAGAAGAAAAATGTTCAACGCCTTTATCAGCTTTTAAATGTTTTTCATTTATATACGTCCATGAGTGATTTGCTCTTCACAGCAAAGCAAAAATCTTGAAAAAGAGACCATGTGAAGTGTTTCAGAGCTGATATGTTTTCCAGAAAGGGACACTCCGTAATTTAGCTGAGCAATCATTTAATTTCGCAGCATGATTTAATTTTGGGAAGCTAAGATTACAGAAGTTAGACCATGTGAAGCATGGGAGAGTCAGAACCCACGGAACTCAGAAGTTAAAGAAAAATCAAAATCTAAACTGTTGGAGAATAATTCAGCTTAGGTAAGCGGATTACATATAACATATGAACTAAGTAATTGTAAGTTAGGCATACATATATATTAAAACAGTCAACTTAAAGTAATTAATGCAATAAAATTCCACTAATGATACAATTAAGAGACATAAGAAAGGTAATTCTAAGAAATTAGATCTAGTAAATGAGGAAAAAAAAGAACATTTTTATTTTGTCCTCAGTACGTTACATATGTTTGTCATTATTAAGGCAATAACGGTCGTATTTTTAATTTCTGCAGATTGCTCGGGTCAAACGTAAAATTCAGCTTTAGAAGGATACAAAATATTTCCATTTTTATTCATTTACACTTAATTAATACTTTATTGATGAAGAAGTTGGAAGAAGTTTTATTAATTAAAAATTAAATTTAAAAATTAAGAAAATATTTAATTAAAGAAATTTATGCTATAAAAGGAATCCAAAAAGGGTTAAAAACTTGAAAATATCTAATTTTTAATAATTAATTAAGCATACATATATATGTGTTTAAAAAGTTAGATAACTCTTTTAGAGCTGCAATTGAAATTTGACTTTATGAGAAAAAAAAAATACTAAATTTGCCCCCCCCCTCCTCCAATGTCTATGCCGTATTTCTTTATTGTAATAAGATTTAAATTCTTTGGCCATAACGGTATCTTTACTTTTTTTACCAGAGAAAGAAAAAAAAGGGGGGGGAGGGGTTCCCCTATTGGTCATAATTTAACATATCATAATTTTAAAAAATTAAGAACCTCTAAGTTAAAGATTTAAAAAATAAAACCGTTTTAAAAGGACGTAGAAAGCCAGATATATGAAGCTTTTGTCACTTCCTACAGACATTTTTTTTATTACATATACTTATCAGTTTCATCTATTTTAAACTGCATTCGAGTTTTACGGACAGTCTGTATTTGAACATTTGATTTAAAATAATTCCCTTTCCCATGCAGAATTGCGAAGCCAATTGGAGAGAAAAGTGGAATTTTAAAATTTCGAGAATATCAGATTTTGCTTCTAAAATGCATCTGTATAATGATTTGAAATTGCTGTTGTTTTTCAATAAGGACTTCATCTGTCTATATCTGTATATATAATTAATGGTACATATTTGTGTTGATTTCACCAATAAAGTGAATCAAATGAGCACCTCTAAAATAATTTCTGCATCAAGTCCTGAAACCCTAAATTTCTGTATTATATCCATTAATTTCTGTTTTATTTGTATTTAAAAGGATATTTTTGTGAGAATTGTAAAATGCCCATTGTATCTATGTCTCCATTAGCGCAGTTTGATAATTGCGTTAGAGCACGATTCAGTTTTTGTAGATAGAATTAAAATGTATTCCATTAACCCTCCAGCTGCTTATCCCGCAATTTCCCCAGGTTAGCAATCAGTCCACTTTTTATTGCATCCCGCGTTTTTCGCAGTTTACAGTGTTCATTTTCATCATTACTGATTTTTATTATATCATATTATTATCATGTAACATATATTATCAGTTCAATGCCTTTGAAAAATATTTGAACTTATTTGCAAACATTGCATCTAAATAGTGATTTTAAAAAATATGCAGTACTGTTCGTTTTACTATTCTGAGTTTAGTTATATTAACTTCCCGTTGTAAAGCAATACTAGGGCTATTTTGGGACGGACCTCGTATTTTTGAGCCACGGTCAGACGACGAGCATGGCATCTGAACTGGCACTCCCCTCTCCACACAACACAGCACCAGAGGGAGGACGTTTGACTCTGACGGATTTAACGTGCAACATATCCCTTTCACGACGGTTCTTCGGTGGAATCGGGTCTCGAACCTGAAACCCTATGGCTCACGAGCCGATACCTTACCACCAGGCCACACGGCCCATTCAGTTTTCTGAGACGACCACTTTTGGACGATTCTATCTCATTCAGGGGAGAGAAGCGGAAAGATGAAATGAGATAAAATGCGAATATAAATGTATCATCGAGCAGGATTCAAATGTATCATTTCAGAAATTCTTCGTCATTCTTTGACCTTGATTTTCGCCCTATTATATACTTTTTTGTTTAATTTTTTTTTCATGTGTATATGAATATAGTGTCTTTTTGACCATATTATTTTAATTCAGTCTGCGAGTAATCCGAGTTTATTTTATAGTTCAATGTAAACATCCCCTCATTTCATCTTTCCTCTCACCCCTATTTTGACGAATGAAACCCATCCTAACGCATGCGTAAAAGCGAGGAAGGTTTTAGAATACGTTGTGAAACAATAGGTGGGTTAATAATCGTCCGCAATCATCAAAATATCCGAATTAAATCAAATCCATCAGAGAACTTAGGCTTATCATCGAACAGAACTTGGCGTTTTATGTTATTTTCAAAATATTATGAGCTAAATGTGTTACTATTAAGAATATATTTTTCTTCAAAATAGTAAATACATAAAAGATTTTTTTTACAATAAAAAGCTAATTTTATAATTTTACTGATACGTCAATCGCAATTTATTCCGATTTCGAAGAATTCTACGAAAAATATTTCCAATACTCTTGTTATTTAAATAGCACATCCATCTAAAGTGACAATTATTCATCATTGAGAGTGCAACTTCCCATCTTTGTTATAAGCGAGAATCTTTCAAATAAGGTTTGTTGAATCTTGACTCTCCATCAATGGAATGTGGAGTTTTAACTGGTGAATATTAAAATGCTTCTTGAGTTACTTATATCCATTTCATTATTTGTTTTCACTCTTGTGCTTGTGTTGTATTTTTAACAATTTCGTGAGTTGACCTGTAATGGCGTGGTGGCAGAATCATGAGTTCAGGACCGAAGGTTTAGTGATTTGAGGTTCGATTTACCCCAAAAAAATACCGTTGTGTGCATGGACATATTAAAGTTACAAGAGAGCAAAGGCAACCTTCTATTTGGTTTGGGATAAAAGATGGTGGAAGCTTAAGTGTCGTCTTTGTTTTTTGAATATGATTCAAGAGGATAAGGACAAATTAGCTCACAAATGGTTTAGTTTAGTTATATTAACGTCCCGTTTTAAAGCAACATTAGGGCTATTTTGGGACGGACCTCGTCATTTTAAATCGAGATCAGATGACGAGGACGACACCTGAGCTGACACACCCCTCACCACACCAGCGGGAGGACATTTGGCTCGGACGTTTAACGTGCACCAGATCTGCTTACACGACTGTTCTTCGGTGAAATCGAGTCTCGAACCTGAAACCCTCCGGTTCTGAAGCCGAGATCTTACCACCAGGCCTCCGCGTCCCCAAATTAGCTCACAAATAACTTGAAAAATAGAACAATAATTTAACAAAACCAAACTAATCTTGTAAACTATGTTATGCCAATTGATTTAAATATATTATAATACACTACACATGTATCAAATTATTGTAAGAATTATGTTTCATACTAACAGCGGATGAAGATATGCGATATTAAAGTATTCGATATGGCCTTTTAATCGAATTTTTCATTTTTTATTTCTGGTCATTTTGTCTTTCTTTCCTCCAGTCTTCTACTGCCTTGCAATATTATTTAATATCAGCCCAATATTTTGAGTATCGCTTATCTAGATCCAAAATGAGAAGACGTACAATTAATTAAATCCAAGCGTGCATCATAAGAATATAAATTCACGATGCACATTTTCCTCCGAACCATTCCAACCAGAACTTCGCTCGTAAAATTCCAGAACTGTGGAATCACGTGCCACAAAGTAATGACGGCAGACCGAAAGATACGAGCACTCGCAGACAGACGCACAGGTGCAGTTTGCTGTCCAGAAGCCGTATTCCAAACAACCCAATTTCCCTCTGCAAAACGTAATATATATGGGCAGCGGAGTAATTTTTTCCACACATTTTACACCGTTCCTCTATTGATTTCTCATGGATGGGGCTTGTCAGCTTAATGCTATCATTCGTCAGAAATTACGACGCTGAACGTGACGCAACCCGCATACTTAAGTGTGGGAACCTTTCCATGTGATACAAGAACACCAGATAGCGGGGCCAGCCCCCCTTGTCCCCTGTGTGAGGGACGTGGACCGATCTTGGGAAATTACACAGTTATGCCAGTGACAATTGACAGCCGCGGTAAATATCAACCAGATGAATTGATTGGAGTTGGACAAGAGGAATTAAGAATACCTTTTATCTGGATTTATGACACTTGATTTTCTTCCAGTAATAGCCGAGCTGTCACGCTGCGGTCTAAGTAAAAGATGATTAGTATCTCTTTAATTGCGATAGTGACTGGCGGCATAAAAAATGTGGGTATTTGCCTGTTTTGGAAAAATCAAAAGTGATTTCTACTCGACTTTTTCGAATACGACGAGTGATCGGTTTACAAAAAAGCAGCCTCATAATAACGCAAATAAATAACCGAATTCGGATTTGTTTTGGTTGCCGTAACGTTTGTTTATTCTTTTTTTTCTTTTTCTCATTTGTTGATTTTCTTGTTCATTTTATACCTTTCGATTTTCATTAATTTGAAGCAATGATTCATTTCCGCGAAACTAGTATGTTTTATAAGTTTTTTTTTTTTTTTTTTAAAGGGAGATGGAAAATATTTAATGTGTTATCTACCTCTAAACAACACCTGGTAATATCTGTTTTCAACTAAAATTTGTGACACGACTCTGTTTCCGAAATGCTTACAATAATAATTCCGATTTTTATTAACACTTAGCATTCATATAATTAATTATACATATAATTATTCCCTAAATGCAAAGATTATTGGGCTAGAAGTTTATTGTTTATATTGTTATGATAATGATTATCTCTATAATTTAGAAACATAATTGTATAGGCTGATTATTCCCAAAATATTAAACTGCTACTTTTTCAACTCTGTAATCTTTTTTTCTTTTTTTTTCTATGGCAATCAAAATAAAAAAAGAAGCGGCAAAAAATCCATCATTTACAAGGACCCTTTCAAAAGCAAAAGAATAATTCTAACATATTGTTATTTATTCTTCGTTTTTAATTTCACGCCACATTATTCTAAATTCTACTTTATGTTCTATTTTATGTTCCTTGTTATTTATCTATATTTCGAATAACTTATGATGAGTTTTCGCATGAATTATTATTTTATCTTTTGATCAAATTTCGTCAGCTTCTTGACACGCTGATTTCTTACACCTTCGTCTTTCTGGATAGATCGTGCCAGTGAAGAATAAAGGATTACTTGTAATTAATCAATTCATATGGTATATTCTCTACTTTTTTTACTTACCGATTACCAATTTCCTATATATATATATATATATATATATATATATATATATATATATATATATATATATATATTGTTACGAAATTTCCGGGATCGTTTGGATAGTGGGAGTTATATGGTGTGGAGAACGCTCAATCAGCAGTAGAAAATAAAACAACGACGTTTATTTACACGAAGACACACAGGACAGCACAAAGACAACAACTATATACAGCACAATAGACGATTATCTTCAGCCGAGACGTGCAGCATACAAAACAGCATAAACAGCAGCAAACAACAAGTCTCTACTGTAGACAGTAGCGCACAGCTTAATTCAGCACTAGCTTCACTCCGTCGCTGCTCCGCTTATCTCTGCAAGGCCAGTTCTTTACCATCGATCCCGACTACTCCTGGTAGCCTCCTTTTATAGGTCTCAGGGGGCGGGGCTAGAAGCCTCTCAACCAATCAGGAACGTTCGAGGCGTATCTCGGTTTCTACTGGACGGAACGGGAAAATTCTCGATGTTTCGGGTGTAATCTATTTTGGCGCCGAAGTCGCCAAGTCGCTAAATGGTCGCTAAGCTCCGGGACCTCCGACGCGACACACGGACTCCGTCCAATACAGATGACTGTAAAACATTCTTTCCGATGGTGGAACCAACTATGCTGGGAAGCAGCATTACAGATTCGTAACAATATATATATATATATATATATATATATATATATATATATATATATATATATATATATATAATGCATTCAGGGCATCTCACAACCATATAAATTTTAATGTGTTATATTGCAATAAAAGTTATACTTATGTCTTGCTTGATTCATGAGATGGGCATAGGGCTGGATATTTAATTCTTTTTAGACCCCTTAATGTTATCGTTTATTTAGGAATAATAAAAGATGTTTGCAAGTATGGACTTAAATTTGATTCATAGTTCAATGCTATTACCCCATTCTTTTAATGGGTTTCTCCCAAACATTATCTCCACTAAAAGATATCTATACTTTTGGTGGATTGAATTTATACTAAATTTCATTTGTATAGTTTACTACATGGAGGAGAAAGGGAAATAGACATGGATGAATAAAACACAAAATTTAATGGATATTTGTCTTCCTATTGTTAAGCAACAAACCAAATTTCATCCATTTAGTTGTGAATTATCGTATCCATAGAAAACCAAAAATGTTTCACACTCGAGTAAGTCTAAGACATGAATTTCATAAAACAATATGGATTGAATTTTTCGAAGATAGAACGTTTTAACTCATCATATTTTGCATAAAGGGTGGGGGTGGGGGGGTGGGTGGGGGGGAGTTATTCTCAATATTAGAAGAAGAAAAAGAAAGAAAAAAAAAAGCTTAAGTTCAATGCCAACACTGAACAATTTTAATCTCTAATTTCTGTCATTTCTGATTTGGAAAAATCAACAAAGAGAAGATTAAACCTCAATTTAATAATCCTCTGAATGATAAATAAATAAGCAAGAAAGATCATTTTTAAAGATACTGTTAATTCTCCTTGATCTTTGGAAGAAAATTCACTCGCTTCTCGAAACATGGCAATTCAAGTAAATGTTATTCAGTAAAATTAATGTTTTTATAAGATTTTTTTTTATGTAAACATCTAGTCATAGAATATTCACTTTGAGCTGCTTATTTCTTAATCCTTTCGTTCAGCTTCTAGGGCTGCTGTGGCCTGGTGGTAAGGTCTCGGATTTGGAATGGAAGATTTCAGGTTCGACACCCGATTCCACCAAAGAAACGTCGGGTAAGCGGGTCTGCTGCACGCTAAATCTGGCGGGACCAAACGTCCTCCCGCTGGTGTGGTGTGGTGTGGAGGTTTGGAGAAGGGTTACCAGCTCAGGTGTCGTCCTCGTCATCTGACCGATGTTTAAAATTAAGAGGTCACTCCAAAAATAGCCTTGTGTTGCTATAAAATAGGACGTCAAAATAACTAAAACTAAAAGAAAATCGTTCAGTTTCTGTTTTGTTGCGAATTTCTAAATTTGGATTTTTCTCTTCAAGGTGATAAACATTTCTAAACCAACGAAGAAACTGAAGTTTTATTTTCTGAAAAACTTTCCAGGCTTTTATTTTTCTGCATTGCGTAGAAGAAGAGTTTTCTTTCTTACATGAATGCGTTTATAAATCTCAACTGCTGCTTTTTTAGCAATAAGTAAATTTCATGATTGCTGAGATTAAATAAAATAAATAATTATAGCCTCTGAATAATAATAATATAAAAAACAGCGGGAGTAGTTTCTCCTGAACTTTCTCGTATGCTCTCTAATAACGAAGTTATCCTCCTAGAATAAAATAGTGGGCTTGATCAAAGCCGTGAATGTCACTAGTGCTCAGATTTTTATTTTTACAGTCCAACAATGACAGTTCTTCGTAGTTTAGTAAAGAAAACCGATACTTGTCTATTAATTGTATAGTATTGGTGACACGAAATATCAATGACATGAATATTGCCTGCAATCTTCGGTAATTTTTTGGCCTCGGTGGCAAGGTCTCGGCTCGTGAGCCATAGGGTTTCAGGTTCGAGACCCGATTCCACCGAAGAACTGTCATGTAAGGGGGTCTGTTGCAGGTTATATCCGTCAGGGCCAAACGCCCTCCGGCTAGTGCGGTGTGGTGTCGAGAGGAGGGTGCCAGCTCAGGTGTCATCCTCGTCATCTGACTGTGGTTCAAAAGTAAGAAGGTCCACCCCAAAATAGCTCTAGTATTGACAAGGGGACTTTAATATAACTAAACTTGGTATTTCCCCTCCCCCCGCTTTTTGACTGTTAATTACTGTCATGCGGATAAACAAAAGTACAAAATAACCAATTATGTGCTTTGGACACTTTTTTTCTGGTGGATTAGAGCCAAAATTTGGCATAAAACTTCAACTTCAATTAAAAAAATAGCATACCTGACTTCCTTTATTTAAGTCACTGCATTCAGTTATTATATTTACATGGGGAAAGTACAGACAGATAGGAGCTCAACTTCTTGAAGGATTTGGTTTATAAATAGATGCAGATCTATAATTCAGTTGATAAATCTGTATAACAAATTTTATTAGTCTAGATCTTTTTCTTACGTAGTTATCGTTTTCACTTCTACTTTAACAGTTGAGCAGACTTCCTCTGACTGAAAATCATTCCGAATTCGATAGAAATCTACACATTTAGTGAAAAACCAAATTTCATTCTTCTAGGAATTTTTTTAGTTAGTTAATGCTCACAAATAGATAGAAATAATTCTAAGAATGTATTTTTTCGAACTTGTGAAGGTCTGAAACATGGAGATTCGTCAAAATCTCGAGTTCAAATTTGTTGATTTTTACAATATTTTCTCTATGTACACATTATATGCAAGAAAGTAAAAATTATTAAATAAATCTAATATGGTATACATTTCATCTAGCGAGCTTATTGTCATCAATGAAGGACTGAAATGGCTCATGTCATTCATTCATAAAAGTGAAATCTGGATACTGTCAGATAGTAGAAGCTCAATTCAACACTTGACCAACTGGCACAGAGGGATATTGGGAGTGAATATACTCAAAAACCGAAAATGTCTCTCCTTGTCTCATCAGATCCACCTACAACGGAAACCCTCTCATGTTGGCATCGAAGGTAATGAGATTGTGGACACCCTGGCTAAAGCGGAAGCTAGTGATGCTTTTGTGCCTATTGAAACTCTTGCCTACATGGTAATTTTCTCGAAACCTAAAAGTCAAAATAAAACCACTTGACTTGTCCCGCCAGTACATCTCTGGTATAAGAGTAGTCGTCTAGGGGGCTCTGTGACTCTTAATTGCAGTAGGCGGCATGATCAGATTACTTTTACTCGCTTTCTCAGTGGCCACCTTAGAACTATGAAATATTCTGAGGATTCTAAGATCTTTGAAGTCTGCTCCAAGTATTTTAATGAAGAGGCTTCACCTGATCACATTCTTACTTGTCTTGGCCTCCCCAAGCAGGATCTTAGTTACAATCCCTTGTCAGCATTGGGCTTCTTCAGGGTGCACAATTTCATACACTTGATATAGATCTGCTGTTATTGGAGATGTGCAACAACAGCATACATTTTATCCTTTTGTCATCCGCTATTATTATTAATTAAATGGATCAGTATAATATCAAGCTTTTAATTCGATGTGCAATGAAATATCGTATCTCTCCTCTGAATTGCGAAAATAAAAACATTCAGAATAGGGATATTAAAAAAAAGCTCTGAAATTTGCAGAATATCAACATAGAATCGTCTCTTTCTTGCTGAAGAATAAAGGGAAAGCACTGTAACTATCAAAAGATTTTGGTGATTTTCTAGGTTGTCGATATCAATTAGTCAGAAAAATAAATTTTTGAAATTGTGTCCTTTTCCACCTCTAAAAAGAACGCACAGAACTTGATGAACGAAATTTACGTAGGATCTTATTTCAAAATTGTTGATCGGCAGGGTATTTTGGTCAAGATTCAAGCAGATCTACAACAAAGACCAGATTACCTGTTCCCTATTAGAAGCATGATAAGTGATAATTGGATTTGCATATTATTTGACACCATTTCAAAGAAAAGAGAAGGACTTTTCAAAAAGGGATTTTAGATTATTTACTAAGTGGCACAAAGCTAAACAGAAAATATGTCATATAGTGGAAATAGACGAAAAGGCAAGGAACATTCTGGAATATTTCTATGGGTGGTAAAAACCATTGCCTTTCTACTTATTGGCATGGGTTTTTTTCCTTGGAAGTATTTGCATATTAAAAATAGTTTGAACTGAAGCTTGGGTTGGCTTAAGCTTGGTATATCTGGATCTTCTATAATCACACTGAAAATTGTAAATTCTTCCTTATTTAGAAATATTTCTTCCTTTATTTTTTTAGCTTTAATATTCATAATAATGACATTATTTATTAATGATATGACGTTACGTTCAAAGAATTTTTAATGATTTTAACTCTTGAATGTGTTTTTATTATTTGTGTTCAGTATTTTCACTATACGTCTCGCGTAATACGACCAAAGCCGTGATTATTAACTGTAAAGAAATTTTTTTTTTTTGTCTTTAAACTTTATTTTTAAAAAACATAACGTTTAACACTTAACATTTCTTTTTTTAATTTAAAAAGGGGAAACATTCCACATGATTTATCCTCAAATGTTCTTTTTATTCTTAAATAAAATTAATCCTCTCTTAAATATCTTTTATTTATATAAATTAAAGTTTAAATGCGATATATAATATTATAATTAATATTATATATTTACAATTATAATATAATATTATACATTTATAATTATTATATAATATTATATATTTATTAATTAATGTTAAAAGTATTAAATTTTAAATTTATTACATAAATGAAAGTTTAATACTCGTGTCAGACATTCAAAGATGGCCATTTTCCAAAATCTTAATTGTTACTGGCACTTTTTAAAAGTTTGAGATGAAAACGATCTAAAGAAAATGAAGAATGCTTCAAAGAAGCACCAACTTATTCAAATCTAATTTTAATCAATCATCCAGTGTCTTAATAAAAAACAAAAACTATGACGCGTGAGATAACATCGTTTATTGAATCTGAAAAGAAATGCTTTAAAAACTCAAAAGAAACCTTATTACAGAAAGATCAAAAACTGTTGGAGTGATTAATTGCTATTATGTCAGGTGACAGAAATCTGTAATGAATTCGCAGGAACAAAGCTGCGATCATGGGACAGTCGTCAGTTGCGTTGGGTTAGACTTGAAAGAATCCGACCATCCATCATACTCAGCCATCAAAAAGTCACAAACGTCCATCAGTTCTTGTTGGGAACTCTTCGAGTGCTTTAGACAGGTTCGAAATCAATAGTGTGCCTTATTACAGATGCAAAATAGCTTTATCTGCCTGTAGACACAGAAGCTCAAGCTGCGTTTGAAAAATGAAAGTGACAACATTACTGCAATTTGTTCACAAGTCGTTTAAGTCATGCATTTTAAAGTATACTAGAGGATATACCCGGCGTTGATCAAAATTAAAATCAATATCTAACTGTACTACTAATAAAGATAAATGTATGTGCGTTGGTGTCCTACAGACCAGACAATTTGACTTAAAGTTACCAAATTTGGCATATTTTGAGAGTGGGATTGTGCACTTCGGAGCGATTTTTTGGCATTTTAATTAGAATGTTAATTAACTAAAATGATTAAGTTTTGGTATTTTTCGGCGAGTTGCGGAAATATTACTACCCCTAAAATAAGTTTACACTGTTTCAAAAATTTTTAAAAAATGTCTTTTTTAATGATACTAGTTTAATAATTGAGCCAATTTTTCTTAAATTTTAGCAAAAAAAAAAAAAAAAAGTTTTTGCCTAATTTTCAACAATTGACTACATTGTTCTCTGAAATTCAATTCATTTTCATTGTTCCATCAAATACTTAATCATACACTTCGGTTTCAGGTTCGAAACTGAGTCCTCAGAAAAATCGTCCTGTAAGAGGGTCTGGTGTACATTAAATTCGTCGGTGCCAAAACCTCCTCCCATTTGTGTGGTATGGAGGTTTGGAGAGGGGAGTGCCAGTTCTGATGTTGCCCTCGTTATCTGACCGCGGTTCAAAATTATGAGGTCCGTCCCAAAATAGCCCTAGTGTTGCTTTAAAAAGGGTCGTTAATATAACAAAGCTAAACGTATAATTTTCTTTTGTTGCTGAAAGTTAAATCTGTTTAATATCTGTGTAGTTTATAAGACGAATTAAAAGGTGAAGTTGCAGTAAAGTAAAATTTAAAATATAGAAAATTTGCTTTTTAATTTGAAGTGAAATTTAACAGATAAATATATACGTTTTTAACAGTGCTATGGTATTTTCGAATTATTCTCCTTTAGAAAGGTTTATGTACAAATTGAATAGAGCATATGTAAGACAATTAAAATAATACTTCTTTAATATCTGATAAATTGACGGAAGCATAAAGAAAGCAAATCTAAACGATTTTATTGAAATTAAATAGGCAATATCCCCAGCGAACCAGCTGGTCGTCAAAGGCGTTTGATCATTAATAAGCCGGTAGCTTTATGCTGTTAACTAATAGCATGACAATGTGCATCAGATTTAGTGTACAGACTTCTCAATTTTGCGTTAAAACTTCATTCTTTAAGAATTCCCACATGAATATTCACTTATTACTATTATTATGGAAGAAATGGTGTCATATTTGCATCCTTTGTTAAAATGTCTGATTTAAATAAATTAGAAAGAAAATTGGCAAAAATAAGTTCTAGGAAAGCATTTAACGTAATAAATTTTTTTGAAAAAAGCTTTAAAAAAATTTACTTAACTTTATTGTATTACTAGCTGCCTTTGGTGTCCAGTTGGTTCACTGGAAATATTGTTTGTATTTAATTTCATTTAAATATGTTTAGCATAACTAGATAGTTTCCCATCATAGCCATTCCTGAATAGTGCTGCTTTTCTGTACTTATTTCTAAACCTTCTTTGGAAGACAGTTTGGTAGATTTTAGTTCATGATCAAAGAGACATGATTTGCTTTTTCTTCTTGTGAAGCCATGGTCCATAGAGAAACTGAAATATAGTAATTTTTCATTTACATTTTAAAGCATAAAATCACGAAAACAAGAGGCATCAAGCTTTATAATCCATTTTACGAACTGTTTTCCTATAACATATATTTACAAAGCTACAATTAATTTAAATTGCCTGTGAATTTTACAAAAATATCATATTTATGGAAGAAATTGTAGACCATCTTATTCAGCTATGAACAGATGTTAATCACCGATTTAAAACAATTTAAATTTCATCAATAGGTCATCTTCAAGGAACATAGCTATAAATTTGAACCTTACATAACATAACAATACGAATAAAAACCTGTTCCCATTTTGTAAACACGATCTAATATCAATAACACGGAGTTAGAATGAAAAGGGGGAAAATGTTAATATTCTTGAATATGTTTTGAAAGACAATTCTGTCAGACGATTCCGATTACTATGTCGTCCTTCGTAACACGTGCTGACGAAAGCATTCCCCTGTCATGCACAAGATGGCCTTTCAGTCACTTGTTTGATCACCTTGAGTCAACAAGCAATGCATGTCCAAGTTATTAAAATATTAACCTCTTATGACACGCCTTTTTTTCCCTTTCATATTCACTGCTTTGAGAATAGAAAAATACCTCTTTGCGAAATCACCGTTGTATTATTCCAAATACCTATTTAGAAAGCTAAGAGAAATAAAAAAGAATATGTAAAAATCTTTCATCGTAAAATTGAAATATTATCCTTTCTTCACGAAAATAGAACAAGCAGAATATTTACGGCTTAGAAATTGTAAGAAAATACAACGTAAATGTTCGATTTTTTTTATGTATTCGCAGAGTGATAGCTAAAATTATGGGAACCTTTTTGGAATTTTGATATGTTGTAGTTTTTAATTTTTCTTTCTGAGAAGAAATTTTACAGTAAATATAATATTTTAGATGAAATAAAAGGCATTTGAAAATGAATTCATTTCGGGAAAAAAACTGAAATACTGAAGGCAGAGAAAAACCGTGAGAAAAACTGCGCATATATAAAACTGTAATCGCTGAATTTTTTAATGTTAAAACAAACTATGTTTTATATTTTAAATTTTAGCATGTTTACGTTTACGTTTTTAATTACACGTGGCATAATTTACGTTAAAGAATAAGCGATCATAAAAGATGCATTAGTCTACATCGCGAAACAAGAGTTGAAGAGACTAAAATTTTTCCCTTCAGTGGCTTTTGCCATGAGATTTTGATTGAGATTTCTTTCACATTTTATTTTCCATTATTCCAATAAGCTTCTGAATCTATCCAAAAGACCCCTATTTAGGAGTGGCTTCCAACAGATGGGTCCACTAATCTTGCCATCTTTCCTTCTCCTAGTTCTTATTATCTTGCCTCTTCTTCATCAGGATATGCTGCAGTCGGGATATCTAAATGGGAGTAAATATTGTTTCAATACCAGTGGTTGATAAGTTATGTAAGGTCACATGCTAATGGAAAGTTGAACAATATTTACAGAAAAAAAAAGCTTGATGTAAACTAAGATTAATAAAAAATAGAAACATACTTTTGTATGTTAAAAAGAGAAACTTCTTTTATTTGATTTGTTTGTTACTTTTTAGTCATTAATTTATCAACAAAAATAACATGGAAATTGGAAATCAATCTTTCTTAAATTCACTTTTAAGTTGCTCTACTGTCATGACATTAAAATATAGTTAAATTAATCTACTAACATATAATCAAGTTTTGAAAATAATTGTTGTGCGTTGTTTTCAGAAATACGTAAATGTACAAATTTTCAGAGGTACGAAGAGTACAAATTTCAAACTCAAGTACTACAGAAAGTAAAAAGGAATAAAAAAAATTGGTTGCATGATTTTATGTTTACAAATTTGAGCAATTCATTCTAATAAAAATGTATAAAAAGAAAAGATTAGAGGGTATATCTGCGAATCTGAGATTCATAAAATTTATTTAAATGATATTAAGACAAAATTCTTTAAATAATATAAATAAACTGAGAAACTGCATGAGAAACTGCTGAGAAACTGCATCATTTTTTCACTACACTAATAGTACTATCTATCACCATTTCACTAAAAAAACTGGTAACAAAAATAATCTTTCAAAAATCAAGAAGTTGCAAATTAACTAGTAACTGATTTTTTTTTTGATAAAAATTAGTTTAAATTGTTTAGTTGAAAAATTACTTTTTAATAAACCGATGAAAGGAAATCCAGGATTAAGTACATCAAATTAGTTCTTTAATAATGAACTGATTTTTTAAAAATATGTCATTAGATGCTTTTTAATATTTAAAATTTATATTACTATTTTTAAAAAATGCAATCTTTAAAAAATCTTATTTTACTTTGGTTGACTTTTTACTTCAATTTTTAAGCGGCAATATTTAACATAATGCGCGATTTTTTATTAATTCCTCTGTCAATTATCCGTTTTCTATACCCTTTCTTTTTATTTCTGTCAAAACAATTACAATTTTGAATACCATAACTTGTTTTTGTTTTTTATTAATATTGTATCAAATTCATATATATATATATATATGAAGATTTAATTCTTTTATTTTGTTTTAATACTTGAATTCATATTGCCTCGTTATATTATGAGCAGTTATATGCATATTTATTATTAATTTTAACGTAATTTTGTTTGACAAATGAACTGAGAAGGTAAATGTTAAAACAATGTCTAGTGCAAGGTCAATTCAGATCTTTTATACCTAAAAAAATATTCAACTAGAAATTGAAATAGAAAGAAAGTAGTGAAAATTAATTTTTTTCACATCTGGCCTGTATTATCAGAATATAGTTTTTAACTCTTCAGTGAATTCTATTCTACTATTTAACTGCATAATGAAGTTAGATAATCATTCACTAGCAGCTGATGAAAATGGCCTTCTCTTTGGTTTATTTCTTTTGAAAATGACTTCCTCTGTCATTTGCACCCACTAATTATATTGCCACAGTGATCCATTGCGAAACATCTGCTAAGAATACTTAAAGAATAAACGAAATGAAAAACTGATATTAAATTTCAAAATTAATGTATGCACGGGAAAAAAATAATAACAACAAAAAACAAGTAAACCTAAAACAAAACTACAGCAAAGGAACAAAAAAAAAAAAAAATCCAATCAACCAAATAGCCAAGTAAAAAAATATACTAGTTAAAAAATATTAGAATCATATAAACTTATACATATAAAGTCTAGCACATTCAAATTTAGAAGAGTATTAATTTAGAACACTTAATAATAAAATATAAGTTACTTAATCTATTTTATACATACTTTTGACCAATCTCGCGTGAGATTTCAAATCAAATTTTTGCAATTTATATCGTGGATTTTAAAATTATTTTCACCAAACTGCATTTTCTGATAAGCATCAAAATTTCATAATAAAAATCTCCTATTTGTAATTTTTAATAGGCTGCTCTGTGCTCAAATCTGAATACAAATTCATTAAAAAATGATCAGTGAAAAAAATTCAATCCATTCTGAAAACTTTAAAAATGGGCCTTTCTTTTCTTACAAGTGTATGCTTGGCACCTTAATTCCCCACTAGCTAAAAAAAAATGCTCATTTTCATTTGTCCCACATACTTTTCTTAAATTCCATCAATGATCACCTCAAAATAACATTTTCATGCAAGATAAAAATAAAACTCTAATCGATGCCATTAAAGCCTTATTTTCAATTCGAAATTTTTCTTTAAAGTGATAATAATTATATTTTATACTAGCCGGCACCCGGCATGTTGCTTGTTCAGAAGAAATAATTTTGAAATTCTTGTTTGAAATTTGAAATAGCTATTTTGTTTAATTAGGGATGATAGAAAGAATGATATTTATTTTCTTGTTCACAATGAATACATTCATTGAAATTAAATGATATATAAAGGAGAAGTACAAATAATATTTATTCTATTTTTTTTTACTTCAAATATAATAATTGTAGTATGTCTTTAACCTTCGCACAAGTGCAAGCAATAAGTTGGCAAAGTTTTATTGCAATCGGATGAACGGTACGGCAGCGCATAAAATACGAATGAACAAAAATTCCTTTTTATATATTAAAATTTTAAATAAAAATTTTCAATGGTATGAATCATATTTAGCTAAAGAGTCTTAACATACCAACAATGTAAACAAAATGTTCTATATTTCTATGACCAAACCTGATGAAATTATAATATTTTATTTATGTATTTATTTATTTTTTACAGCTTCGTGGAAGAGGATTTTCCTCGAAGCGGTCACTGAAATGATTTAAAGTGATTAAATCCAGCAATTTATAATTCAATAAGCTTTAGTTCTAAAGGAATGGAACTTTTTTATGTGTGCAAAATATTAGTATGTTACAAATATTTTACTAAATATAATTCATAGAACCGATAAATTGTATAAAATTTTAAATTTCGAAATTTTTTTGGAAGCACTTTTATTGATCAAACAACATAAAATCTATTTTCTTTCTTTTCTCTTATTTTTCTCATTTAGAACATTTTGCCAGTATCTATCTCTAACAGTATGGAAATTAACTATTAAGCTATAATTTGAGAATACGCCTTGAATCTGTGTATGTATATCAGTAAAAATAATAACTGTTTAAAGCTATATCTGGCATCCTCATTGTGATTGCTTTCGATTCAGGTTTTTAACAAATCCCCCGGGGCACACCGAGCTGCAAGTGAGAAATGTTTGCTCTCAGCTGTAGGCATCTGTGACTTGGCTCCGGGATAATCGGTCACAGGTCAATCGTTGGTCTGTTGTAGACCATTGAAAGGAATTTTTCCATTGAATGGAAAATGTTTCGAAGATTATGATCTTGAATTACCTCTTAATAATTGACGACAAAAGATGGCGGCTTGCGTAACAACAGACAGCTACCGCTGCGGGCACTTATACGCGCTTTCTGTAATTACTTTTCCTTGTACGACCATAAGTGCTTTAATTGTTCTCGAAATCATTTATTTTCACAACATGTCACTTGGATAAAAAGCGCGTTAAGGTCAATGGATATTACAGAAATATCATATTTTCACTCAAAATGAGTGAAGTATAATTAAAAAGAATCGTGAAGTGCGAACTATTCATTTCATTTAGATGCTTTCTTTCTATTGCAAAAGGAGTTGTTTCAGGTAAGAAGTGAAGGAAGGAGATACATTTTTGTTTTTAAATTTGTTCGAAAGGGTTATGAGCAAAAATGTGATATTTCTGTAATTTTCATTGACCTAGGCGCGTTTATTATCCAAATGACATACTGTGAAAATAAATAATTTTGAGGACATTTTCAAAATTTCAAAATTATTATTATTATTTTTTCTTTTCTTAAAACGTTTTATGAAGTTCCAAAATTTTACTGTTTTTTTTTTTTAAATGCAGCTTTTTAGAGAAAATTTCTTTATCAAGGCTATGTGATTATATCATAAAATAACCACTTCCAAATAAAGTTTTAAAGTAAAAGTTTAATTTATTTATTTATGTATGAATGTTTATTTTATTTATAAAAGTGTTTTGTTTATTTTCAGCTAGAAATATTATTTTGGTGAAAATTACTTTTATGTCCGTTTTGCTCTAACATTTATAGCTTTTGTGAGTATTTTAATCACTGAATAAAAATAATATTTTCTAAACATTCTTAAATTTAGTGAAATTTTTTTGATTCCAACTTTTTAAATTTAAATTTTTCCGCAGTTGAAACTTTTATTACATTTCTTGGAATTTACCACTAATCATTAAAATATCGTCGTTTTCAGTGTTAAAATATCATCTATAAATCAAACTTATTTTGGTTAATGTAAAGTCTAAATCAATTATGTAAAAAGTAATTTCTGTATCTAAATTAATTTTTTAGCCAAATGCATTCGTACCTTACTGTAAACAACACCAACAACAATAAGAAAATTGTTGCTAATAAATTCAAATTCACTTAAATGACCAAAAAGGTATCTAAATTAATGAAAAACGAAAAGCTCTATCAGAATGATAAATATTTTTTGACTTAAGAAATTATTTAAATTTTGTAGCACATACATTCTATTTTAGAAAGAAAGTATTTTCAACTGAACTCTTAATACATTTTTAATAATCGTTTGCATTCTAAAAGAAACGAAAATATCTTTGTTAGATTCCAGTTTAATCACGTGAGTTATACAAAAAGAATTAAACTTCTACTTTTTTACTGCTTAGCTTTCTTCAGGATGTTACATTGTATAATTCTGAATAAAAATATAAATATAAAATTATAAGTGGAGTTGTAGTTAAGTTTAAATGTGGAATTAAGTATTTTACCATGAAATGAAATACTTGAATACTTACCATTTTATGAAATGCTTGAGCCAGTAAGTCAATTATTTTACGTGGCAATGTATTTAAACCAATGAAAAATTCCTTTTTTTTTAAAGCTTTGAATTCATTATAGTCTATTCAATCTGTATTTTCATTAGAAAATACATCTCACGTAAAAGTAATTTTATTGAATTGACTATCCAAAATAATGATTTAATTTTGCTACCAAATATATTAGTACCAGAAGGGGGTGAGAAACCCCAACTTTTCACATTTAATAAAAAGTTTATCGATCTGAGAGGAAAATTATAAATTGAAAAGTTGCAAGTATTAAAACGATATGTAAAATGAGTTGTTGAATCTTAAGGTGGTTTAATTAGATAGGGAATAATCTTTTAAAAAGGAACTTAAAAAAAATTTTCAATTTTTTGAAACTTTTTGAAATTTTATATTTTTTGTGTTTATGTTGTTATATTATATTATGTTGTTTATGTTATATTATGTTTATAGAAAAAAATAACTAGTAAAAATTTCAAAATGATATCTGTATTGTTTCTTGAAAAATTCGACTTCGATGGAGGGAAAAAAAGAGTGTCGTGGAAAATTATCTATGAGTCATTTTCTATCAAACAAAATTCGTGGACAAAGAAGCAAACCTATTCTAAATAGTACTATATAATACTATTCTAAATGGTGCAACGCTCTTGATTTTAGATGGTTCTATAACGATCGATTTTCAGAAAAAAAATAATGAAAATTGTATTTGCAATTAACATTTTCCGATTATATTTATGATCGCAAACACTACCATTTAACATTTTTCCAGAACCAGATGCTTCGAAGTAATATTTATAAAATAAAAGGACGGATCTCTCAATTTTGAAATGTGGTCAGATGTAATACAATAAGAAATAAAATGTAATGGTTAGTCCACATTTCGGTTAGATCTTAAGCGACAATTAAAATTATCATAACTTTAATCTATATATTATTGTCAAATAATGTGAAGTCTTTAACAGAACAATATATTCGTGACAGAAAAGTACTTTGTACTAGAGAAATAAAACTCTCCATTTCAATAAAGCATGTTTTTTGCCTCTGACAATGGGCAGAAAATGAAACTATAAAAAAAAAAACCGAAAACAACTATCCCATTCAAATCACATCAGCTTGAAAACCTGAATCTATTCACTCAAGATTACAATCATGCCAAGTGTAAATATTCACCATTATTCTTCTATAATTGTCAATAATGTCTAAGAAATTGTCCATTCCGGATTTCCGCTCGCATGAACTCACCCCTCACTGATTCCTAATCCCCCCTTCCCTCTCTCCCTAGTGTTCTACTTGTTATCAAATGTGATGATCCGAAGTTTCTGTTCGAGATGGACGACACGTTTTTCCAGGTATCGTCTGCGCAGGAAATCCGCAATTAAGAGGCCAGTGCAGGCGACAATGTTTGATGAACCTCCACTTTAATCCGTCCCCCTTGGCGTGGGTTTCCAATGAACATCGATTTCGGAAGAGATCGTGCGTGAACACGGGGCGCGCGTGAACAAAAAGTAGGTGCATATTAATCACTTGAATTAAAATGTTTTTCTTTTTTAATTTTTATTTATACGTGAATAGTCTTTTAGTTTGTGAAACAGAAGTGCAAACACTATAGCTTCAGGCAAGGTTCTATGAGTAATGTGTTCGAAGTTTATGAATGAAATTTGAATATTATTTACAGGGTGTTTCACAGCCGCACGTTCCAACTTCGGGGAGAATGCAGAGCTCAAGGCCAAGGCTAGGCGGAAATAACG
This sequence comes from Argiope bruennichi, assembly GCF_947563725.1. Lineage (NCBI taxonomy): Eukaryota > Metazoa > Arthropoda > Arachnida > Araneae > Araneidae > Argiope > Argiope bruennichi. The sequence continues at coordinate 71,243,294 of NC_079152.1, forward strand.
CATTAAATGACTTTAATACATAAGGGTTTTGATGAGTTACAAAAGTAGAGGATTTATTAAGCCTACTGGATACAAATCTCTGTGTGTGCGTGCACTTCTAATGTATGGAGTGCATTACAGTGTATATATATATATATATATATATATGATATTTTAAAATCTAATTTCAACAATTAATTTCCTAATTTTTAGCCCAATTCAGCATATATTAACTTCATTCTAAAATATGATATGATTTCCTGATCCCATTCCACCTTTTCTATTTAATTAATTCAACACAAGCTTTGTAAAAATGCTTTCGTCAGCGGTTCCTACGCTCTGAGTGAAGGGACAAAAAAAAATTGTTACCTAAACAAATTCTTCTAAAAGATCTCTATGATTCACTTGTCTACGGTCGACACGTGTAAGAAATCCCTATGAAAATCTCACAATATATAAGCACTGGGGAAAATATTCTCTCTGTGTTGCCCTTTTTCACTCTTGTATCGCTGGGGAGTGGATGCAAGTTCCCCCGCGCCTCTTGAACATAAATCATGCCTCCCGGGATCTATGCAATAAAGCGAACTTAAAAATTCAAAGTGTCTTCCCTGTCTTCGACCACGATTCTTCTTAAAGAATAATGTTGCATATATAAGGATATCTCTAAATCTAAATTAATTTCCCAATTTTTATCTTAATTTAACCCATATTAACTGAAATCTAAAATGTTCTCTTATTTTCTGATCCAATTCCACCTTTTTTTTATTTAATTAATGTTACACGAGCTCTGTAAAAATGTTTAAATCAGTGGTTCTCAAGCTCCGAGTGAAGGGGTAAAAATCTGTCACTCCAAAGTCCAGTGGTCACTTTTAAAAGATACCTATAATTCCCTTATCTAAAACGACACGTGAAAGGAAATCCCTATCAGAATCTCATACTATATAATCAACGGGGAAAAATATTTCGGTCTCTTTTGCGCTCTTTTGCTCTTGTGTCGCACTGTAGATTAACGTATCTCATCGCTTTTTGCTTGTACATAAATTAGGTCTCCCGGGATGGAATAAAAGCTAAATTTAAATATTCAAAGTGTCTATTCTCTCTTCGGCCACGACTCAAAAATATATACTTTACATACATATATTTAGCAGTTGCGTGGCCGAAGAAAAGAAACTTTTGAAATTTTTAAACGTCACTTTATTTTATCCGGGATGAAAATTATGTAAAAGAAACGATGATAAAACTGACGCCCGTTCACATCTTGATACAAGAACAAAAGAAGAGCGAAGGAGACATAAATTTTTTTTCTTGGTGATTTATAATAGGATTTTGATAGGGATTTCTTTAGTACTTGTCAATTTAGGATAGGGAAATGTAGGTATCTTTAAAAGAATGTGCTAAGCACTAAGGATTTTTATCCCTTTATTCGGAGCGTGATAAAATGCTGAATTTACAATTTTCTACAGTGCGTATAGGGTTAATAAGTAAAAAAGTAGGAAATGGATCAGGAAATAAGAGACCATTTTAGAATAAAGTTAACATAGATTAAATTAAGATAAAAATTTGGAAATTGATAAATATTTCAATTACATTTAAAATATCGCTACACACACATATATATGGAAAAAATACCTAAATATTTAAGTAAAGACAAAAACAAAATGAAAATTCTAAATGAACCACTTAGCTATTTCTTTAAAGTACATAATAAATCGAAAAAAATCAAGGCAATGCATAACTGTATGCATGATAATGTGGCTTATAAATTTGGATGTTAGTATATTAATTCAGTTTGCATTCATTCATTTTTCATTTCATTTGAAATTAAAGTGTTAACATTCAAGACTGCGAACGTTTTAAGCAAACTTATTTTAAATCGTATAAAGAACTTCAAAACATTAAACTTTTCAAACTTTTTCTAGTTTCAATGAAAGATTATCATATTTTTCGTAACGCACGTTATTTCATTTTTTCTTCTTTTTATTTTCTTTTTTCTTTTTTTTAGTGTTTCATTGGGGAATCTATATAAAAGAATTTTAGGTCATTTTGATTATAGTTGCAGATAACAGGAAATCAAAAATGGTGGCCATTCATGCTTCGGATGAATCGATTACACAATCTTGTTATTTTCTCGTAAAAGAAGTATAGATAAAGTATTGTAATTGTCAAAAAAAAAAAAAATTGAAAATTGAGATTTTGACGATTTCCTTGTTTCAGTCCTACCTGAGTTCAAAAATACATTTTTGACTGTTCACTGTCTTAATAAATCGAAATTCGAAAACATCTTGAACTAGACGGATTTAATTTGGTATACGAAGACCATATTTTTATCAACTACTAAACAAAATTCATTCAAAGTCTGTCTAGCTGTTCGAATACCATTCAACTTGATAATTATAAAACATAAGGAGTTATATAGATAAAATTTGATTCATAGGTTTAATATCTAAAATATAGATTTTTAAAATCAAATTTGGAACCGAATCTGTTAAAATATTGACCGTCTACCTATGTATATTTCCACTTGCATGCAAACACAGTAACTCATAAATGCAACTACTTACATCAATGAAATTCGGTGTGTGAATTTGCAATTACAACTGTAATTCCGTATGAAATTTTGACTTCAATCAGTAGAAACTTCCATTGGTAGAAAATAGACTTCCAAAATACATATTCACATAATAGATTCAGCAAAAATGCTAGATTCACGCCAAAGATCTTTGTTTTGTAACCATTATTCGTCAATGTAAGCCGGATATTCGCAGCTTATTTGAAGTTTAAAATTTTAATCGTGGGGAAGAGGAAAAGACTTATACAGTAGAGATATCAGAAATTTTTATATTATTTTACATAGTACTCCACTCCAATATTCTTTTTTTACTCTCGTAGATTGTTTTCGTAGATACTGATTTTTACCCAAGCAATTTATTAATGAACTAATAAAAAAATCTTTAATCTACTTCTGTAGCAATCATATTTCTGAACCAAGAGAACATTTTAAGAAAGACTTATACAATAGAGTATATCAGAAATTTTTATATTATTTTACATAGTACTCCACTGAAATATTATTTTTTACTCTCGTAGATTGTTTTCGTAGATATTGATTTTTACCCAAGAAATTTATTAATGAACTAATAAAAGAGTCTTTAATCTACTTCTATAGTAATCATATTTCTGAACCAAGAGAACATTTTAAGAAAGACTTATACAGTAGAGTATATCAGAAGTTTTTATATTATTTTACATAGTACTCCACTGAAATATTATTTTTTACTCTCGTAGATTGTTTTCGTAGATATTGATTTTTACCCAAGAAATTTATTAATGAACTAATAAAAGAGTCTTTAATCTACTTCTGTAGCAATCATATTTCTGAACCAAGAGAACATTTTAAGGAAGACTTATACAGTAGAGTATATCAGAAATTTTTATATTATTTTACATAGTACTCCACTCCAATATTCTTTTTTACTCTCGTAGATTGTTTTCGTAGAGTTTTTCCCAAGAAATGTATTAATGAACTAATAAAAGAATCTTGAATCTACTTCTGTAGCAATCATATTTCTGAACCAAGAGAAAATTTTCATGTGCCAAAATTCCAATAACTCGTAGCTCTGTGAATTAATGAAGTAGAGAAGCATTATATAATTTTTTCATTTGATCAAATACATTGTCAGAAATTCATTTGTTTGCAATTCTTCCTTCTTTATTACAATTTAAACAAATCCAAATCACCTTAACCTTTCAGCTGCGTATCCCGCGATTTCCGCAGGTTAGCATTTAGCCCATTTTTTGTTGCATCCGACGTTTTTTCGTAGTTTAGAGTGTTTATTTTTATGATTACAGATTTATATTATATTATATTATTATCATGTAACATATATATAGTATCAGTTCACTTCCTTTGAAACATATTTGAAATTATTTGCGAACATCGCAACTAAATTGTGATTTAAGAATTACGCAGCCAAAATATTGTTGATCCAAATCATGTTACCGTCTAAATGATGTGAATAAATAACCAATCATCAATCTTTTTTCCAAAAAAATTTACAACGACTTAAAAAAATGATGTAGCTTATAATTTCCTACCCCATAAATTAATTAATGAAGTAACAATGAAGTTCTGAAAATAGCATTCGCATTCCTGGTAGAATGTACAGCAATATTCCTCTCGCAGAAGAGATGAAGTAGAGGAATCCAAATATATTCATCTAGTGGATGCGGGTGGAGGACCGCCAAGAGTGAGCCATTACGACGTGACATTTGAAGTGTGCCAACAGATTCCAACAATAACTCCGTCCCAGACTCGTTCATCCATCAGCTTACCGTCTAAATATGACCTCCCTTAGCCCCCGGCGTCATACGAGAGCTATGTGTCGTCTCAGCCCACTTCTCAGACGCGATACTATTTATTTCCTTAACACCAGCAGTTGGACGACTCGTCGACAGTGGATCGGTGCTCATAGGGTCAACAGCTAACACCGCTTGCTGGATATTGAATAAATTGAAGATGAAGGGATTCTGTGACAAAAATTTTTAGATCTTAAACACAAAAATAAAAAATAAAATGAAGAGTAAATAATAAAGATGAATCCTCCAACAGCCTTGTTCCATTTCCTAGGAATGAGATTTCAAAGCTGTGCTGTAATATAGGTTACATCATATTTTTTTTTTTTTTTTTTGCAAATATATGCAATGATATCTTTTATTTTAATTTGAAACCTAATTAATTTTCTAATTTTTATCTTAATTTAGCCCATATTAACTTTATGCTAAAATGTTCTCCTATTTCCTGATCCAGTTCCACCTTTTTTTATTTAATTAATGCTACACGCGTTCTATAAAAATGCTTACTTTTGCAAGTTCTCACACTTCGAGTGACGGGATAAAAATCCTTAATGTTTACCTCATTCTTTCAAAGACACCTAAATTTCCCTATCCTAAATCTACACGTGTCAAAGAAATCCCAATCAGAATCTCATAGTATAAAATCACCGAGGGAAAAATTTCGCCCTCCTTTGCTCTTATGTCGCGATATTGCCTGACGTGTTTTTTGCCGGTTGTTCTTGTACATAAATCGAGTCTCCGGGGATGGAATAAAGCAAAGTTTTAAAATTTTCAAAAGTGTTTTCTCTTCGGCCAAGCAACTGCTAAAAACACACACATGTTTGTTTGTGTGTGTGTGTGTGTATGTTTGCACACACACATATTAAAGATGTATGAATCAATACATATCTTTATTCTTTGGAATTGAACAGTTAAAAGGAATAAGCGACTTAGACAATGATAAATTTAAAATTCTACAGTTGAAATTATATAAATGTATCAATTTAAAGAAAAGTAGCTAAGTTAAATATCGGCATCTCCTCCCTCCCTCCCCAACAAAGTATGCATATAAATGAATGGTTTTTTTTATCAAACATATAAATCATAAAAATGTCGAATTTCAAAGAGGAATATTAAAATTATAAATAAATATTCCTGTTTGAAAGATTCCATGGTTGAAAACAATGTACAAAATGAGACTGAGTTTTAAATTTCGAGTTTAAAGGTAGATCGAAATGGTTTTCATGAAAACGATTTGTACTGAATATTTGCATCTGGAAAAGAAGGAATTTTGATGCTCTCTAAGACAAAACCTGTCAAATATATGCGATTGATTATGAGCATTTTGTCATGTAAGTGTAATAGCAATGGCAATGATAATTTATATCGAAAATATCATAGAAGGATTTATCCGGATGATTAATGAATTATTTTTATTATATACACATCTTTCTCTAAGAGTTCTTAATCATTAATATTTATATATCACAAAGTATTCAATGTTTCAGCAGCTTTTTGAGATTTCAGAGACTTCAAGTAAGAGAGAGCTATTGTAATGATCGTCAAAACAAAAATCAGTGTTCTTGTACCTTGAATATTATTCATTTCTATCATAATAAGGTGACATTTGCAAGTCAAGAAAAAAAACCCTTAGATGATCTGTTATGAACATTCTTTCACTATGAATTCATTCGCTTAACGGCAGAGTACATTCAAAGCATTGAAATTGATTTGTAATTCATGGGACCCTAATTATATTTAATAAAAGATTCTTCTAATTAGCTAAATCCCTGACGTAATTATCGTCCATTGATTTTTTTAATTATTCTTATTATAATCATCCTGTACATGCGCGAAGAGTCTACCAATGTAGTTCTCCTTGCACAATCGCAAATTTAAGTAATTCATTTTGTATTCACATTGAATCCAAATATGTTATTATTTTTAATTCTGACGAAGTCAAAATTTGCCCCGCCCTTATCTTTTCGTACTACTCTTTTTCCCCTCTTCTTTTCCTTTCCCCTACATAATTTATGCCTTTAAAAATCTGAACAAGTGCTATTCTATTAGATAACCGTAGAAAAAATAGCCACAAATAAGAGGATTTGTCTTATAAAATCGAGTAGCTTAATTTTTATAGAACTGAAACTTTTTTTCTTTACAAGCAAAATAGTTAAAGACCCGAAAATTCAGAGACCATTGATGAGTTTTGTTTGCCGGAAAAATATTTACAACTCATATTTCAATTTTTTTTTTTTTTTTGTCAAAATTAGTTGCACCAAAAATAAATCAGAAAGCCATATTTCTTAGGAAAGATTTTATAAAAATATTCAAGAAATAATTTTACTTATTTAGAAAGTGACAAATATTGTATCCACTTGCTTTAAACTCGCTTATACACAAACATCTGGAATTTTTTCCAAGAACAAAGTGAGATATTTGGGGGGACGGGGCAGCAAAAAAGAATCATGAGAGTAAAACGATTGAAAAAAGATCTAAAATAAGTAGGATCCTAATGTTGAATAGAAAAGTTTTCAATTCTTAAAAATGTGCTTATATTAAAAATAACAAAATTTTAAAAAATTATTCGAAAATATTTTTATTAGAACATTATGAGTGTCAAAAAAATTTGTAAAAGCTTAAAGCGCTGATAGAAATATTCTTACAAGTAAGTTTTATTTTAAATGAATATTTAGGGGTTTTTTTTCTTTATACGTATATTCATTGTAACTCACCTTCGTTATAGTATTCCAGCGTCGTACGCTATTGCTTTGATATCCGCCTTTTTAACTTAAAAATTTTCTATTATTTAGTGTGCTAATGAAAATGCATGTTCAAAAACATTTTAAATTTATCATTTTCTGTCTTTTAGTTAGTAATAGATTTCTTAATTCATTATTATAAATATTACTGAATCTCAAAATCAGTCTTTCTTTTCAAATTCGCTGACAGATGAAACCACTAAAATGGAATAAAATTTAATTAAAATGTATTTAAATTTTAATAAATTGAATACTAATTAAAAAAGAAACATGTGATTAACTTTTGAAAATATTGTATTATAATTGATAGTAGACTGTATAAAATTTCGGAACTCAAATACATCAAGTAGAAAAAGAAAAAAACCGATTATAAAATTTCATTTTTACAAAAATGAAATTTGGAACAAGAAACACATCAAATGAAATAAGATCTTGTAAAAAAAGCATTTATTCTACAGCAAAATAAGATTTCAAATTTTCTGTCAGTTTTTTTTTTTTTTGAATAAAAAATAAGCAACTAAAATTAAAATCCTTTTTAGTTCACAAAGAATTTCTTATCAACACTTTATTTTAAATGAGAAAATAGATGTGACACATAATATAAATCTTAAAATTTTTCTATATCAGCTAATTATATTAGTTGTAAAACTTTGTCTCTGAAAGCTCATTTAAACAATTTATTATATATAAAATAAATTAAAGAAGGAGAAAAATATTCATCTTAAAAATAAATGAAATCGCAAATATTTTTGAAATGACTCGTAGAAATAATTATATGAACATTCGTAATTCAACCATTATTTTAGTGTGCTGCTTATTACCTTTATTTATTTTCGGTAATTGGTAAATGGTTAAATTCTGTAATTAAAAAAAGCTATTTATGATAATGACATTTTTCCTTAGTAATTCAAAAATCCATTTCTTCTATTCCATGTCCTTCAGCGCAAATCTGATATGTTTATCGATTTTTATTTCTCTAAAAGATTAAAAACAATTGATAACTTATTATCTGAGCAAAACACAATTAATCTATAAAGCACTGCAGTTTATATTTTCATTCAAAATATATTTATCAGCTTTCCTTTAAAATTTAGAATTCGAAATATTAGAACTCAAATAAGACAATATGAAAGAACAAACTATTCTCAGCAACATTCTAGACGGAAATTTTCCTTCTCGTGTTGTGTTATTAATAAATAGATATAAAAAATTTAATTGCATTTTGAAAAAAAATTACGGTACCGCCTAAGAATTTTATAGGAATAATTTACGTAGTTTATTTTCTGAAAATACATCTAGTAACCCTGAAACTTAAGGTGGGTTTACACTCGACTAATTATAAAACGACCAGTAAGACAACGCATGCGTAGAAAGCGTTCCATATTTAGCTATAAATTGCCGTTTTGAGTTCCTGAATTTTTCTTTTTCACTGTATATCGTATTAAAATGATGAATATTTACGAAGAGAAACGTGGTAAATTAAAAAAAAGAAGAAGAAAAAAAGAAAAAGCTCAATAGATCTAAATTTGGGAAAGCTATAAAAAATGACAAATAAAATGAAAACCTTGGCATCAGGAAGAAGATAGTGTAAAAAATGTCAGAATAAGTTATCAATTTTTTACCGGGAAAAGCCACCAAATTCTACAAACGGATTTTTTAGTAAGGAAAAAAACAAAAACAAAAAAAAAAAAAAAAAACAATACAGTGGCATGTTGTTACTTACTTGTTGACAAACGCCATGGACCAAGCAGCATTTTTCAGCCTTTCTGCGCATGCGCTACCAACTGGCCGTCTTATAATTGCCCAAGTATAACCCACTTTTAAGACTTCAGTATAAAATAAGAATTTATTTCATAGCTGTTGCCCCAAATATATAGGAGAAAATATTAACATTTGTTTTTAATTTACTTGAGACACCTTTCGTGTAAAATTATTTACATTTCCGTTCACAAATTTCATTCGTTAATTAATTCTACTCTTCCTTCAAAACAATTATATTTTATTAAATTGACACAATTATTCATTCTTCCGAATTGAATATTTAAAACATTTCATTGAGAACATTTGATTTATTTTCCTTTTTTTCGTTCAGAAATACTAAAATCTTTATTTTATGAAAAGCAAACAATATAATAATCTGAAAATATAAACGCAATAATGAAAATAAAGTCTTTTTATTCCTATAAAAAAAGGAAGAAAATCATAGATGACATAATGTAACCAAATAAATATTTTCATATTAATTTATATTTTCCATTAAGAATTGCATTTTTTAATGAGTATACGAATATAAATTATATTTGAATCGCATTTTGCAGTTGACATTTTTTCCCCTTAACAGCAAACGATTTCTTTTTAGTACAATAATTCTAAAATTATTTGTGATAAATCATATATTTTTGAAAGAAATCTGGAGGAAAAAGAATCTTAAAGAAAAATAAATAAGGTATTATTTTTGATTGCAAATAATATAGTTTTCTTTTCTTTTTACCTTTATTTGGTAGTTTTTTTAAATTTTAAAAAATATCTGATTTGTTATTTGATTATTTTTTCTTATGATTATTTCACATCTAGATACTTTTAAACCCCTATAATATTATTATCTTAAACTTAAAAATTATATTTAAGAATTTTTTTTTCTAGTAGTTCTTTGACAGCAATTCTTAGTTGAAATTTGATTTTAATATTAACTATTATGAATATCAGGTATCTTCTATCATAGACGTATAATTCATCGTATATTTAATTATAGGAATTAAAAATATGAATGTATAATTTGTTCTGAATAGAACTTTTTTATGAATTTAAACATTGGATTTTAGATTATTATTTATTCTTTTAATTGTTACCCTAATTAATATTCAAAAGTTGCTGTCAAAACTATTTAAAAACCGTTTTTTTTTTATTATTATTATTATTCTTGTAGTTTTGTGTTATTACGGTTTAGAAAAAATACTGAGATTCCAATGTGAACAGAATAAAAATAAATGTAATGTAATAAAAAGAAATGTCTAGCTATGAAATTTTTCACGTAAATCAAAGTCGCATAATAAGAATACTTGAGAATGCCGTATAATTATTAAGAATACTTTGTTTTTATATTGCAATGACATGTTTTTTTATCCCCTCCCACTTTCTGTAAGATGTTTAATGAATTCTAAAATTTAAAAAGTATTATTTGTTTTTTTATAGGAACTTCTATTTTTAAGTTTGATTCTTCATTGAATTTCTGTTAAATTTGTTTATCACAATATGTACTGATTTTCTTTCTAGAAAATTCAGTGTTTCAGTTCAATTTTCATTATAAACAAAATAAAACTTGAAACATATTTCAAACATCGGAACCAGGAGAAAACTGCACTACAGTCTCTTGCTTTTTCGGAAGTTTTATTTTAATTCATGACTTTACTAATCTCAGCTGGATATAAAAGTTCTTGTTATAATAAATAAGATACATCTAAATCTCAGTCCCCCACTCTCAAATGAAATCTTCCACTAATATTATTAGAGACAGAAGCTTACTCGAAGAACAAATGATTAATTTTTTAAAGAAATATATATATCTTAAAATTTAATCTTTAAAAGAATAAAAAGGCCATTTACCATTAATATTAGAAGGTTTCCTATAAATTAGAAATCACTTTAAAGCACTTTTTAAAGTTTTAAAAGTTGCCATGCATACTGACTCTTCAATTACAGATTTCCTAGGTGCCTTCTCAGATATAGAACTTCAAAAAATTTCCCTTGGGAAAAAAAGCGTATTTAACTCTTAAAAATGAAATCAACTCAGATTTGAATTTACATGTATTGTGTTCTGATACATTTGTTTTGGATATTGTAGAGCAAATGCTTTAAGACTTTCAAAACTGTGAATTACTCAATTGGTAAATTCTTAAGAAAATGAAAGTTTAAAAAATAAAATCCATTGTCTCATTCTAAATTTTGTGATGTCTCTCAAAAAAAAATTATCAGATGGAAATAACAGATGAGCAAATAAAAAGTCATATAACTTCTTTCATTCCCAGGCTGTGAATATAAATTTTTGAAATAAGACATCAAATGAAATATAATGAAGAATTTCCTATTGCAATTGTCAATCGTTTGTTCCGATTTTGGGTGTTTCCGTTTCTCGTTTTTCCTTGTTTAGCTCCATAGAAATTAATGTCATGGCATTGACACTCTTTTAGTTGGACTTTTTGTGGCGGGGAATATATTTGCTTCAATTGAATATTAGAACTATTGTCCTATGAAAATCATAGTTTTTATTCGAAATACTACAAAATTTATTTAAAATCAAGGTTGTCTCCAAAGTTTTTAATTCTCGGGTAAATCATAATAGCTTTAGTAGGTGACCCATTATTTCTTGGGCATTTGATACGCAGAGTAGCCTTTATTGTAATAAGATTTTTTAGTCAGATTTTGATTTATTAGATAAAAGCAAGATTATTTCAATAAAGTTCATTTTAACATTTCCCAGAAATGCACATTTTCTTACTTAGTTTAATTTTAATTTTTTTCCAATTAATAATTAATATGCAGCTGATTTTTCTGATTCGTTCTACGAATATAGCCATAATAGACTTTCAAATAAAAAAAAACACTGGGAAAATAATCGTGGGATTTTTTTAATGCCTTCCTGTAAGAAAACAACGGCAGTTTTTGATTATCTAATTGTAGTCTCGAATTAATCTTCGCCAACTAGTGGTAATGAATTTGATTCTTGATTATTGTTAGAATGAACTTAATTTATGATTAATAAGCTCAAAAATCAAATATTTTACGTAGATAAAGGGAAAGAATAGGGTGGAAACATAAATTCTATATTGCATTTAACTACAATGTAAAGCTATGTCATCTGCTTTTTATAGTTCCCATTTTAGCACTAACACTGTATTTAAATTATAACGAACAAATGAAAATCGAAATTTCATTCATTCGTTGTGACCTTTTCCAGGCCATGCGGAAGAATTAATTTTAACTACTTAACAAATTCAAAAAATTTTATTTATAGAGAGCAAATTGGAGACAAATTTTATTATAGTGTTTCTTATATTTTTAAAATTTATTATTTATTTTTCTTTTAATTTCTGTTCAGCTAATTTAATAATAAAATCACTTTTTTCCTCCGATAATTGCAAAATTCTATTTTAAATATAAATATCCATCAAAAAAGGATTTTGTATAATTGGCAAACTACGATACATCAAATAAAATGCATTTTCTTTTTAGAAATATCATTTTAGCGATAATTTTTCAAGAATTGTTTTAATTCATAATCGACAGAATTAAATACAAATGAAATAATTCGACTGGAAAATTGCATCACAATCTGCCGACTCAGACATGAAGATTACAAAAAATTGTGAATCAGATTTTATGTTTTACACATTTATGAAAGCTATAAATTAAAAATAACTTATAAGGCAATAACTCATAAATACAAGTTTCATTTATTTTATTTAAATGAGGATGAGCAAATAACTATTTTTGACAAAATCGAAATGATTAAAGCTGTTCATTCAGATGAATGATCTAATTTTTTTGAAATTTTAATTTGTGAAACTATGAAAATTCTTTTAGTGTGTATATATATATATATATATATATATATATATATATATATATATATATATCGGTAAATGAAATATGTTTATAATTAAGCAATCGCAACAGCAAAATATTCGTTAGTCAACTGAACATATTCTTTTAAGGTTTTCTTCTCTGTGAAAACAATTTATTTCCTTTCATCTCTGTGAAAACAATTTTATTCCGGGCATCGGCATAAAATATAAACAAACTTTTGTTTAGAAACACCACACGCCGATGCACGGTATGGAACATAAATAAAACAGTTTAGACAGCATTTATCTACCCGATTGTGATTCTTTCACACCGTGTTACACAAACTGTAAAGGAACCATTCGTTTGCAAGCATAAAAATTATAGTTTTCTTCGCTGTCAGAAGATGAGCAGACACAAGAAATAAAGATAGGTCGGGACCCTTTAGAATTGATATGTGTCATCAAAAGCATTAATTAAAGGCAGAGTTACCCTATCATTTGCAAGTGAAACAACGCAAGGGTTTTGCATGATAGGTTTGCTAGAATGAAAGCAACGCCACAAGTTAAGATACAGTAAACCAACGCCGCGTGTACTTCCATACTTTGCGCGTTGGCACTTTTTCCCCCTCCCTCTCTTCTTCAATTTTTTGTTGATTTAAAGATAATTTGTCAAAGAATATAATATTCATGAAACACGTCAGGAAATCGAGAAGAAAATTATTTAATTGCTCTGAGATCTGAATATTCTTATGCCTCTGTAGCGATGGTTATATTTGTAAATGTAAAACGTTTGAGAAATTTGCAGCTCAAAGGACTCAAGAAGAATTTTTTTTTTCTCCTCCTTTCATGTTAGAGTTAGAAAAATCTAACCACAACTTTTTTAATTTAAAAAAAAAAAGGATTTTCATAAGTTTGCTGAAAGAAATAATTTTTGGAAGTTATTTTCATTGTTAAATCTCTTATGTCTTGTGTGTTTTATCGGGTAGTTTAATATATTCATTGAAGGAGGGACACAAACTGTGGTTTCTCAATAAGGAGATTTCGATCCATGTATTAGAAACTGTATTGAATTAATGTTTACATGACAGGGAAGTTTTAAGAGTGAAGTGTTGTACATATTTTATCGTCAGTTTGCCCATAGGCCTAATTCCTGTGGCCTCAAGAAGAATTTTAGCAGTTGCCTAGAAAGAAACAGTTTACACTTTTGCATGAATTAATACATTTGTATTCAACTGGCAATTTTCAAAAAATAGTGGTACCTGTGATTTTTAAAAGGTATGCCATTGAAAGTATTTTCATTTATAATCTTATCTATAGAAATGTTACAATTATTATTTGTGTAAAACACATTTTGAATTGATAAATAATGTTAAGCAGATGTAGGTTTCTTTTTATTTTAAGATAAACTTTAGCTGAAAAAAAACTGAGTTCTTTTAATATTCTTTGTTTAATATGTAAACGCAAATTTCATTTTATTTAAGCAAGCAAAACTCATATGATTTCGCCTTATGAAGTAATTTTTTTTTGATATTACAAAAAATAAATTTTTCATTAAATTTTTCGAATAATCCTATCATTCCATTAGGTTATCATTTTAGCATGGAATTCACACTGTATATATTATAGATCAGTCCATTTTTTTCCATATTTATTAATTTTTATTTAAGCTTACATCTTCTTAATGTTTTTACTAGCAAATTTTCTAAATAATAATTTTTTTTTAGTGCCACAATTTAAAAATTGAAGTAATTAATATTGGAGAAAATAAAAATATATCCATATAAGTTTTGCCAGCGAAAGAGGAGGTAATTTAAAATCCCAATAGAAAAATATATTCCTAAAAATATGATAACATAGTATTTGCAATTTCTGATAAATGGTTAGTTGGTTGGATTGGGTTTTTTTTGGTCCAAGAGCCATGTTTGGCCATTAGAAATGGCCCAGTAGATGGTTTGGATGAGTAGAAATTAAATTTTTATCCCTGTAGTGTCATCACCCTCTGCATCTCCATTCCTTCTTTTTTTCTATCAAACCTCTTTAACTTACCTTATCATTACAGAATGCTTTCAGATTTATTTATTCAACCGTATGCTACACAATTAAACATAACTGAATTCCTATTCACGATATTAAAACGAATTCAAAATATCTACTGGGCGGAGTGATAATTGAAGCTGCTTTACAGAAAAAAAGAAAAAATCCTTTCGAAGAAATATATGATTTTCACAAATCAAACCATGTCTCTTCTAATTTAGAATGACTAGCTTTCTGTCAAGTATATCACAAAAAGTTAAAATAGTTATATTTTATTTTATGAATGAGACTTTTCTTGTTTCTTTTCTAACATAACTTATTCCCACAGCGCAAACTCGCCACTTTCTAAGCCACATCTCTTCACTTTGTGTACTACTCAGTAGAAGAGAACAAAGTTACATTTTGCAGACCATACAAATCAATAAAATGGTATCTTGGATAATAAAGAAGAAGAAAAAAATCACTGTCAAAAAGTTTCGAAACATAAGCTATTGTTTAGAGTGTAGCTTCAAATTATAGCATCAGCGACGGATCGATAGGATTTCTTTGACCCTTCACAGTTTTTTTTTTTTCTTTCTTTTTTTCACATTGTTGGTTGGCTGATTTATTCCGCATCGTACAGAATTATAGACAGATTCAAGGTTATATTTGCGATTAAATTCATACGCCTTATTTATAATCTCGTATCTACTTGTTTTATTTGATAAAAAAAAAGGAGAAACTCTGGCAGTATTATATCGACCTTTATTAAAATAATTCAAACGTTCCTATATGCGCAATAAATTACAATTTATTCCTTGAGAAAAAAATAATAACCTTCATTTTTTTACGAGCATTTCTTTCATAAAAAGCCGTATCTGCAGAAAGTGTTAATTTTTTTCCAAGAAAATATTAAAACTTCCCTTTTTATTGCATATGCTTTTTTTTTATCTTGTGCATATTACGTCAGTGAAAAAATATCTATCATTAATATTCATTTTTTTTTGAAAAACAGTTTTATATAAGAACATTTTTTCCGCTTTTAAAAAAAAGGTGCATTTTTTTTCAAGATTAAAAAAAAATTTCAGTTAGAAACTAAAGCAGTAATACAAACCAATATGCCGTCTTGAACTATGTCCTCTTAACTACCATCATCATCACTTGTCATCTTGAATTGTTGAATTATCTAAAAGGCAACTGATTGAGAAATAGATAAATTTGTATGATATATTTTAAGCACTATTTTTATTTAACTTTTTTTAATTACCAGTAATAGTTTTTCGCCGGCGTTCTCGCATAGGGGTAGCGCGTCTTTCCCGTGATCTGGGAGTTCTGGGTTCGAGTCCCGGTTCTGGCATGGTTGTTCTATCTGTGAGATGGGTGAATGTGCCACCCCCCTTGTGAAAAGGGGTTGTGTAAGCGAATGTGATGCGTGAGTAGCTAAGACTTACTCTTGCCCTAGTTGGCGCTATTAAAAATAAGAGACGCTCCCTTGGCTTAAAATCGCTGACTCCGTCAACAAGCTTGTCCATTGCAAGTGCCATTAGAAACAACAACAATAGTTTTTCATATTCTTTTCTAAGAAAATTCTCACTTTCAAAGAAAACTCAATGATAATCATGATAAATAAAATGTGAAAGATATTTAATGTTGGCACTTTTGTTTAGAAAATATAATACTTTTAATTAGAACGCATCTAATAGTTTTTATATCAGAATAACAATCAGTTATTGATGTTATTACTAGAGTAATTAATTTTTCTAAAAGAAAGTAAGAATTTAGAAATTTCCCCCGGTCAGATTTGTTATTTATTTTTCAAAATTTGCTATATAACTTTCTTTTATCTCCAATGTTTAGCTATGGTTTTTCAAGGGTTATATTTATTTTCTTCTCAATTTTGCTTTTTTAATAATATCAGTGAATGTACAGTTCAATTCATTATAATCCAATGGAAGCATCTAACCATTAATTAAATTTCTTTGTATGGAAATATGCATCCGTTAAATATATTAAAGTAAATATATAAAAAAAATTGACTTATGTTATGCCTACATGATTAAAATAATTGTAGAATTTTATAAGTGATAAGATATATTACATATAACGTAGAAGAAAAGATTAGAATTTTTTTAAAAAATTAACTAAAATTTAAAAAATAAAATTAAAAATAAACGATATTTCACATCTGTTAAATAAATGCAGCATGAATTTGCTTCAGCTTATGAGCCAGACTTTTATCCTAACTCGAAAAGAAATAAAAAGAAGATAGGCTCATAGAAATGAAAGAAAAAAAAAGAGCCAAGAATTTAAAAAAAAAAAATGATGCATGTAATCAAAAGGAAAAAAATACCCATTTTTTTAAAATACAACAGTACAGTATCTTTAAAAAAATTTATTGTTTTAATAGCTAATAACGATAATTTCATATTAATTTCTCAAAATTCCACATTCATAGTAGGTGAGCCAAATGTATCATGATTCATTAAAATAATCGGCGCGATTAAATCTGACATAAAAAAAAAATTGTATTTCTTTAATGGATAGAGAAAGTTCCAGTTTAGTTTCATTTTCGATTTCGAGCCCAAAATCTATCCGCCGAGATTGTTTTTGTCGCCAACGGACGCCAAAACAGTTTTGGCGAACAGCCATACTTTGCCAAAACCGGTAGCTTCGAACCCAGTCATTAATTGTGCGGCAAAAGCGCTCAAATAATTGCGTGTTTTGTCTAAACGGATTGTTGTTTACTGAGAAAGCGCTCGTCCGGTGAGAGCAGCATCCGAAACACTTTCCCGCTAGATCTGCACCTCCCTCCCCACCTCACCCTCCATTACTTTTACTTTTTTATTCTTTCTCTTCCCTTCTTAATTCAATTCTAAGATCTAATGTTGTTCCTTTCTTTCTTTTAAAATTTCTTACGCAGAGTTCTTGCACTTTTTTCTTCTCTTTTTCTGCTATGCTACCGAGAATTTCCAAACTAGTGTTTGTTATTGTGTTGGCGTATTGTACTTTCGATATGGTTGTCATTGGTTGTTACTGAAGACTGTAAGGAATCTTAAGGATCGGGAAGCTGTATTGAAGACACAAGGAAAAAAAAATATAAACAATATAATAATCACTGTTTTCAGATAGCGAAGATACTTTCTTAATGTTAGTATTAATAATATTTTTAAGGATAGTGCTTCAAGTTTTTTAGATGATTATTTACTTGTTATAAAATCTTATTTTAGACACATGGCATGAGATATGTAGGAAATTTTCTTTAAAGATAAAAGAAAAAATTTGTTCATTTTTTTTAAAAATTACTTAACTAAAACTTTTTAAACTTTTTTATCCACTAAAAGTATAATTATTAATTAGTATTTTAACATTATTAATTAATTATTAATAGTTTCTTAACAGCGATACTTCATTCAGTTCACTAGTGGTTAACTTAAGTTTTAACTTCAATTTTTTTTCCTTGCCCATGCTCTTATTTATACCTGTTCACGAAAAAGCATAAGTAGCATAAATTAATGGATTGCCTGAATGTAAAACATTTAATGAAAAACAATTGATTAAATTCACTGGCGATATACAATGTTTAATCAATAAATATACAGTTTTACTTAACGATGTTATAACTTTTTTTAATATTTATACTTTCTTCGGCATTTCAGTCTTCTACGAATGTATCAATAGAGAATTAGAATTAAATATGAAACTACAAATTTCCTTTTCCATTAAATCGAAAACGAATACTTAACTTTTTAAGTATAAAGAAAATATTGAGTTTAAAACATTCATTTAGTATAACTATTGATAAGAAGTAATTCATCTTCTACGAATGGACAAAATATTGACTTTAAAAAATGAATTCTAGTCAAATTTTTAAAGTATTAAAATGAATAGAAAACTACATAATAGTAGATTTATAATTTTAAAATGTTGGATTTTTAATATTTACAAAGACCACTCGCTATATTTGCTCCCGAATATCAAGAATAAGGAAAAAGAGAGAAGTTAAAGCATTGGTTTTTCTTATTTAAATAAAAATCTTCTTTTTTATTTAATGAATTTAAATAAGGGAGAGTTTAGATTGAAAAATTATCCGTATTAAAAGACAAAAGAAAAAGAGATAACTTAATGAGTTTAGTTATATCCTTTCTTGAGAAATGAATTAATAGAAAATTATTTTCTAGTGAAATAAATGAATAAAATAAATAGGGAAAGTGAAAAAACTGATAACTTAATTTGGCCAGTAGTAATTTTAAAAAAAAATCATAATTTGATATTTGTATTTTTTTTAAATCTTTGAGCGAAATTTTTGGAATAACATTTAAGTACGTATCATTTAGAACCGAATATCTCGTAAAAATTTCAGATAATTATTTGCATTATTTTTCAAAATTTTCAACGCTATCGAAACAAACAAGATTTATGAGAAAAGTTCTTATAATTATTTTCTAAGTGTCCAAATATTTCAAATAAAAAAAAATGTTCTAAAAAGTTTTTGTATGATTTTAGAGGATATTACAGTTGTTGATTTTCAGGAGAAAAAAAATGGAAAAGATTGCAATTAATTTCTTGTCTCAATTTTTGTGTTTAAATTCATGTTTTGGTGCCCCACTTTACGCACACTTACATTAGCAAAAGCTATCATGTAATGTTTTTCAAGAATAAGTCATCACAAAAGTAGATATAAGATTTTTTTCAAATTTAATTTTTGCTACTTCGTTTGAAAATAGAATCTGAACTATCATCTGAGAATTAACATTTTTAATTAACACATAGAATATTTTTAGAATATAATTTTGTTTTCTCTGTTACCAGTTCGGATAAATGGAAAAGTACTTACAAGCATTTTTCAAAAGCCCTGTTTTTATTTTTCAACTAGGTGAAATTTTCGAAAAATTATACTATACAGATATTAATTTGAAATTTTAAAAAGGTATTATTTTCTGCATAACATGTATTTAACAGAAACTTAAAAAGTTTAGTAACATTTTTATAGGAAAAAAAACTGATTATCTAAAATTTTAGTTAATGTACTTTTCTTATTGTTTCATAGCTTCAATTTTCTTGTAATCTTATGAATAGTTTACCATGTCCATATAGACGTAATAATATGCAGACTGAATTTAGAAAACCTCGTTACATTTAAAATTTGTAAATTGATAAAATAATTTTTCAAAAAGAAATTCAAGGTGTATCTGAAATTTCTTAGCATAAAGGCTAATAAAGACTAGCCTTGACTTTTTTCGTACATGCACGTAAGAAAATATAAAATACGAATCATTTTAAATCGTTCAGCTTTCGAATATACAACCCCTTAAGATGTTTTAATACATTCAATCCTATTTAAAATAGTTATTAGTTAATTTCAAAGATTTTGAGTGAAAGACATTTTTGTCTCACTGTTTGGTACATATAAGTAAAACGTGCTTATATGAGCCAAAAAACATATATTTCGCAGTGGTAGAAATACGAAATCTGTAGATTAATACTGGCAACTTTAATAAAAGATTAAATTTTAAATTAAGAGCTTAACAATTTTAATAGAAGGCAACTTTAAGCTCCTTGATTTTAATACTTGATGTAATAACACATGTAAGATGTCTTCATATTAACTAAGAATTTTAAAGTTACAAAGTTCCGATAAGTTCAAGTAAATAATTTACATAGAGCAAGATGCAACGAAATACCAATGCACGTGAAACTAACCAAATTTTTTCAAATATTTTTTTTCTGCAATATTTTGTTTTGTTTTGTTTTGTAATTCTTCTAAGTACCAAAAAATGTATGAGCCAAATTTTGTTTTACAGCGTCAAGTAATGAAGAATGGAATAAGATTCAAACAAATAAATAAATTTTCTTTATACATATAAATTGAAAACTATTTATGTCGAACTCATAAAAAAATTATAAGAAAGAGCATTATACTTCAATTGTTTAAAATCACTGCGTGTCGTACTTAAAATAAGATTGTGATCGCTTACGAGGTTTAAAAGTCCTTTTTTATTTTAAATATTTTTAATTTCAGCATTGCACGTATCAAAGTTTGGCAAACGATCAATATTCTCTCTTGACTCACTGAATTATATTTATAAACAGACTTACGTGTTCATCTATTTTTCCAATAAAGAAACCTTATTATTATAGAATTTACCTTATTATTATAGAATTCAATTCAATCCTTTTTACCTTATTATTATAGAATTCAATTCAATTATTTTACAAAGAAATTGCTCAGTGCTACAAAAAGATCTTGTAACAATCTAAAATAATTTCAGCAAATTAGGTGACTATTTCAGGAATTGTTTTATCATCACATCATAAAAATTTTTTGTATTAATTTTAGAAAGTTATTTTTTTAAGCGTGGATATAAGATTGATTTTATTTCGAATTTGTGCAGTAATTCCTACTCTACTTTTCGGCTTCCCACCATTGTTATGGATTCCAGAGTATACCAGAGTAAGTTTAAATTCATTGCGTTTTTTTTTTTAAATTCAACCCGTACATTATTGATCGCATAACGTATGAAAAAATTACTTCATATTTGAATGAAATATTTAGGCTGGTAATTTATTTAACTTTAATTAATTTTCAAAATTAATTTAAGCATATTTTATACCAATCTCTTTTTCAATTGAAATATTACTGTTTTTTTACATTACTTTATTGTTCTATTGTTCCTTTACTAATATTGAAGTTAAGTTTCTTTCTTCCTTTATTTTTACTTTTTTTAAGTAGTTTTCTTTAAATTTGAGTTTATACGTAATTTCTATAAATACCGGAGTGTAGTAATTCATTTTTAAACTCTGTATTTTGTAAGTCTTGCAATTTCTTTAACTGTTTGACTTAGTTTCTCTCATATCTTAGTATTTGTAAATTTTTATTGTGCCCAATTATGTCTATATAAAAATTCCAAAATGCGAGTGAAAGCATATAATAACATTTCTACAAAGGCAGAAATATTATTTCCACAATAAATAAATATACGTATAAAGGCGGCCAAAAATATTTTCAAAATGGATTATAATATTCCCAACGCTCACATGTATTTTACTCAGAGAAAGTTATTTAATTGCGGATTATCTAAATTTTTTAAATGCTGTAGATTTGTTTTAGTGTCGTTTTAAAATGTCCTGTTATTAAAATCTTTTGATAATTAAATTCATTTCATTAAATCGAAGCCTAGAGATTCGTCAAATTAATCATAATCTCTCAATCCCAGAAAAAAAATTTTTGCCAGCAGAATTTTTCTGTCCAATTTTTCAAAAACTATTTTTTAATAGTCAGGAATCATTCATAAAATAGCCAAGAAAATCTTAATTAGAACAAAACTAAAGCAAAAGATCGTATTAGTATAGATTCCAGAACATTCAAATAATTCTTGGAATGAAAATGCAGATTCCCTCACAAAACCCAAGACTGAGTTGAAAGGATTGCAGTTGAAGATATTGTCATATATAACCAGAAAATATCTCTTCATATTATGTAACAAGCTTTTCAAAATGGAAACAATCTAGAAACTCTAAGAGATATTTCCTTTTATCCCTTACTCCAGGGCTAAAAAATAAAAGAGGACATAAAAACAAGCCTAACTACAGGAATGGTTAACACCCTGGTCCTACTGAATAAATTTGGAATTTATGGCAATGTGATTGCTCCTCAAGCAATAAAAAACAACATTGATCATATTTTTTGTACTGTTTGAAATATCGAAATCACGGAAGAAACTTGAATTAGAACAAGATATTTGAAACTAGAACAAGCTTCACCATAATTACTAATTACTATATTCTTTCAAAAATTTCTCCAGATAACTGTGTTTAATGCGCGCTGTCTGTAAATTCTTTTTTGATCATTGATGTTTTTTTTAAGAATACTAACTTTGAAATCTTGGCATTAGGGAATGACGACCTTTTTTACTAAAGAGATATTCCAATCAGTAAGTATATTAAGAAAAAAGAACCATAAGAAATCTGAGACAAAATAGTTTTTAGGTTACCTTAGCCTGACATTGTAGATCTTCTAAGTGAAAATATAATATCTTAAAAACGTCAATATGATCTTAGAAACTCCCACGAGCAATATATATATAGCCAAATTCTAGTGTGGGAACTCGAATATTTAAACTAAAAAAAACATTTTTTCAAATCTAGATATTTTAGATTAGCACTGAAAAAGCAGATTGAGATTTAAAATGTTTTTGAGTTAAATATACAAAAAAAACCCTCGGAAGTATATATGTTTTACTTTCTTGCATATATTATATATTTATAGAACAAATAGACGCAGATGAAGCCGCAGGTCCGGGGGGTAATATAATTTTATAAGATAAATGTTTTAGTTTAGAGGCAAAATTTTATAATTATACCAAATTCACTATTTGATATATGTGCAAAACCTTCTTATAAGCTATGATCTTAATGTTTAATTAGAAATGAGTTGCGCCTTAACATGTTGCAAATTGATCGACAAGAAGTATAGAACTAGTCCGAAATCCTCATTTAGAGTAATCAAATTTAAAGTTCGGATAGGTACTTTTCTTCCAGACTCATTCAAATGCATAATATCTCTGGAACAATAAAGGAAGGTTAGCACAGCTTTGATCTTACTTTTAATATTGAAATCTACATTTACTTGACGATCCATAAGAAAAATGCAGAATATGGACTTGAACTGTTTTTTTTTTTTCTTCATTGATTCAATTGCTATCTCTGAGCCTTACTGAAATAAACTAATGGATCACTAAAAGATTTTTTAAATTGTTGTTCAAGCGAAATTTGCATTGAAATATCTATCACACATTTTTGTTTCTTCAGTGCTTTGCTTTACGGAAAATTGACTTTCAGCTTAAGATACATTTTCAGATTCTCTTACTTCTATGCAAATTAGAACATGTCCTATTTCATATATCTGCTTAAAATTGCCATATGTTTTTCTCCGATTTATGCACTTAAGACAATTACTTTTCTCGTATTAGGCTCTCTTTGGTTGTTAAAAGAAATCGTATATCATACGAACCGCAGAGAAAATTGGTCCCAAAATTCAGCATTGCGTACAATCTCACCCATCTTTTGGTTTAAAACAACTTAAATCTTACAATCTTTTCCACAACAATAGGATTCATTATGTTGTGAAAAACAAAATAAATAAGTTGCTACCAACTTTTTATGAATGGAGAAGTTGTTCCAACAGAAAAAATGGAAACGAACAATACATAAGAAGATGATTTTGTGGAGGCGCATCTTTGTGAAATTACCCGAGTTTGTTTGAGTTAGAGAAGTATTTGTTTGAGTTAGAGGAGTAAAATAATCACATAAATCTTCGACACGCGCCAAAGTAATAAGCATTTTTCTGGTTGGCTGCATCTTTACGGCATTTTTCGCGCCAGTGCCATAATTTTAAGCGATATAACTGAGTTGCATTCAACTAACAACCGGAGATTTATTTACCACGAGTATAAATTAGATAGTGTCTGCTATGAACCTTGAAAGTATTCACTTTCTCAATGTAATGGCTTTAAATCCGAACTGTGTTTTAGTATTTCGTCATTACTAAAATTTATGATGAGAATTTAAATATAATGATACGTGCAAATGAAACTGTCTCGCTGCCTCTTCCAAAAATTATTGTCCAGGAAAATCTTTTTATGTGTGTTTGTTTCGGTCTGGATATTCTTTCAAACGTAGGTTTTATTTGATATTTTTCAATTACTATAAGCTAGCTGATGTATTCAATTTTATTTGCTTCTCATTTATATAGCTTGAAGGTGTATTTTGTACTTGCAATTTTTTATAAGTAGCACGCTTAAGGTTGTAAAATCAAGTTGTATTTCATCTAAAAATGAATACCATCTTCTTTACTCTCCGCATTCAATGAAAATAATATTTCATTCTTTAGCACATAGCAGAATACTTAAATCATAGGTAATTTCTTAAATTTAACAGAGTTAATGTCTAAATATTCGTCTTTTTTGCATGTATATTTGGATTGTTTGATACACCAAAAAGGCTGTAAAATATTTTATAGTTTGAATATGCATTTTCCCCCCTTACAAATAGTAGAAAAATTATGAATATATTTTTCACCATATATTGGAAGAAAAACTGCAAAAATAAATGTTTCCAGTTCTAATCAAATAGAATAAATGTATGAAAAAAGCATGGACAAGAGTCGACTTTGAGCCTGGTAACTCGCGGAATCCAATGATGGAGCTAGAATGTTAAAAATGAATGGAGCAATGTTTGAGTGTGTCAAAAAAAAGTCCATGAATCAGAACTCTTTTAAAGCATTTCTTTCATCAAAAATTCATGCCAGTGGTATTCAAAATGAAAGCGAATTATGAATTCTCTTACAAATATATTTATGGGCATAAAAAACCGAAATAGAATTTTGAACCCTAAATTTTAAATTCATGAATTCATAAAAGACATTCGCTAGGGGTTTGAAATGCATGAAAATGATATTAAGATTAGGAAAAAGATACAAATCGGTTAAGGTGACACAGTACCTAAAAAAATTATCAAAAAATAATCGAAATTTTATGATAAATTGAACCCCCTAAATGTGACTAAAATTTCAGTGCTGTATCTGTATTTGTTAGTAAGTCATAGAAAAAAATTTTGATGAATGAGAAGAAAGAAAACAATATTGCAACAGCCACTTTTCAGATCATCAGCTAAAGCAAAACCCGGTAAAAAATAATTTATTATAATATTTTTAGAACTCTCAAATTCGTATGGTTAAACTTTAATGAAGTAAATCACTAGGCCTTGTCTACATGACATTTTCGTTATAAGAATAAAAGTTTTAAATTAGAGGGGTTTTTTTTTAGTTTTTGTTCATTTACAATTTCCGACATATTAAAGCTTCTAAAACAATGAAAATAAAGGTAAATCCTATATTTAAATATGTTGTTCATTTATGTTTGTAGCAGAAACATGCATTTAATCAATTCTGAGATATGTATTTTTTTTTCAGTTATTATGGTTAAGAGTTTTGAAATATTAATCATTCTTAGATTTTTCTTTATACATTCATTAAACAAGCATAATATTTTATTTCAACATATTTTTTGCATTTTTTATTGGAAATAATTTAGAATAAATTAATTTACACTTTTTAAAAGTTACAGGCAAATTAGATGAATTTTATATCCTGGTATTGATGAATAAAAATTTTAAATTCATTTTTCACCACGTTGTGTTTTTGCTTATGTACTATTATTCGAAAGCCTAAAGCATTTTTAAAATTGAAGTAATGGTGTAAATTTTTTTATGAATATTCTAAAATATATGTTTTATAAAACTTGCTGTAGAATGAGCTCTAAGATGTGGTGATTTTTTTTAAAGTTCAAAGTTAAAATAAATGCATTATTTTGATATTTTTTTGTGTATTTTTCAGCAAAAAAAAAATTATAAAGTTTTAAACATCAATAGCAGGAGTAAATTCATAATAAGTTTTATGTAGAATATCTTAGATGTAAGTTATTAAAAAAAAATCTCTCATATTCTTCTTTCATCATTCTTTTAAATATTTTTGCTATAAATAATAAAGAGGATATTTCTAATTTACACTATAAACTCAAAACATCCTTATGAACTTACAACTAATATTTCATAAATCATAGATTCATTTCTTCTGAACATATGCTACATTATCTAAAAGTAGATAATTTTTCTTCAAAATTTTACTAAAAATATTATTCAATTTTTTTCCCCTTCGAAGACTTAAAATAATTCGCATAATCTAAAGGCAAATTTATCACATAGTAATTTTAGACCCACTAAGACGCATGCCCCAATGTTAAGGTAACAATTAGATCGATTGATGAAGACCACCCTTGAAGATTATTGTTTACAGCTTTTTTATAGTTGATACCTAAGCCATAATTAGAGCGTTCCCTTTTTAGCACTGACCAGTTTGTACAAAACGGATACTTATATTTTAGCTTCATAAACAAATATTGCGACTGAAAACCTAAAAACTGGTTTGGGAGATTATAATTCCGTAAAAAATGGAAAATGAGGCATTTTAAAATAATGTTAATTATTAATTCCAACCCACGTGTTTGGCTTAACTCTACTCGTGGCAATTGTCCTTTTAACAAGCATTCTAATGCACTTATAAAAAGTTCACTCTTATATTTAATTCTCACACATTTTGATAGATGACACTGATCTTTACTTACGTAAAATAGCTTTTTGCTGGTAGTACATGAAAAGCAAATGCTACGATGAAATTTTACTTTCTTTATTAACATTTTACTGATTTCCTACATTACATTCAGGGATAAGCTATTGTTTTTAATTCTCATATACGAAGTATAGAGTAAATATTATAATTGTTAATCTTTGAACTCGAGATTTTATCGATTTTTCCAAGTTTCATTCCTCGCTGAGATTGAAAAACATATTTTTAACATTAAGCCCTTATGTCTGTGAATACTGTAACTTGAAAACACCTTGAGCTAGATGGATTTACAAATACGAGGTGAGGATGAGGTCTTACCTTACCTCGGTCCGCAATTTTATGTGAGAGAAAGGGGACACTCCTTTATTGGAAAGTATGTAAAAAAGCACTGGGAAGACAATTTGCGGGTGTTTCTTTCTTTTTTTTTTTTTTTTTTTTCTTTTTTTTTTTTGACTGAAAAAGTTTACAAGGAAACTTATTGGTGCAATAACAGAGGTATAAGATAGACCACAAAATATTATTGCATGAGAAGAATTAAACAAAAGAGAATATCCAGTCTATGCGTAAAATGTAACATTTGAAATGAAACGCCCCAAGGAAATTTGGTCAATCATTACTAACATGTGTTTGGCTGACCAACAAATTTTAGTACGTCAAATAGCAGATCTGAACAAATCACGAAATTATATCAAATTAATTTTAAGTCAATATACCAAATGTTTGAATTTTTAATTTTAAAACTTTTTGTTTAAATAAAAATATTACATATCAGAGTTTCTATTTTTCGGAGAATCCCTGATCGAAATAAAAGACGTCTAGATCGAAGAGATATAAAAGATGTATAGATGGAAATAAAAGATGGAAATTCTGGATTCCCCCTGCCTGAGTAGCACATCCATAAAGCTGAATATATTTTTTAAATTATTATGTTATATAATATATATATATATATATATATATATATATATATATATATATATATATATATATATATATATATATATATATATATATATATATATATATATATATTTCTTTTTTTCATAATTCCGTCTTAATTAAAAAAAATAATCAATTAATGTGACGATATTGTCGTTAAAGTAAAAGCGCGTATCGCATAAAATCTAACTGCATATAAGCTTATTTAAGATATTACATCATGTCTTTTTTTTCTTTCTTCTTTGAAATGCTCATTGAATTCCAAAATTATTCGATGCGTTGAATCTAGGGCGTATCACTTAAATATCCATTGACTAAATTTACCCAAATATATATTGTTTCAATTCGGCTATTTCTCGCAATCGCTCTATTATATTTCCATTTCAGTTTGACTGAACAAGTACCAAAAAGAAAAGTACTTTCGTTCATTTTAGCGATGAAGCATAAGTACTTCCCTCATCTCTAAAATTAGCAGTCAACGGCTGAACTAAAAGCGAAACTTTAACACAAACGCTGTCATTCACCGTTCATCCCAGATTTTTTTTCTTTCTCTTTCCAACCATAACAACTGTTGTCTAGCAGTTTTTTCTGTCCAATGCTCATTCCTTTCTCTCATATTTATCATATTTCTTTTTCCATTAATAACATGTTTATTTATTATTATTCGAATCTAAATTAATGTAGACATTTAGTATAATTACATACAGTAATCTATTATTTTTCATTTGTTTTAACCTTAGAAACCTGATCTCCGAAATTAAATTAAAAAAATATATATCAGTGTGTTTATTGTAGTAGCCAGATAAAGGAAAAAATAATAAAAAAAAAATCGCAATTCATATTTTAGTATATTTTAGCTTGAAGTATCAAAATTGATAAACACAAAAATAGCAAGATTCTCTTCAAGCAAAACAGACCCTTGCTAAAAATAATTATATTATAGTAAAAAAAAGATACTCACCTACCTCAAAAGTATTTTCATTTTTCTCGAAAATGAAATACATCAAAGATTTATTCTGCTAAACTTTTTCTAAAAATGTGCCACTCTTTCAATACGGCGGGAAAACAAAACGTCATATTATTTGAACAATTTTGACAGCTGAACGTCTGTTTTTAAACTTTCATTCAAAAGAACATTATGCATTGGTAACACACATACAGCCAAATATTAAAAATAAACTAATTGAAAATGTAGAATTCAATTTAAAAGTCCGGTATCAAATTTGAAATTTAGGGCATTTAAAGGCTAATTTAAAATAGCATATTATATATATTGAATATGCTATCTAAGTATATTCTAAGTATCTAGTATCCAACTCTGTCAAAGAACAATGATTTCCTATCGAAAAGCACTTATTTTTGAATTGGTGAATAGACTACTGATGATGCATTTAAAAATAAAAAAAGTGTTTTCAAACTCTAATAAAAATAACAGATAAAATCGACAGCTTAATTTTTTTTTCTTATGTATTTATGTATATACGCATTTACATTATTTTCGTGAAGAAAAGTAAATTGATTTTGACTCTTTAAATATTAACCTCAAAATTCTAATATATGATAAAAAAATACATAAAATCCAAAATATATAATCAGAAACTGAGCTTTTAGGCAAAAAAAAAATTATATCTGTAAGACAGTTATTTATCATTTTAATGAAATATTTAAAGCTAATACAAGTGATACATCATTTAAAAAAATATATAAGATACTCTGGTTAGTTGAGGAATTGTTTGTCATTATAGAAAAATGCAGCAAAAAAAAAAAAAAAAAAAGCTGTCATTTAAAATGAAAAACGAATTATATGAGCATGCTGGAATTCAAATGAAACAAGCATGAAATTCAAAATTAAATAATAAATTGATTAATATTTTAATTTAACTAATAAGTTGGAACTCAATCGAATATTAAATAATTAAAAAAAAGTACTTTATTCTGTTAAAATGATAAACTGATATTATTTTTATAAAAAAATAGTTATTAACAGTAATCCTAATTTTTAGGAATTATTGATATCTAAATAGAATCCCTATTTTTACTAAGCTCATCTATTACGCATTAATTTGTATGAAGAACTTTTATATTTACTTTTTTTAACCCTTTGACTTACGAATTTACTTAATTTCTTAATTAGATGACATATGTTATTTGGGATATTTATTATTATTTTAATTCCTATAATAATATAAGGGCTTTTGAGATATTGAAGCGTTTTTAAGGGATTTTCGGATTTTAAATTACTTTATACTTTCACTTGATTGCAGATTTAAAATTAAAAATACAGTAATTCGATGCACGTGTCAGACGCGTCATTGTATGAGTAGGATTTCATTTACTCGAATGGATGCTAAGTAAATATGCGAATATTCCAAAATCCTATATAATAGAAAGGATTTTTTATTTATAAACATTGAATTTTTAGAATATCATGATTAATCGATATATAATCGTTTCAAATCCTTTTAGCACATTCAGAAAAGTTGGCTGAAAACTACTTTAGAAATTTTATTAGTGTTCTAAACGGTTACAAAGTACAGTTAAAGCTCAAAAACAGAGAACCTAACAAAAAACATGTATAAGTTTAAACCCAGTATACTAGGGAATTGTCTAACAATACTTTTTACCCCGTCATATGCAAATAGTAGATTATGAGCGGAGTCATTCAGAGGAACAGCGAGCGGCATGTGGCTGACATTTTGAGCAGTTAGGCGTTCCAAAGATGATTGGGGGTGGGGAGTATCACTCCAAAATAGAATTCTGATTCACAGCCTGCTAACTTGGAAGAGTAGCACCTTTTGTTGTCGTGTGCGACCGCCGACCTTTGAGGTGAGGCAAGGACGGGTTCGTAAGAAACCATCATTTTTGCTTCTTCCGGGAGCCATCAAGGGCATAGGACGAGTCTTTAAATACAGGAATTTTTTGGTAGAAAATCCACAAAAAAAAAGTCTTGACTGTTCGTTTGTTGTATTATTAAGATGGAAAATGTTTTAGAATTAACAAGAAGAAAAAAACTCATTTAAATTGCTAACTGTACATTATATATACAGGGTTGCATCAATCAAATTTTTGACCCACAACTTTTTGAACTTCAATACCAAGAATTTCAGACCCCTGATATTGATAAGATTTATTATATAAAATCCAATAAATAAGTAAGTAAAATAAAATAGACAAAGAAGATAAAAGTATCAATGCAAGCAAGATTTGTTTTTGTATTTTTTTGAGGAATTTTTTGTTACTATAAAGAAGCATTCATAATAATCCTTCTTGTAATTTTGCTCAGTTCCCCTTCAAACTGATTCAGCCATTTTGATAAAATTAGGGTGAAAATCGTCTGAGTATAATAAAAAATTATTTTGAGACTTTGAAAATGAATTGAATGAAGTAAAAAGTTAACTTACAAAAAATATATATTTACCTTTTTTTAATAGGAACTAATTACTGATAAATAAAATAAAAAAATCTGAAACAACTCGAGTTATTTACCTTAACTGGCAACTGATTGATTTTAAAATTGTATGGTACAAAACTGAACAATTGTTCAAAGTAAAATGATAAAAATCATAAAATCATTAAAATGGCAGTAAAAAGTAGTTTAATAAATTATCGAGAAATCATATCTTTATTTAAAAATTCAGATTTCAAAATATACCTTAAACAAATAAAATCTCAAAAGGAAATTAGTATCCAATTCAAGTTCTCAGTACGTGATAAAAAAATTCAAAATTTTCTTGCCAAACTGTAATTTCAGATCTTTCAGTAACTGAAATTTTG
Organism: Argiope bruennichi; assembly: GCF_947563725.1. Classification (NCBI taxonomy): domain Eukaryota; kingdom Metazoa; phylum Arthropoda; class Arachnida; order Araneae; family Araneidae; genus Argiope; species Argiope bruennichi. Next base: position 71,274,835 of record NC_079152.1, read on the forward strand.
CACTGCTCAGAAATTTCATTAAGTTCATACATAAATCTGTTTTTCTAGTCAAAAAGTGTGTCATTTGAATATATATTGCATTTTAACAAGATTATTGTCTTTCATTCTCCTAAAAGTATTTAAAAGAATAATGTTTATTACAGGATAGCACTTGCTTTGTTAATTTATCTAAATTCACGATAGAACCAAGTAAATGTTAAGCTTTTTGTGATGAATGGTCGTAGGCTTGATACACGATTTTATAAAAATAAATGTGAATTCATTAAAGTCAAACTTTCTCCTTCATTTTGTGTGGAAGTTTGAAGAATGGGATACCTATATAACGTTTTCGACATATGACCGAATTTCGCTTATATAATTTCTAAATGGAGCATTGAACTAATAAACGATTCGTTTGAAATATAAATAAAGATACACAGTTAGTATTTTATGTTTCTTAATATATTCAAAAAAATTTGTACTGCTATGAAATACATGATTCTGCTAAGCAAGTATGTTTTGGCAGTGAACATACAACAATTTTTTTATGCTGTTTGTTTCAAGATGCTTATATTACGTAAAAAGTTTGCTGTTCAGTTAATAATCTGCAAATAACATGAAATTAAATGCGAATAAATTTAAAATGCATAACGGTTGAAATGGGAAGAAACAATATTTTATCGCTTTTGAAAATTAAGCAAGAATGATTCCATTTAAAAGACATTATTTTACGATTTATTTTAAATACATTGTTTTACTTTATTATTGGAGGTGAAATCATATTTTATCGAATAATGCGCATTCACTTTGGACACTTTTTACGAAAGCGATTACGCAGATTAACCTTTTGGTTTCATATAAGATACAGTCCTTTCTAAGCATACATGAATCATCAAGGTGATCCTTGAATATGTGACATCAAGGTGAGAAAATAAATAACTTTAGAAACGGGTAATAGAAGGAGAGAAACGAAGGCACGGAGGAAAAAGTATGAATATTGCAAGCTACTGGCAGAAATCCCATTTGCAAGTCACTGAGTATTTTGTTTTGTTACAGACGCTAAAAGATTTTTAAGTATTCCTTAGTAACTCCGAATCCTGAGCTTTTGTTTTAGATTTCTTTAATGTTGCGTTACGTGAATTTGCTTTGGATGTACTTTTTAATTTGATTAGTTCTCTGTCGCTTCCATGTACAGTAACTAAAATACTACAAATACATGTACAAAATCCTATTCCATGAAGTTAACATTCGATGGGAAAAATGTATTTAAGTGTAACTCAAATTAAGGAAGATGTATAATTAAAATAAACCATAAACATTGTTGTAAGTAAAAGAAAGGAAATGAAACAAATGTTGATCGAAAAATTCTTTATTGCTTAATAAATAGGTGAATGATTCAATAATTTTTTAAAAATAGCTAGTGTTTGTTTTTTTTGGTACAACTAAAGCATCTTTTTTAAACGTTTACGGTAAAGACAGTAGAGATTTTTATTGCCATTTATAAAGTGTTCTTTTTCCTTCTTTGAGATGAATCTGCAGAACAATATCATGTTTTTTTTAACAATTCCTTTAATTTTTTATAAATTAAAAGTTTTTATCCTCTTCACTATCATTGCTTTCACTGTCGGGAAGTATTAAAAGACATACATTCATTCGTCATTTCTTGGTTAATTCTTTGCTTTCTTTTTTTATCTGAAAATCTTCAGATATCAAATGCTTTTGCAATTTTTATGATATCTTTGGCTTCATTTTCAATGCGGATGACTTCGTAAAGAATGAAATTTCAGCAACATTTAAACTGCGATAATATAATACGTATGTGAAAAATCACTTTCTGAAAGTCCGTGCTCTCCAGGACTTACTGTTTTTTCATAAATTATTTAGATTACTGTGACTGCCTTCTTAAGCTTTATGTTATTTCACTTCGTAACAAATTTCCATTAGACTTTTATAAATATATATCAATCTGGTATCCGCTGCGAGGCGAAGCAATTACTTGCATTTGTTATCGTGATAGAACCCGCTTAGGGTACGGAAAGATTAATTCACCCGAATATTCGCTCATACGAATTTAATAGTTTCGAAGAACATGGCCTCGGCTGAAAAATTTAATGATTAAAGAAAATTCTCCCCCTGGCCCGAGGCGCTCCTTTAATGAGAAAAAACTTTTGTTGGTTCTTTTTTGTTACTTCTCCTTTCTTTTAAACGTTTCAATTATGCAGAGAGAAACAAAGTACAAAATAATAAAAAGAAAATGAAGGAACCCGAGAAAACTAGTCTTCCTTCGTCTTTGTTATAAACCAGAACAAATTTAAACTCTTCCTTCACTAATGGTAGTGAAAGCGATTTAATAAAGGAGGTGGGGGGGGAGGCTTACTAAACTTGTTCTTCATTAAATTCCCTTTATGCTTCTTTTGCATGACTGCAGTAGTTTTATCGAGTTTTTGGCGCTTACTACTACATGTAAATGGAATATAATGGAAACAAATGACTCGGGTTGGTTCTCATAATTTCACTTCCCTTCATTTTCTTAAACTCTTATTTAAGATGGAGGCAGGATGCCTATCTATAGAAAGAGTACTAAAATTTTTACTATAATGCAACGCACGTATATTTTAAAGAAGCTACTTTCATGCAATTTAGTTTCGGTAATAAAATTATTAAGTAATGCTACTTGAATGTATGAGCTCAGAAGTTCGATTTCGATATTGCTGTTGTAATTGCAAGAAAAAGTTTAAAATATGCTTTTTGAATATGACTACAGTAATTTTCTAATGTGTTTTATTCTCTTTTTGCACTCCATTGAAAATTTCAAATCAGTTACTATTGATTTATGGTTCACAAAAAGAGTTTTGCTTTAAAAATGTAATTTAATGAAGCAAGCATTATTATTTAAGTAATTTACTTTGTACTGAGTGATTGTAAAAAATATACTTTCTCGATACAGCCCCCCTAGTTCTAGGGAATTGAATAAAATTTTGACTGCACATACGGTATATGGTCAAGAATGACGTGAAAAAACAATGCTCGTGTTCTCACAGTTTTCAAATGGCAAAGCCTACTTTTTTTTTCTCAGACCCTCACAACAAAAAACTTAAAACATAGTTGGTATGATATTTTTGGAGCAAAAAGTAGCAATTCTAGGGAGGGGGGGGGGGAAACAACACTACATCATAAATTGCTTTTCCACTGACGTAGCAGTTCATACCGTATCTTTCTCTCTAAACCAACTCTACTGATTCTGTCTAGGAAATGGAAAAAGATATAAAGGTAAGCAAATTTTCATCTTTGATGTATGACGCGATTTTGGTTGACGTTATTATTTTTAAGCAAAACGGCATTATGACTTGAATGCTTCATCCTGTTTTCTGGTTTTTGAATTAGAATAGCATGCCTCTTACAATGAAATAGCATGGGAAAATGATAAAACATTATTATATGGATGGACAAAATGTCGGAGTATTTTATGCTATAACGCTCACCGTAAACTGAATCAGAAATGATATGCTAATACGAAATGATTGCACATGCGATCAGTCTTGTCCTGAATGATCTTCTCTTTCTGTTGAAGTTATTAGAGATATACACAGACGATAGGCTATGTACAGTTGCAAGTGCAATTGTATAGTTTCACCCCTTCTAGGTGTGCTGAGTTATATGGTCAATAAAATTTTATTCTATTTACTTCACGTTTCCGCATTGGTTTCAGCATGTTCAGATGACACAAGGTGTTCAACAACTACAATTTAGTTTTGCTAAAGAAATCCTCGCCTACTTTGAAGCTGATAATGACTTATCTTTACGCATCCTATGGACAAAAGAGGCTCATTTCTTGTTGATTGGTAACGTTTATTCGCAGAATTGTGCGCATTGAGAAAATTCAAATCCTTATGAAGTGTTTGCATTTCTGTTATTTAAAACAAAAATTATTGTGGCATGTGGGATGCTGCTTAAGGTATAGGAACGTGCATGGTAACAAATGATCATTATGAATCAATGTTGACTAATTATATCATTCCTGATTTGCAATAGAGAAACGTTCTGTTTCACGTTGGGTGCATGCAAGTTGATGCTGCCTCACAAGCACGATTTTCTGTCAAACGCTTGTTAGAAAATCATTTTGGCGATAGATGGAATAGAATTAGATACCACCAATTTATAGTTCCGTCCACCAAAGTTACTTGATCTTATTAAAATGGTTTTCTGACCATGGAAATACCAGTAATCCAAATATATACATGAAATCCGGCAAATTGTATTTGATTTGAATGATGCAATTCTATGAAGTTCTACAGATTCCTTCCTTTCTGCATGGTGCATGTTGAAGTATTATGCACCATCTGCCATATACAAAATGTCATCACATGTGAGGTCTAAAGCGCAGAAATCTTAGCTTTACAATTACTCCTCTTTTAAAGATTGTTCTTGAATTTTGTTTCTTCGACTATGACTAAAGCCGCCATTTTTGGTTCTAAAGTTATTGTTTCAACCCTTATTTTAAATTTTGTATTGTGGATATCCTTATTTGTTTGTTTGTGTGTGTGTCTGCCTGTCTCTCCCACTCTCTCTGTGTCTTCCTGTCTCGCTCTCTGTGTATGTGTGTGTGTCTATCTGTCTGCCTACCTGTCTCTCTCTCTCTCTCTCTCTCTCTGTCTGTCTGTCTGTATGTCTGCCTGTCTCTCTCTCTCTCTCTCTCTGTGTGTGTGTGTTTGCATGTGAAAAAAGTTAATGGTAACATTTGAAAAATTCAAAACTTTTTTACTAAGAGAATTAACCGTAAATTTGCAAATTAATCAACCATAACTGAGAGAATTAAATTAACGTTTTTCGCATCACTTTTGAGCGCTTACAATATACCTGCATTCAGAATTTTATTCTGTTCCTTGGACGATATACTGACTAGGGTGTCATATATTGACCCAGTTCTTTTTATAATCAACAGAAATTCTTTTGGAATTGGTCAATGTTATAGTATTCATACTCTTATTTTAATTTGCTAGTTTAACAAATAGACGAAATTCATTATTTTCTCTAGGTGAGATGATATTAGAGGAGTAAAAAAGGAAAATCAACTCCTCCATTTTCAAGTCATTGGAAGATTAAATTATGATACTTAAGGCAAGTTGTGTAATTATTAATTCTCATATACCCTCATCATCAAATATCTATACATCATGTCTGTCATATTACAATAGAAATAAAAATAACTACAGCGCGATTAAAAATTCAACAGATAAGTGTCACATGAAACTCTTATAAGATGAAAATTCTTAAGTCAATAGTTTCTTTGTCATGCTTTAATTTATTAGACTTTTTTTGCTTCTTTCTTGTTTTTATCTCGTATGCACAACACGTTTCTTACTTTATAAGAAATACATTCATTGTAATTTTTTTTTGTTACTGTTAAAAATTTTCTTTGTAATATATACCTACCTTTATATTTCTTCTAAGTTATATACCGCGAAAAAAAAATTTAAAAACAATTATTCAATCTATAACAGGTATTCTGATACATTATTTTAAATACGCAATGTTGAATTCGTTTTTTTTTTTTTTTAATTTTTACATGTAATTTTTTTATTGCCTTCAGACAAAATGTAGCAAATAAGTACCAAATAATTCATGCAGTGATTATCTTATGCTAATGCATGGTCTTGGCAAAAACACTGTAAATTTTCATGTATAACTTTTTAAAATTTGATTTATCAGTACTTTTTATAAAAGAATTATTATTGCTTTAATTCATTTGATATTGTTTTTGAGTGCATAAAGAAACATTAAACAAATTGTTAATAATTATAAAATGTTTAGTCCGTTGTTCGTTTGACTGAAATGAAGCGGAAAAATTCTTAATAATAGTATTAAAAGCAACATTTTTTTACTGAAATTTTCATTATGCTGAATTTTTGAAATTTCCTATCCCTGTCTAAATGTGATGATCATATGGATTTAAATCTAAAAACTGATTTGACGAATTTAAAATATGTTTTCATAAAAATTAAATTACATGAATAAAAAATAATAAACATTTAAATAAGATTAAAATATGTTAAATATGTGTTACTTTATAATTGTTTGGTCCGTTGTTTGTTTGACTGAAATGAATGGGAAAAATTCTTAATAATACTATTAAAAGCAACACTTTTTTACTGAAATTTTCATTATGCTGAATTTTTGAAATTTCCTATCCCTGCCTAAATGTGATGATCATATAAATTTAAATCTAAATACTGATTTAAAATATGTTTTCATAAAAATTAAATTATATGAATAAAAAATAATAAGCATTTAAATAAGGCTAAATATATGTTCCATCACAGCGTTTTTTTAAACTTTACTTTTTTTTCTTTTTTTTTTCGGTAATTTTTGATACAAAATATTCTGTCTTAATTTTAATAAATGTTTTTATAAATTGAAATTTACTTTGTTTATCGAGTAAAATTCTAATAATTGCACACTCATGAGTGATGCAGTGTGTTTAAAAGCGTACATTAGTGAAAAGGATTTACTGATATAATATCGACTTCACTCATAAAGTACCTCTATAACAGTTTATGATGTAATTTTAGAAAATCTGCAAGTTTTTAATTTTAGAAAAGCTGCAAAAGTTTTTAAAATATCCTTTGACATTAATTGTATTATTATAAAATATGTTCCATGGATATTCTATAAATTATATCCATGATATTTACTATGTAATTCAAATTTAAAAATATATATTACAAAAATTAAAAAAAAATCTTTTAAATCATTTATTATTTAATTTTACATACCAATATTAAATATTCTGCAAAAAAAAAATCCTGTGACAATTTGTTTATTTTAATATATTTCCAAGCTACTCCAGGGGCTTGTTCACAATGCACTATTTAAAATTTCTTAGTTCTAAAATGCTGAAGAATTTCACTTTTACGAAAAAATATATAAAAGAATTAATATTGCAAATGAAATATTCTAACAGGAGTATATTTTAACAATGATAACAAAAGCGGGATGAATAATTTTGTTTCTAAGTTTTAGAATAAAAAGAAGTGCCCGGGTCCCTTTATGTAGTGAGAAAATTATTTCTTCCCAAAATACACATTTTGATATACAGTTGTTTTCGCAAAACTTCCCAGACATAAAATTCCAATCATGAATTTTACTAAAAGTCGTTATTGCGTTTTGAAAAATCATTTGAAGTATTTCGCTACGCAGAATATGTGCAGAGGGTATTCATAATCAATAAAATGGTCTCTGAATTAGGAACTACATTTAATTTGTCGTAGGAGGTTACAGAGAATAGCTAAATAATTTTAAATCTGATGAAGTCTGATGCAAGTGGAAGGAAATGTACAATAAAATTCACACCTGAACGAAGAACATCACTTGAACTTGAAAGATTTAAAAAATATTAAGGAAGACTTAAAGAGCGAACTGCCGTGTTTCAGATGGTAGTAGAGGTCATGTGACGAGCATCTGAATATAGAAAACCTAATCTCTTAAGCTACTACACACGACTCTTGTTTAGTCACTTTCAGTGTTGAATATAGTTTATCACCACTCGTCATACCACCCTTTTTTTTATTCTTTTGCTTTAAATACAAAAAAAAAAAAAAAAAATACTCCACAACTGAGTTCTCCATACCCATTTAGTATTTGGACTCGATCCAAAAAAATTGTCTTCTTCCTCGTCTGTCTGCGGACTCTTCTACTCCAAAAGCTCTCCACCTGTTGGTGCAGAAGTGAAGGAGTTAAATTATTGCAAAAAATAATACAATGTTTGCTTTTTGGAACGTTTCGTTGTAGGGTGAAAAAGATTTACTGAAGGGGACAGGGCACAAATCAATTAAGTTACAAGATGCTCCAGTGTCGTTTAAATTTGTTAACTTCCCGTCTAGACTTTGTGATTTTTGAAGTGCCACCAAGTCTTGTTAAATGGAACGATTTATTATAATATCTGGTTTCAGAGCATGAATAGCCTGGTTATTTTCGAGTGGTAATATATCCTAAAATTTCACACTCAACATGTTCAGCTCCATCTTGTCAAAGTTCAGAAGCATTTTCAAGAATATACTTTTTTAGTAAACAATTTAGAAAGAAATGCAGAATAATAAATTATAACCACTAAAATTATACTTAATTGACAGATTCAAATTATAATTAGGAATAATACACGACTGTTTTGTGAGTGTGTGTGTGTGTGTGTGCGCGCGCGCGCGCGAAAAATCTAATTCGCACACACATGCACACACAAAACCGAAGAACTGAAAAAGAACTGATCCTCCGAATTTGCTTTACAAAATGCTTTCATTATCTTCAAAAATCATATTTTTTATAATCTCCAATTATTCATGAGTTGTTGCTCTTGTTTTCTTTTCTTTTGTTTCAATCTCAAATCGTCTAGTTATTGAAAATCCTTTATTTTTTTTTTCTCTTTGAAACTAGATTCGAAATGAAATGTTAAAATTGAAAAAAAAAATTATAAATTGACTTGACTTTTGAAAGAAAATTCTTCTAATTTTCGTTAGATGTTAATACAAAGAAATATCATGCATAGATTTCAGTAGCTTCGTTTAAAGGCGTTCAAAGTGAAATTAACTATAAAAAAGGAATTGAAAGTTCTTAATTGAGAGATCTAGTAGTGAAAGAAATGAGATTTATCGATATGGATTAATATAATCTTTCTAAAGCTCAAAAAAGTTTTAAAAAATTCACGAGAATGGTTATTTGAAAACTAAGCTATCAGAAATGAAAAAGAGTTGCTTCTTGCATGTTTCTGAATCAGTAGCCAAATAAATAACATTATTTATTTTTCATTAGTTAACGAATTTTGAAATTTCAGTTGAATTGCTTCTTACATATTTTTGAATTAATAGCCAAATAAGTAACAATTTTTTATTAGTTAACATATTTTTAAAACTCCAAAAAGCACCGCTAAGATGGAGGCACATTACTTCGATGTTGTTTACATACTATAACATTTCAATATACCGTCAAGTAGATGACAAGGGCTGGTGATTCCTTTTATACATTAATTAATTAATTAACGACAAACCAACATATGAACATGGATTATTAATTATATCAGAGGATAGTCTATTAGACGCTCATCAACTAAGGTGGGTAACTGGAAAAAAAATTAGCATAGTCCTAATTCTTAAGTGAAAGGCGTCTGCTCGCGACTCAGCTGCTACTCTTAATGATTTTTTTTTTTTTTAAGTTTCATTTTAGTTGGCGCTTCATATTCGTGTAATTTCCCATAAAAAAATCTTTTTCATGGTTTTATTGGAAAGATTTTCATTCAAAAAAAGTGTGATCATTAAAATTAAGAAAAAAGGTTTAGCACATTTTCTTTTATTAAATAAATTGACAAACTAAAAATCTTCAGTTTGGCGAAATATAATTATTCATTCGGCACTTCATAAAATAATTATTCTGTACTTAAATATTGATACCAATTTCTAATGTTACTTCCCTGCGCAGCAGGATTTTTAGTAAGGAATATAGTTTTCAGCTATAATAATAATCGCTTAGTGGATGCCAATCCCAGCCAAGGCGAGGAGCTCGTCAACCACTTTGTGACATGGCAACGAATTTGGCGACTGTGGCGGCAAAAGGAAGGAGCCAGAATATTCGAGAATCATAGCAATACCTTCGTTAGGACTAGAATTACTTTCATTCTAGAACATTCCATGTCCTGCTACGGAGTACCCAAAAACAAGTCAGTAGTCAATCATTCAAATTGTGTTTAAAGAATAGACGAATTAAGACACAAGAGTAGTTCAAAGAACCGTTTTTCTCTAAGCGCTTTAAGCTGCTGCGATTGCCAAATAGCTTTTTCCTATTTACGTGCTGCTGTTTACTTTAAGTGCTATTGTGCATTCTGTGTTTTTCTAATCATATTTTCTTGTCGAAAGCGTCATTATCCGTTATTAAGCCTGTTGAACTTCTTCTTGACTGGAAAACCCCGCAAAGGGACAATATTCCTCATGACAATATTCAGCTACAAATAGTGAATCGAGGAACGCTTGAGAAAACTGTCATTTCAATCTTATCGTTAAAATGTATTTAAAATAAATTATGCTTTGTCATACGGTGCACTAAAAAACATGTCTTATCTCAACACACCTACATCCATTTTAACCAAACTTTATCAGAGAAACAGATTTTTTTCCCGTCGCTTATTTTTGTTCCCTTCGATATGGAATGATGCCGAACTGGTGTCTGTCGCGGGTGCTTACCATTGTCGATTCTTCTGAACCTGAAACGCTGCCAAAAATATCAAAAATGCGAAGGGATTGCGCTTATCACGGCACTTCCCCAAACAAATTGCATCGAAAAATTTAAATGCTTTAAAAAGGAGTGCATCGCCCTCGTCTTTAACAAACGGCTCTCTGTCTCCGCAATTTAGCTTCTCATCATTTTGTTTTAAACTCTTACTCATTTCATACAAATTTTAATATATATATATATATATATATATATATATATATATACACCTTATTTTTCAGTTAAGGGCTGAAATTTTAAAAATGTAATATTTAGTACTATTTTTATATAATTGTTTAAAGACTAATTAGTAAAAAAACTTATTTTAAGAAGTAAAAACGTTATTTTAAATACATTTTTTTCCCAAATTTATGACGATATTATGTGAATCACGTTTTTTCGTCTGTTCAATTCTTCTAAATTTAAAGTATACTTTATAAATAATATAAACATTTTTATAATTTTAATTTAATTCGCAGCAATCTAGCCTTCTAAAAATCCATTTTTCAATATCAATGGTTAACTAGATTTTTCAACTCAGACTGATTTAAGAAAAAAAAATCCTTATAGCTAATTAGAATAAATTAATTTGATTTTTAATTTAATTTGTGTGGTTGAAATTTAATTCATATCGGGATTCTTTGATTAGATTTGAGGTAAAACATCTAAGTTTTTCTTTCTTTGAAAAACTTTTCAAGAATTTTTCCTAATATTTTTAGCATTAAGTAATGGGGCATTATTTTTTCAAAATAAAAATTCTAATTAATTGATATTTTATTAATTCTTGAAATATTATTACATGGACAAAATAAATATTAAAAAATGCTTATGTTTATAGAAATTATTAAGAAATGGCAGCTTTAATCAGAGGAGAAAAAATATTTTGACGTTTATTAAATTAAAATATTTTTTGAAAAAATATTTTAATTTAAATAATAATGAATTTAATTTTTATTAGATATAAATGAAACTAGTGGTAAGCATATTTATCACGATTTTAAGAAGGATTTAATCTAAATTTAATTAAAATTAAGAATTTAGTTAAAAATTTGAATGATTTAATCCAATAGTTTGGATGAAATCATTAGATATGATATATGATTAAATCATTAAATGATTAGATATATTATGAAATAAATATGATAATTTTCGTTAGATCTATAAACGGTATTTTAAATAACAGCAAGTGCTGCACTATATAAGAGAAAATTATATTGATTCGTTAATATTTGTTTAAAATTACATTAATTTTTATATAATTGTTCTAAACTGCTTCTGTCTTGTTTCTTGTTTTTAAAAATATTTAATGAGAATTATTTGAAATAAACTCATCAAAATATCGATTTCTATATATTCAAACTCCTCCAATTTTTTTATTAATAATACTTCAAGTTGAAATAATAAACATCTTGCGTTATTTTTTAATATTTTTCTTTAATAAGATGGAAAATTTCGAAACCTGTTTTTTAAAAGTTATTTATTTGTAAAGCATTTCTTTCTTATTTTTTTTTAATTTTGAGGGGAAAACATAATTAAGAAAAAAAAAATTCACATAATTTATCCTCTAAACTACCCGTTTAGAGCTAACAGCTGGTTCAACAAGTATATTGGTTACATTTCATTATAATCAAATTTCTTATGCATAACTTGATGTTCAATGTTAATTAAGAGAAATATTTTTAAGTATCAAATCATGACATACATTAAAACCATCTTATTTTACTACCCTTTAACCTATTCTATTTATTATGTACTTGAACCTTCCCACTGGAATCGAATCTCTTGACATCACAAGGCCATTAAAAACTTAAGTGTTTGAGAAATTTACTTCACATTGAATATCAGATTTTGCGGTGATATAATTCCATTTTCTTATTCCTCTTATGAATTGAACTGATTATTAGCAGAATATTTTTTCCTTAGTTTCTACTATGGAATAAAATCACACGATCAAACATTTGACGAAACAACGAAAGGGACTGTAATTTCATTCAGATTTAAAATCTATGGTTCAAAATTATTTTAAATTTTTTTTTTAATTTCAAGGCAATTAAACTGATATCCTTGATAATTTTTAAAGTTTAAAATGGATATAAAAATCCGTATTGTTCTATAATACATTATAATTCAAAACATTAAAATTTCGCTTAATTACTTACAATTAATTTTGAATTTTATAAAAAAATCTCCTCGAAGTGCACACTCTGAGCTGTTCCGAAAGTTGGTGGCTCAACTGTTCCGAAAGTTCAAGTCTGTCTAAAGCATCGACATATACAACCATATATACACATCCTTTTATAAGTACAGAAAATGTCTGCTGCAAAATCGAATAGATCGATATTTAAAAAAGAAGTTAAGTTTTAAAAGTTAGTTTTCACTTTGAAATATTATAAATATTTGAAAATAAATTAAGATCAGTTTTACGCAATTTAATTAAAATTAAAATCTTTTCTTTTTTACTTTGTTCTGCTGAACTCAAAATAATTTCTCCTAAAACAATTTTTCTTACGTTAAAAATTATAATACTTCTTTAAAAAATGAAATACTCTATGCCATTTTTATGCTATCAATAATCAAAAAGAATTAAACAAATTATAGAAGTATATATCATAATAACAAAAATTATTTATTTTCTTACTGGCTACAAGTAAGAATCCTATGCTGACTACAAAAATGAGTAGGCAATAAAATAAATGGAATGCAATAATAATAAAATAAAGGGAATTATAATAAATAAAATAAAGGGAATGCAATATTTTAATATAGTTAATCGTCAGAATACCTGTCAATTAGAAGCTTGGAAAAACGGACATTGGCTTTCATTCGAAAAAAATGAATTCGAATTTCTGCTTTCGCCTATTGATACGTTAATATTTTAGAATGAGGTGAATATAGAGCAATTACTTATATATTAATATGAGATAAAACTCTTGTTTCTAAAAGTTTGATGTATATAAAGTTCGATGCATATTTAATTAGCTTGAATTCATGTTTGTAAAGATGCTGTTCAATATTCTATTATTCACTTCACTTCATGTTTTGCAGTTTTGAAATTTTGTTTACTTCTGTGCTATCGATGACATTGCACTATTTTAATATCGCCAGAACTTAATAATCAATTTATCAGGATTTTTTTTAAAAAAATTATTCCATATAAATAATGTCACCAAATTAGAAGTTAGAAATAAATTAAAGTTTGCCAATACTAACTATAATTACGCATTAAAAATTCAAAGCAACATTCAAGAGTGGCATTAAAAAAAATTTTATGTTAGTTTTCTTTGTTAAAATTTGATTAAACTAACTTCCATTCAAGAATTTTCAGTTACTGTCTGATCAAAAACTCCATATTATGGAGGAATTTTGTAGTATATTACACGAAAGTCAAAAAAATAGTCACCATTTTTACAAAGATATTATGTGTGCTTCAGAATTTTATATCTTAAAAATTGCTGCACATACAGCCAATTTCATTTTTAAGAATTTCATTTGCAAGTATTCATTTTAAAATGTTTTATCTAGTTTGTGGAAAAAAAAATTCTAAACACACACACAGAGACATACACACACACACACACAAAAAAAAAAAAATTAAAATTCGATTTCTTAGGTGTTTTGTATAAATTAGTAAGACAAGAGAAATATGAATCTATTTCTTTAGAAGTAATTTTTCATATTTGTTTATAGCTTTGTTTTTTCTATAGATTCATTTTTGCATTCTTAAATTCATCGAATATGTCATTCAATTGTATATTACTTTGAAAACAGAATCAATTTTTATATGGATAGAAATCGTACTATTTGTATATATATTCGAAACATTTACTAAGAATGCCATAAAATATATTCCAAATAGCTGGTTCTAAGACATTTAAGTAAACTTTCATTCTCTCGAATAATATGTCAAGAATTTTAATTGTGACTCACAACTGAAAGAAAGCAATTTACTTCAAGGTAGCAACACCTAAATAGAGACGTCGGAAATTCCAGAATACACAGTAAAAGAACGTTATACTTCTTTTCACTCAATTCCTTTCATCGTTAATTGCTTTCTTTACCGACCACCCAGCGAGAACAAAGACCATAATCAACAGAAGCTCGAATCCCTTTGAAGTCGACAATCGAAAGGGCACTATTGAAATCCTATAGGAGGGATGACTGGATGTCACTTCAAAGGACTGACTGGTTACCGGCCAAAAATGCGACATAAACACCCTTCTGTCCTCTCACTCTTTTTTTTACCCCTGATATTGAGTTAAGAAAAAAAGGACCAGAAAAACACACCTTTTAACCTGGGTTCTTTGTTTTGTTGAGTGTTCTCATAGAAATTGTAGGATGATGGATCGAATACGGTTAGACGTATCTCAAGTTTCACCTACTCAGACGCTGAGGCGATTTAAAAATACACACTGTGTAAGTCAGGAGGATTTGAAACAATTGCTTCCGGTAATTGGATGTCTTCATTTCTTCTCAAAACACTAAGAAATGACTTCTTGACTTTCCTGAGGGAAAAATAAAAGAATTTATAAAATCAAATGAGCAAAAGAAAAATGGAGACTTCTGATTTCTTCAAAATTCCGCTTCCAACTATTTAACGCATTTAAAAGAGTTATTATTATTAAGAGTCATCTCTTTTCATTTTTTGTATATTAAGAGAAAATATTGTAATAATAAATAAATTTTACCTCAAGAAGTTCCTTCAGTCCCCCAAAAATACATTTTCGGAATTCTATTTGTTTGGCTATCGATCGGCTGTCGACCTGTTTGTCCGTTCACGCGGACTTAAAAAAAAACATCATATAAGACAATGGACAATTGATATGTGATCTTCATATCAAAATTGCAAAATTGAATCATATTTTGGACCCAATCAATCCAAGTAAAAATATTCAAACTTTTTTTTATTCCATGAAACGAAAAAAATCAATTCAATTAGTATTTAGTAGTCAAGTAGTAGGTCAATCACGTCAATTAGTATTTTTTGTGAGTCACATGACTTGATTATAAATCCCATGATCTGATATCCATTAATTAGAAATTTTTTGTTCTTAAGTAAAATCATTCATTTAGGAAAAAATTTAAAACTCTTTCTAAAACAGAAAAGTAAATACTGATTCCATGACTAAAATTCTGAATTTCTTATGTGTTTCTTTTTTTCATGCTTATTTTAAGTGAGAATTTTAGGTTGAAACGAAGTAGAGTAAAAAACTGTCTTTTTATTTCAATAAATTCCCGGAATAATTGTTCTAAGCTTTTTCTTCAATGTCTTATAGACTGTATTAAAAAAAATCTCATTTCAGTTTGCTTGTAAAAAATAAAACTCTTTCTAAAACAGAAAAGTGAATACTAATTCCATGACTAAAATTCTGAATTTCTAATGAGTTCCTTTTTTCATGCGTATATTAAGTGTGAATTTTAGGTTGAAACGAAGTAGAGTAAAAACCTGTCTTTTTATTTCAATAAATTCCCGGAATAATTGTTCTAAGCTTTTTCTTCAATGTCTTATAGACTGTATTAAAAAAAAATCTGATTTCAGTTTGCTTGTAAAAAATAAAACTCTTTCTAAAACAGAAAAGTGAATACTAATTCCATGACTAAAATTCTGAATTTCTTATGTGTTCCTTTTTTTTCATGCTTATTTTAAGTGAGAATTTTAGGTTGAAACGAAGTAGAGTAAAAAAACTGTCTTTTAATTTTAATAAATTCCCGGAATAATTGTTCTAAGCTTTTTCTTCAATGTCTTATAGACTGTATTAAAAAAAAAAAATCTGATTTCAGTTTGCTTGTGGGAAATAATTTGACCAATAATTTTACTGAAACATTTTGCTTTGTTTTATATATATATATATATATATATATATATATATATATATATATATATATATATATATATATATATATATAGAGAGAGAGAGAGAGAGAGAGAGAGAGACTTTTAAAATGAGCATTTTCTGGAAAAAAACAACTATGAATTCAAATTGTAGCCTGTTGGTATATATACCAAGTCTACCTTTCAAGAATTAGAAAATCTTGCTATGTACTTTTCATAAAAGAGCAGATTGCAGATTATATGAAAATAAGTACGCTTTCTCATCATTGTTATACAAATTTCATTTCTTAACACAGAGAACGACGCTTATTACCATCGTTGGTAAACATTTCGTGTAACTTAACACAAATGCCGTACATCCACTTCAGTATTGCTATTTTGTTAGCAAACTATTTTCCTCTAATTTTCATTACATTTTAGAATCAGTTGCTTTCGAGAACAATTATGGTCCTCTTTTTGCCTAACTATTTAGCAGTTTTATTTTTTTAATTTTATTTTCAAATCTTAAAGAGGATTCAATTGCCATGATGATTATTTATTTTTTTCAAGGTGAATCAAGAATTACTGTGCAAATTTCTAAGGAATATAAAAAGTACAAAAAATAAGCCGGGATCACATAGGAAGTGTGGCCGGAAAAACCATTCGGAGGAGCCAGGGGATACACGGTAATGCAGAAATGACAAACTATTAACAGGTGAAAGCTCTCTTTTTGATGATATTTGACTTTTGAATAATGCGTGCGCACGTACAATTTTACAACTACTTTTACCATTGTTAAATGTACGCTTCACAGCAGTGGCGCTTGGATCGGTGACTCCTTTCCAAAGTGTCCAAGGGCAATAGAGATAATATTTATGTCGAGATTGGCAAGTCCGCCACCCCAGCATTTCTAAGCCTTTGCAGGTTCTAGAAGTGCAAACGAAATTATAAATGATTAGCTCTGAAATCCCGCACAGAGTTTCCGAATAGCGCCCTATATCTCATCCGACTGACGTTTCCGTCTACAATAAGTTTCCCACATGATTAATGACTTGCGATTGTGTTTCCAAATTCCCACGCAATTGTTGTTTTGTAAGTTAAATTTTAATTCTACTGTATAGAATCGATGATCATCATTTCGCAATTCTGAAGTGATTAACCTAAAACCTTTCTCTATATTTCTAATTGAAATATTTTCGTTTTTCTCTCGTTTATCTCTTTTCCATGTAATAAGTAACAGTTTTTCTATTTTCTTCTGTATAATGAACTCAGTAATATAAAATATAGCGCTAAAATCCATTTGTCAACTTCTCAGAGATAAAAATAGTCTTCATAAAACACTGATAAATTTTTCCAAGAGAAAATATATAGCGTAGTCCTTTCAGCGGCACAGGAAGTCTTAAAAAATGTTTTTAAAAAACACAGCTTGCGGCTATTTTTTTTTCTCTATGTGGTGAATATGTGCCATCTAATCTTCCTGTAAAGAGTAGCTGAAAAGAAAAAAAAATCCATCTTTCACAAAATGCTTTGAAAACAGTTCATTTGTTTCATGGTGATGCCTCTGGCTGAGTGTAAATAAATAAAATAAGGAGTCACCGAGGAAAAAAAAAGGACTCCAGAGCCAAGGAATCAGTTAAGGTAAGTCGTCAACACGGCGATATGTTATTTCTTCGAGCGTTTATCAAGCTAAGCATCTTGCTGACAAGGCAACTGAGAAGATCTGAAATTCTCGATAGAAACACGTTTAAAAAATAGGTCCCAGAGCGAGAGAAGTGTCTTCCAGCTATTTGCAGTAAAAAAATCAATGTGATAAAAAGCGAAACAGTATCTGTTATCGCTTTGTGAAAATACATGAGGAATGAAATACAAAATATATGGGTAAAAAAAAACTTTAAAAAAAGAAAAATGGGAACATTTTTAATGCTTCTGTCTAAATGATGACAAAATTCTTTTATTTTGAAAAATTTTGATTGTTAATGAATTAATTAAACCGGTACTAACTGAGAATTTTTCGTTGCATTACATATTGGTAAAATCGTTTTTGAATTCCAAATAGCACTGTTATGCAAAATTGCCAAAAAACTCAACTAAGAACGCTCTAGATTTTAAATTCATTTTGAATAATAGAAACAATATGAAGAAGAAAAAAGGAATTTTCTTCTTATCATAGATTCTATTTAAATGAGTGTTTTTAATGTGAAATACTGGCAATCCTGATGGTCTCGCGGCAAAGTCGCATATTTGTAATTGAGTAATAGTGAAAGCCAAAGCAGATTCCACAAAAATCTTTTATGTGCGATCTTTTAGTGCACCATGCAGCAGATATCTTATAATCTAATTATAGAATATGAGTAGTGTGGAAATTTGAAATATGAAGGGATGTCTGCGTTTTCAGCCCATAGTTCGTAACTTTGGGATTTATTCCCCAAATAAAATTCACGAATATTTAAAACAATCATCTAATTCATGATAGAATAAATAATTTTTATAATGCTCGAGAGAAATGTATACTTCCAATTCGAAAAATATTTTAAATGATTTAAAGTGCTATACTTTTTACTTTGCGAGTCAATAAATATATTGATGAAAATATTACGAAATCTAAAATATAATTTAGTTGCCTTGCCCTATCACTTATATTTAATATAATATTCTCGACATGCTAAAATTTTAAACAAGAAAATCTATCCTGTCTTTATGCTTCACCATTATTTCTCTGAATTTAAAATATTTGAGTTTCATTATCTTAGATGATTTTAGGTCATTACAATGACAGTATAAAAGAAGATCCACCTGTCAAAAACTTCTTCTGAAAGTAGCCAATAGGTAGTTTTTAAATGAAATGCTAATCTAGCTGAATTACATTAATTACATTAAAAGAAATTACATTCACTGAATTACATTAAAAGAAATTACATTCACAAATTTCATGATCATGAATTTAGCATTGTATATTTAAAAAAAGGGAAATATTTTTATTTGTTGGGCATAAAGAAAATAAGGTGACAGGCAATTTTCAGGCCATGCAATAAGACAAACATTCTTTTGAATATAATAAAGAATACTACAAATATAATAAACCTGTCAGTTAAATTTAATCCTTTTTCATCTTTCCAATTGCTCGTATTTCCTTGCTCATTAAAATGCTGCAATTTTGTTTCTAAATGGTTCACAGTACTTATTTGCTATAAAATTACCTATAATTACCGACATTTATTGCATTTATAAAGAAGAGAAATTAAACTTTCAAACCAGGAAAATCTCAAACAGTTTTGAAAATTATGAATATCTCTATAATTTATATAAAATGTTATTCAATAAGAATAATTAGGCAACCTACTTGTTTTTAAATTTTTGATAACAAATAAGTTTTAATCTATTTTTAAATCTTTCTTACTTCCTTCTTTAACATTACACGAGGTTTTCATTGGTTAAACACAATTACACGCAATATGAAACTGCTTTAATTGTAGTTATAAAACCTATTAATTGGTGGTCACCATCTACTATCATTAAAACCAGATTCCTCGCTTTGGTCCAGTGATTTCTGCAACTGAATGACTCACAGCGGGCATCTTTTACTGCTTACCTTTTTACACAATGCAATTAAAAGGAATGGGAATATTTCCTGTCAAATCAAAAGGTGAAATTTTATTTCTCTCCTTATCAGCGGCTTGTAAGACAATCGCAAATGAAAGACACCGACGAACTTGAATCTCAAGTACAATACTGATATATCAGGGAAGTGATCGCTTCATCTGTTTGCGGACAGTGCATCTCAAGTACCTCAGATAGAACCCGGAATAGTAATATCGTCAATCCCAATGCAGTGGTCCATGCTAATTCTAGTTATGTAATCCTTAGAGGTGGTTTCTATTTCAGTTCCCATTATGAAAGTCGATTAATGAGCAGTTGCTTCAATGGCATTCTTAAACACTGATAATTTGATTTTTCCCCCCTTCTATCGTTTGCTAGCAGGATTGCTTTGGATTGAATGTCTAGAGCATCTTGCTGAGCGGATGCTTCCATGAGATACAGTTTTATTTATTGATTTAATTTAGAATTTTAGTGATTAATTTAATAAAAGTTAGAAGTTACAGTTAAAATTATACTATAAAAAAGAACAGCGTGAAAGTTGTTACATTTGGTATTACTGCTAAGGGTTCTTACGCTTCTGTTATGTTGTGTAAAAAGGCATAGAAGCGGTATTGCACTGTTTTATAATAATTTTCAATGCAAATAATTTCTCAATCGATGTAAATAATTTTCATATTGATTGAGGGCTGTTGTATTCATATCAATTGCGGTTTTTATTAATATCATTCAATTATGGTTTTTAATAAGACTACAATTTTACTTCGATCATTGTTCATGCTATAGAAAAGGAATGGTCAGCAACCAAAAATGCTACAAAAAGATATTCAATAATTAAAAAATTTCATTAAAAAAATTGCCTGGACGAAACTTAGACAGGGTGAAGTATACAGCAAAGAAAAAAAAGATGGTAGTGGAGTTACACAATCCAACTTCATTTCCGCTTTATGTAAAAAAGGAATTCATGCAATTTGTATAGCAAAGCACTTTTGTAATAAGTGAGTATAAAAAAATATTTTTGTTGATAAGAATTACTTTTTATATAATATTTAGAGTTTATTATAACCGTTTCTATTATTTTCCAAAAAAAAGTGCCCATTTGATTCCCCACTTTTAGCAAATAAACAAGATAATTCTTCAGCATTCAAACAGTTAATCATGTTCAATAATATTTAGTTATACTTCTCAAATATATACAGAATTATAGAAAAAAAAGCACAGGATTGGGATATTATCTTTGATTATTTTTTATACTTTTTGATCGAGAATAATTTAATAAACAGTTTATATGTTCAACCTTGATTTGCTCCCCGTATCTAGAAAGATTTAAATCAGTCGGTAAGAAAATATCCTAAAATAAGGCCACGGTGGCCTGGTGGTAAGGTCTCGGCTTCGGAACCGAAGGGTTTCAGGTTCGAGACCCGAGTCCACCGAAGAACCGTCGTGTAAGGGGGTCACTTACACGTTAAATCCGTCCTGACCAAACGTCCTCCCGCTGGTGTGGCGTGGTGTGGAGAGGGGGGTGCCAGCTCAGGTGTCGTCCTCGTCATCTGACCGCGGTTCAAAATTACGAGATCCGTCCCGAAATAGCCCTAGTGTTGCTTCAAACGGGACGTTAATATAACTAAACTAAACTAAACCAAACCTAAAATAACATAATGATTAACAGATTCTAGAATAACTTTAAGGAGAATTTGGTATGTAATAATAAATAAAATAAATTTAGAACTGAAAGAGTAGATGCAAGATAGAATTAACAATACAAAATGCATTAAATAAATTCATTATACATGCACCAAGAAATATAAAATGCATTTTTATATTTAAGAAGTTTGATTGTCTCATTACAAATTGTTTTGTTCCGAATATTCTAAACTGATTCAGTTGCTCTCTTTTCGAAGGAAGTGACAGAATAAAAGATGCTTTCTTAAAATAAGAAATTTTTCCATTACGAAGTCGCCATTTATTAAAGGTAGCTCCACTTTCTGCTAAATTATTGTATATGTAATAGTTATATAGCAAACCGACTCTCTGGTAATAAATTTGGTGGTGCACTATTTATGGAAAATATACAAAGGTGTAATAGGATATTTAATATTCGGTTGCTTTCGTAGAGTATTTTCCTTGATTATCAATATGTATTCACTAAGTAATATAATGTCTTAGACAGGTCGTAATGGGGTAGACTAAGTTATATAATAATCAGCATCACTGAAATTTTCTCATATGCGATTTAGGGAGTTTGAAATTTTAAACTTTTTGCAATAGAAGACAAATTTTACAAATTAAGGATTTTGGATCCACCTATTTAGTAAACTCTAAACGCGATTTCTAATCAGAGACAATCATTAATCAGATAGTCTTTCTTGTTTCTGATGAATTTCAAAAATTATCAGATCAATGCATTCAACGAGACAATCAATTCACAAGTTCCTTCCCAAATGCATGCTGGCTCGTGATAACAAATTTAAGGATGCCAAATTAGATTATTTTGTATTTAAAATTTAATTTCTTTTTTATATTTTGCACTGTTTTGAGACAGCGATGACCGGATAATAGAAGTTGGAAAATAGTTCAAATAATAATTTGAAGATATTTTGAATTCATTCTATTTCAATAAAAATCATCCTCAAAGAAGCTTAAAAATTAATTCATATGTAAATTCTAGGACTGAGTATTGGGATAGAAAAGAAATATTGATTTTTGGATTAATATTTATCGGAATCTGCTTCTGTCTTGGCTGAATGAATTTCATAATGAAAAAAAATATAGAAATAAAAGCAGATCGAACTGATCAGAATTGAAAATAATGAAATTTTGTAATTGAACGACGCCATTCAAGAAATAATTTGCTATGAGCATACTGGTACATATATGAATAAATTGTTGATAGAAAAGAAAAAAAAGCATTAATTTTTACATACTATTCTTCTTTTCTATGAGGTTTTAACCTTACTTTCTTTACTAGCTTTAGAGAGCAAAGTCCTGATTTCGGATTGGAAAGTTCCAGGTTTGAACATGAAATGTATTGAAGTAAACGAGCTTGGTGTATTTTAACACATCAGGGGCAAATGCCCTCCGACTAACATGTTCTGGAAAGTTTTGAATGAAGGTATCGAAGTAGCGGACCTCGTAATCTGACTGCGGTTCAAAATTCAAGACCATTACAAATTAGCTTTTGATTTGCTTAAAAATGAGACGTAAAGGCAACTAAAAACATCAATGACTGTTGAATGTTTTTTTTTGTTTTTTTTTATGGAGCAAAAAAAAGTAAACAAATATTTTTTGAACTATCTATTTTTTATATCGACGTGTGTGTGTGTGTGTGTGTGTGTGTGTGTGTGTGTGTGTGTGTGTGTGTGTGTGTGATAATTTTCTAGATGTCGTCAGACTGGGTGGTATGATTTATACTCGGGAATCATGGCAAAAATGCGTTTATTCGCGCCTGGGCACAAGAGAGAAAGTGTGAGACGATTTTTCTGTGATTTCACTAAAATTCTTATAGAGATTTCTTTGACTCGCGTTGATTCAGTAAAGGGAATTTTAGGTATCTTTGGAAGGAATGAGTGTTAGAGATTTTTATACTTCTGCTTGCTCTGTGAGTACTTCAGTAGGCAACGACGTTTTAGAGAGCGTGTTAAAAATAATGAAATGAAAAAGGCATATAAATAAGTAAATAAAAGAGCATTTTAAAGAAGAATGAACGGAATTTTAAAAAATGAGAAATTCAATACCCTTTGAATAATTGGGATGAAATGTTATTATTAAATCAATTGATTAAAACCCGAGTTCAGTAAACATATAATTCAATAACTCAACAAACATAGAATATAAGATCTGCTATCTATATCCAAAATATATTGAATACAATCCATTTTTTAAACAATGATACACATTGATGAAATTTAGATTATATATCATGATATTAACTGAAAAGACCCTAAAAAAAATTGTGTTATGCCTGCGCAAAGCAGAGAGAAATGCTCCCAAAGAAGTTTTTTTGCAATAAAATAGCACTTAGATAAAGGCTTTCCTTTTTCTTTTGATAAAAACTAAAAAGTTTTGTGGATAAGCAGTGATGAAATCGTAAAAAAGAAAGCGAACTGTCATCGAATAAAATGGTAAATATATCATTGACAAAAATCCAATGTTTCGCAATGAATGCTTTGCTTCGTAGATGAAAAGAGTAGCGCCGACCTATATCATCAAATGTACACCATATTTTAATTTTAGAGCCTTTTGTACAACTTTCAGAAAAAAAATTGAAATGGTGATACAAATCTAAGTTAGGCCATGTTATTTAGCTGTTAGATGGTATATACAGTTGCGTTTAACATGTGAATGTACGATCATTTGAGATGCATTTATTCGCAAAAGTTGCAAATCATCTTATTTAACTTCATCAGAAAAACTTTTAGAAATTTTATTTTCAAGTTATGAAATACACAGGTGAAATGCTTTAATTCTTTTATTCTAAAGGAGATATAAAACAGCCGTAATAATGAAATAGCATTGCATAATTTATCTTCGCTAATTTACCAACATGATTTAAAAGATTAAAACATTTTATAAAACAAACAAGAATGGTACATAAATATAAAATAAGCATAATAACCAAAGAGTTTTTTTTAAAAAAAATTCACTACACAGAACAGAATGGGAAAAAAAACCCAGAGTGCATTTCAGCAATAAGAAATTTCTGCGAAATTTTAAGAACACCGAAATATTTGAACAGGTCATATAACCTAGTATTGTGTTTTGGGCTAAAGTTATTCATACCATCTGAGAAGCTTTTGTGTTTTTTAAGAAGTTCAAAAACAATGCTTTCATCGGTACTTCGAGAAAATGGCAGCATTGTTAAAGATAATGAAAGTAATCTCTATGGGATGAATCACATGAGATTGAAAACAGCACATTCGAATTCTGCCAAGATACGTCACGAACTAAGTGATAATGGAAGAAACAGAATCCTACAATATGAATTCACTTCGTGTTTCTTTTACTGCTTTAGCAAAAACGAATTCCTACTTTTGCTATGCTCCAAAAGGTAAATCTCGTGGATATAAACAAGAGATGGAAATTGTTTCCCTTTGTTTTGCAAAGAAACCTACCCGGAAAAGCATCTAAAGTGAGTGCATTAAATTACTGCTGAAAATGGAATTATGAAAAGTCCAGTTTAGTCTCACGACCATAAGATGTGAAGAATTTGAAATTCAGTAGACCTCAAAAAATTTTGAATATCTTTCCTATTTGTAGTGCCTTTGTTCGATATTTATAGTGCAATAAATAATTTTTAAATAAATTTATAAAAATCAGTAAACTAATTACCATTATATTTTTAAAAGCTCTAAATTTTTGTAATAACATTTTTTTTTCTAAAAAATTTCTTATTTTTAATCCAATGTAGACTGTTTATTTGTCTTTACATTGCTATAAAGAGCTCTGCGTGGAGTCAAGTATCTGTATTTTGTAGTCACAAAAATAATTAATATCCATGAAATTTCAAAAATTAATTTTCAAAACTGCAAAGCAGCATTTTGAAGTGAAACACTTCATTATTTAAATTCAGCAATTTTTTTTCTACTTATAATAAAGGAATGCTTTATTTTTTTCTCTACTTTTAATACAATTTCACATAACGGGTAACGGCAGAGTAGAAAAAGTAAAATTATCAATTGACAGAAGGAAAAAAAAAGCACTGTATTATGTTAAACTTTTTTCGCAATATATATATGTTTCCCGATACACTGTATTTCAAGGTTAACAAATCTAGAAACATAAAATAATTTTTCTTCTAATACTTTTTTTTAAAGAAAAATGCTTCTTTTCAGATCGATGATGTCTAGTTTCTATACTACACCATCTGAAAAGGAGCACATTCGTAGGCTATTTTTTTCTATTCAATATATTACAATACTGCTTTCATAACAATTGCTTTACTTCTTCATTTTAGCATTATGGATTTCATATTACTTTTCTTCCCTTTTCACCCCTAAAAATTGATGTGTTTCATTGTCACTATTTTCATTAGCAAACCCTCCATGAAAATCTTCTAATCTCTTCAATGCATGCAATTTACCTTCCAATGAAACACTCTACTTTTTATTAAACAATGATGTCATAAAGATTAAAACACAAAAACGTGTACAAAAAAATAATGAAAGGTTATAAACAATATCCTTGGCCATAGTGGTCTACTCGGTTTGGAGTCACTGACTATACAGATACAAAGTTATGAAGTATTGACGTTACCTTGATGGAAATCTGCAAAATAAAAACGAACTTAACGACAATGAATAATCGTGTGTGCATATTTTAGTTTATGGTTTTTAAATTTGAATCGACGTCAATTAAAATGGAATGTCAAATAATAAAATTCTATTATAAATGTAAACTAGTGGTAGAAAAAAAATTGTTATTTCAAAAGTGGATCGAATTGGATTTTTTTTTTTTTTTTTTTTTTTTTTTTTTTTTTTGCTAGCTAATCTAGGATTATATTTTAAAAAATTTAGAAGTTTTTCACAGAGGCGTACGCCAATGAATATACCTGGTAGGTCAATATCTCAAATTATGAAAAGATAATTTTTATTTTGATTCAAATACCAATTAACAATTCGAAACCGCGAATAAAATTTCATTTTCACATCTTATTAAATTTGTAAAATTCCTACAGCACTATTGTGACTGCGTCATTCATACGCGAAATTCAATTTTAGAAATTTCAAAACTTTTTCAACATTTTTGATGAATTCTATCAAGAAAACCCAAAATTATTTATTTCAAAATTCAAAATAATTTCCCTCAGGTTTACATTTTGTTTAAATTAAGAAATCAATTCAAAAACATCACATTTACAAGATACAAAATTAAGCTTATGTGAAAGTTTATATCTTTTTTGTTGGGGGGGGGGGCTGATAATGATAA
Organism: Argiope bruennichi; assembly: GCF_947563725.1. Taxonomy (NCBI): domain Eukaryota; kingdom Metazoa; phylum Arthropoda; class Arachnida; order Araneae; family Araneidae; genus Argiope; species Argiope bruennichi. The sequence goes on from NC_079152.1 coordinate 71,301,392, forward strand.
ATAAAAAAGGAAAATTTGAAAACCTTACGTGCTAAAAAGTTAACTATGCTAACACTAAAATATTTCATTACCTTCGTATAAAATTTCTTGAAGATCTGAATTCAGAGTTCTATAAAAGTTAAACATTCATTAGAATTTGATTATAATTATTCAACTCTTGCTATTTATATTCTCAGAGATAGTTTTCGAAGTTACATTACATTTTCGTTATAAGAAACACCAATTGAAAACTAAAAAATCGAATGTTTTTGAAAAGCATATAAAAAATTCTTTGATGTATTTTTTTTTTAAATTTTCATGTTTATTTTAAATTTATGTTCCTAATCGGGAAAACAAAATGCATTTTTTTTTTGTTTAAATTCCATACTTGATAGATTGAATGGAATCATTTTATGTCCAAGTGACACATATCAAATATGTTATCCATATATAATTTTATGAACCATAGTATATCTAGTAGAAGAGAGAAAATTTAATGTAACAAAAAAACAGGTTAGATATTTAAATATCATGCTCAAATCGCTTACCAAATGACTATCGTGTCTTATGACTAATTTTTGTTACTAATTGACTAATTTGATTTTATATTTTCGAATAGATTCAAAATGGAGCTTAGAATAATCAGGCATTCCTCTAGATTGTTCCTTATTTTCATTCAATAACTAATATATAATAACTCTATTGAATAAATGCTTCGGGTAGAAGAACATTTCGTATATATTTTTAAAAAAAATTCTAAAAAGCTCAGGAAATTGAAGGAATTGCCCACAAGTGGCATGGAAATTTAAAAAACAAAAAATTATAAAATTTTTTTTTCGTTTTATGGATTAAAGGAAATAATATTAAAAGATATTTTGCCATTTTACTCACTACTATATTTATAAACGTGAAACAATGTTAAATTTCAATAAATTACTGCTTTAAATAATTAATAAAACATTCTAGGAAATATATAAACATAAAATAGCTGTAATACCAATATTTATATAGGCTTAAAAGAGAAAGAGCATTTAAAGTCAAAAAGGTATCTAATACCATATATGAAAATGGGTGGAGCTCGACTTTTATAACTTCTCGAAAAAAAAATATCGAAACAACAATTTCTACACAAGCAAGTTTGGCACGTGTATTTCCTACTGTAAAGGTAAATAACTACTGCCATAAAATAACAATAAACTGCTTTTTTATTACTTCTAGCAGAATATAACATGAAAATGGCGTATTTAATATATGGTACGAAGAAAGTGTTAACTTGTCAAAAGTGAGAGCTACCGGAGAAAAAAAATCTTCAACGGCAGATGTTGTAAGTACTTTTACTTTTAATGAGGGCATTTACTTGTTATGAGCAAGATTTATTTCATCCTTTTGCCAGTTTTTTTTAAAATTAATACTCATTTATATAAAATCTACTTATTAAAAGTTTTCCATCTATGAAAATAAAAGAATTGCCATTAGCAATGTGTAAGTAATTTCTCTTTCCTTCTTTAAAAATTATTAATAACTAGAGAGGAAAACTCTGCTTTCGCCAGTTTAAAAAATTCTTCAGTACTATCTGATTTTTTGAAAAGCTACGAATTTAAAAATCGTTTGCTGCATAACGATAAACTTAATTTAATTAAAATTGAAAATGCAAATTTGCAGAGAGTAATTTGTATTTTAATGACTTATATAAAATATTTTAAGTAACACACAGTCTAAACTAATATAAAAAGTGGGAAATTAATTAGAATTTAATTTAGATTTAGAGATATCATTACACACACATGTGATATTAATTTCTTACATTAATTTGTGACATTAATTTAGCCGATATTAATTTCTTTCTAAAATGTTCTCTTACTTCCTGATCTAATCCCCACTTTTTTATTTAATTAATTCAATACGCCCTGTGTAAAACTGTTGAATTCAGCAGGTTCTTAGACTTCGAACGAAAGGATAAAAATTCTTAATGTTTACAATATTATTTTAAAGATTCTAAATTTCCGTATCCTAAATCTATACGTGTTAAAGAAATCCTTATCAAAATGTCAATGTAAAGAAAATGAAGGGAACATTTTTTTGTCTCTTACCGCTTTTTATATGTAGAGATTGTGCCTCCCGGGATAAAATAAAACAAAGTGTTAAAATTTCAAAAGTTTTCTCTATTCTGCCACTCAACTCAAATATGTTTATATATATATATATATATATATATATATATATATATATATAGGATATATCAATTACTATATAATAAAGATAATAGCTGAGAAGAAAAATGAATTGAGGTTGAAGTATTAAAAAATGTAATCTTCGAAAATTCAAGAAGTTTCATTTTAAATTAGCAATATACTATTTTTCAGCATTATACTCATTTCCTTCGTAAGCGTAGAAATTTGGCGAAGAGATGGTACCTCGGACGTAGCCCTCTTCTTCTAAATATGATTCGAAATTACAAATCCCGCTCCAATAATGGTCTCAAATTGTATCCAAACAGGATGTTACTCGAATTAAATAGAAGGAAACAAATTTAAATATTATGCGAATAAAATTGCATGCATTTAAATTCATACATTGGTAATAGACTAACATTGGTAATGAGTTAACAGATATGCATGACACTGTAAAGAAATATCTCAAAAGTTTTATATTCGAATATGGGAAAAAAAGGAAAGAAAGAATGTTTCTAATTCTTATTTAACTCTGAAAATCAAATATTCACTAATTATTAGCCATTTCTTTAAAAAAAATTTAATTTATAATTTTCTGTAATTTTCGTATTGTATCTACTTTGCAGTTACTACAAAGAAAATTTATTGTTATAAAAAATATTTTTTAATTTCTTCCTTTATGGTAAAATCAGTGGCAGAGCGAGACGAAATGGCAGTCATGACGTAGCATTTTTCGCTATCCTTTCAATCCTTTTAAATTTTAAAAACTATTAATGAATATAAATATATAATACTCTTGCCATCTCAACATCTTATTTCGATATTTCTGTACAGAAAATTATCATATTCCCATTTTATTTGAAAAATAGAAAATGAATGCTTTCCACATCTTGAAATTCATTAAACCATTCACTTTCATCCTACTAATCTCAAATTAATATCAAATTTGGTAATTTTATTTTTATTTTTCAGAAATATATCTTCATAATGTCATCTCGTGTTCTTGATGATACTTAAAATTCTTATTCCAACTGCTTTTTTAATGAAGGAATGGATCCTCGCCGCAATTTTTTGCCTAGTATACATGCGCATGTGTAATGTTTGCTTTTGGTATTTAATCGTATTGTAAAGAAAGTATGCATTTTGGTACAACACTTCTTCCGTGAAACGTTTAATCTGAAACTGGACATAGATCTATGACTTGGGAGTAAAAAATGATAATTTGATCCATCTAGAGTGTTACATTTTTGAAATATCGCTTTCACAGACATGCAAACAGGCAGAGCTATTATAATATAATGGATGTATTTTCGAATTAACGAAAATCTATGTGGAAACGATTGATCTAAATATCGTAGTCCGAGTTTTTGAGGATTTAAGTGATTTTATTTTATTACATTCATATATATATATATATATATATATATATATATATATATATATATATATATATATATATATATATATATATATATAATATATATATATATATATATATATATATATATATATAATCATTCATATTTATATTAAGTTTGGAATGGTAGCAACTATTTATATCATTCATATTTATATTAAGTTTGGAATGGTAGCAACTATTTATATCATTCATATTTATATTAAGTTTGGAATGGTAGCAACTATTTATATCATTCATATTTATATTAAGTTTGGAATGGTAGCAACTATTTATATCATTCATATTTATATTAAGTTTGGAATGGTAGCAACTATTTATATCATTCATATTTATATTAAGTTTGGAATAGTAGCAACTATTTATATCATTCATATTTATATTAAGTTTGGAATGGTAGCAACTATTTATATCATTCATATTTATATTAAGTTTGGAATGGTAGCAACGGTCGAGCATACCTTATTTACCATGTAAACAACAGCAAATTACCCGCTGCTCCTTTTCAGGGCCTTTTCTACTCTAAAACTGAAATAAAGCCGAATTTAAGAAATCTGAAATATATATGTTACATAAATGAGTCTTATTCAAAAAACTACCAGAAATATCCGTTGCTGCATTAATAAATTTAACAAAAGTACTCGAAAACTTCTTTTAGAAATTCAAATACGAATATTTTTTAAAGACTACATAATAAATTGTCCATAATCCTTTCTATGAAATAATATACAAGCAGTTCAATGACATTTAATTTTTTTTAATATTGCAAAAGACTCCGAAATCGCAAATTTTGTGTAAAAATTTATTTAAATAGACTTTCAAAAAAAAACAGTAGAAAATGAAAATTAACTTTTTTTGAAAGGAATTAGCGAAATACATTTTTTCACGTCAAATTTTACAAAGAATGCAAAACAATCAAAAAAGCATTGGAAAAAATTTAGTACAAAGAATGGCTTCGATTTTGTCTGTCTTTTGTGTGATTAAACTATCTTCAGTTAACGTTTTTTTAAATACAATCAATAAATTCCTCATCCATAACAAATATATAAATCAAATAATCTTTTCAGACAATAATTTCTTAATTCTTGCCCACTTTTATTATAGCTGACAATTTCATGCTTATAAAAAATGGAATTTTGTATGCGAGTTCTGATGTGCTGAAATTTTCTACATTAGCGTGTGTTCGATGACAGAACAATACTTTAATATTTTTAGAACTATTTTTTTTGTCTGTTATCTGCCTACTTTTTTAACTTTAATTAATAGGAATGGCATACTTTGTAGAGTATTTGAGGGAAAAAATTGTTTTCCTGATTTTGTAATATTTATTACAACGAATTATAAATTTAAGATTGAAAAATAATACGAAAGATTTAAAAATCTGCTTTTTAGTGCATGAATGCTATTTATTTTTATTAAATTTATTCTTTTTCTAAAAAAATATTCTCAAACGCATTGTAAATCATGCAAGCAAGTAGCCTACAATAAAACTCCAAAAACAATCGTCTGTGAAGAATTTTTCCCACCAAATAACAGTGCAGCCAACAAGTGAGTGTGTAGCAACCACTAAAACCCGAGGTTGGTTCCTCCCTCCCATTTTTAAGGACGGTAAGATGATTTCGAATGTGAACACGCGACAATATATCTCTTGAACTCTCTTCCCTGGCCACTGACCTCTGCGCAGTTATAGTGTATGGCCATTATGTCCCGTGTCACGTTAGAAGATAATATCGCCGATACATGATATGTCACGCAGAGGAAGGACCGTTGCCTCTGCATTCTTTATTGCTCCAATCAGACTTCTGTGAACAGAGAAGAATTTTAAGAATAAATAAAGTAAGACCTTCACTGACTAATAATCACTGGAATATATATTTAATATATAAATATAGCTGATGCTTTATGGATTTTCCAACAATTTTCCAACAATCGCTCAATGTTTTTTTTAACTCAAGTTTGATTAATTCTACTTTGATGTTTTTCTCTATACAATATTTTTAAATATTTTAATAGCAAATTTGTAAACAAGACTGTTATTGTTTTCTAATGTTTGAGTTTCTTTGTATTTTGTAGCAGAAAACCCATCGTTGTTTAAGCTGCACCACGCTCATAATATTAAAATATTTATACAAATTTATAATAAAAATCGAAGCATGAAATGTCTACAGAATCCAAATGTTTAAAAGTGTAAAGATGTCTTAGTCACGCAAAAACGAAATAATAATATAAGATATGATATAGTACTAAATAGTTGGCTAATGTTTATATATGATTATAAAAAAAATCAATATATTTTTGGGGGAAAATTAAAAAGGTTGACATGAAGAATTTTGAAAAGCAATTCGTCCAAATCAGGGTGAAACACCTGATGATGTAAGGAAAATAGTGGACATATTACAAATATGCGTAAAACAGACAGAGCAATTACAAATTGAACAAAATGGTGCTGATTCCTGCATCAACAGGTGATGGTGGGTGAATCGGGTGTGACCAATCCTCAATATAGTTAAAATTGTGTCCAGTTTAAGTAATGTGGACCAGAGATCAATTGTAGGCTTAATTGTATGAAGTTTATTATGCGTCTCAATCAGTTTGCTACTGGAAATGTAAAATGTGACGTATATATTTCTTGTAAACTGGAAGAGATATTTGCATCAAGAAAGTAGAAGCCAATTTAGTTGCCATGTTAATCTTTTTCTTTCCCTAAATCCTCACATGTGCGTGGACCTAACATAAAATAATTTGGAAGTCCTTCCAGATAAGTTGGTACAAGTCTAAAATATTGGAAAGCAAAAGGAGGCGGGGGGGGGGATATGAGCATGTAAAAATGAAAAGGATTTTTAGAATACTTTTTAAGCATTGTGCATTTATGCGAAGGTGAATTTCGCATGTGATAAGCTGAACTTGTTTGTGAACAACAATATTTCGATCCTTCGAAATCGATACTTTTTTTTTTCAAATGATTGTTACTTTTGAACAACTTCGACTACTAGTGAACAACTTTTAATAATAATAATAAAGCAGAGATCTTCCCATTGCAAATCCAACAGAAATATTAAAAGTCAGAAAAATTCTACCTCGGTTTACTGGACCATTCTGCATTATATCGAACATAATGCATGCTCAAAAATTGTTCTGCAACCAAAGTCTGTCGGTAAACATCTTAAAAAAATTCCTTTAAAAATATTCCAAATTACGCTTTTCCAAAACCGTCTTTCCACTTTTGTTTTATGATTTGGTAATTCTGATACTTACCACCAATGTTATGAGAGACTCGTTTAAAGAAAATAACATCTTAAACTTCAACCATTGCAACATCCAATCATTGCAATTCTTTTAGTTCTCTGATTTTGTTTTTATATTTAAGATTTTTTATCCTAACCACAACAAGTTGACAAAAATAAATTTGTCACATTTTCATCTACAAGGAGTGGCCATTCGCTTGAAAACAAACGTAAAACGTAGTAACTGATAATGTATGTAATATTACCCTCGAATATAAATGCAGCTCGCAAATAATAAATAACAAAACGAAAAGGAATCTTCTTCCAGAAACTATTTCGCAGGCTTTTTAACAAAGATGTTGTCTTCCTTCCCTAGCATAAAATGGTAAAACTTGGGTAACGTTGTGAAAAATACGAGTACTTAGATTTTCATTTCCATACTTGAGAGTCGTGTGCTTCGTAAAATAATACAGAAAAAAAAGCAGTGCTTGTGGATTGACTACAGGCCAATGGCGAACAGTAGTTACGAAAAACCGATCTTTAGCGTGAAACTAGTATACGAATGTTAACAAATATTTTCTTCCTCTTTTGCAATTAATACGTGATATGCAATTAACATATAAGTACCAGAAAATCGATTAAGTATTTTAGATTCCTTTTTTTACCACTCAATACATTCATATTTGACTTAGAACTACAATTGGAATTTAAAAAATCACATAATAAGTTTAATTTATCAAAATTGTGTTTTTGAGTTTTTGCATTTACATTCATACGAAAGTACAGATAGGCAGAGGATCAATTTTTGGCGATTTAATACAAAGCGATACTGTAAATCTAGCGAAGTGAAATCTGTGTACTGAATCTTTATAATTTATCTCTTTTTGCTTTAAAGTTATCTTGTTCACTTGTATTCGGACTGATAGACAGACAGACTTTCTATAAAAGGATTTCTTTCAAAATCTGATAGCTATCTACAGACTCGAAGTAAAGCACGCATACCGATTTTTAATTCATAGCTCAGAGAGTTTTTGAGTTGTTAAAATCGCAAACAGGCAGACATGATTCGAAAAATATGTTTTCAGATTCAGGAATATATGTAACCTGAAAATTCATCAAAAAACTTGAGTTCAAATTTTTTGACGATTACAAACTTCACAACAATGCAATAACGCCCTTCATATATGAGAAAAATTGAAAAAAGGACGAAGCTATTTTCATTGAACTTGCATAATTAAAAAAAAAGGAATTATGCAATTAGAAAAGTCTCTCTTCCATGGAAGGATTTAAATACAAATCTTCATTTTTAGTATTTAAACCAAACGGAGAATTTTTATCTATTTAGCTAGTTATATTTTTTACTCTATCAGTTTATTAAGCAATGTATTTGTATGTACATTCATCTGAACACATTTACGAATTTTCAAAACTTTATTTTGCTATAGGGAGTTACAGGATGCAAATATTCCTCTAAATTTCTGAGTAAAATTGTTTTGACTGATACAATACTTCGTTATTGTAGATAAGGAATGAGTAAGCGATAAAGAATGACAAAATGAGTTTCTTCCATGTTTTAGGAAGTATTAAATATCGCAGCATCTAAAACCGGAAAGAGACAAAGTGTATTTGCTTTCACCTCATCTGGCAGATAAGCCTTTACTTCCTAGTAGCAAGTGATAAAATAAAGAAGAAAAACCGATTCTGTGCAAATATTTTGAGGCGGCAGATTTTTATTTCTTGTGGCAACTCTGTGGAGAAGTGAATAAACTGCGACTATGGGAAGCTTAACAAAACCGCAAGATGTAGAAGCCATTGCAACATTTTATTAGAAAAGCCATTGGAAGAAAAATTTTTCTGCAATTATTGATTTTATTCCTAAATATTAATTACCTTTTCAAACAATAATTTTGATCAATTAGTTCTGAGACATTAGCAGTATGAAAACTTTAATAATCAGTGTAATATATAAAATCAGTTACCTCTGTACTAATAATAAAGGTGTGTGTGTGTGTGTGTGTGTGTGTGTGTGTGTGTGTGTGTGTGTGTGTGTGTGTGTGTGTGTGTGTGTGTGTGTGTGTGTGTGTGTGCTTGAGTTCTGCCAGCTGCCATTAGACTGACAAAAAGAAAGCATTTAATGTCACAGTCATTTAGATTCAAACAGAATATCTGAATCTAACTTCAAATTAATTTTCCACGGGGCGGTATGATTTCTAATCGGGAATCATCGCTGAAAAGCGTTTTTTCATCCGGGACATGCATGTTTACGATTTGCACCTAGGAAATTTAACACATGCTTAACTTGGTAGAAGGAAATGTTATTCTCAAAGTGATTTCTTAAAATTTTAACTAGTATTTAATAAATTGAAAATTAAATTAAATTTTAGCATTTTCTCTAAGAACTCACAAAAATTTTATTGTTCAAAAATGAAATATATTATCACAATTT